>NC_031993.1:46244096-46268178 GCF_001879085.1 Nicotiana attenuata
AAAAGTCTCATATGATGTCACAATGCGCCAATAGGCTACCAATTAGAATGCGATACAAAAGGAAAAATGAACTCTGAAAGAAATTTCAATTACCCCGCTCGCGAATCATACATGCGACGCGGGGCAAATATTCAAACTGATGAATAAAGGAAAGTGGGGGGACTATCTGTATTGGAGAAAATTATATTTATGTATATGGTGACGTGTCATGACGTATAGATTGGTCAAACAGTCAAAGAAATAAGGTTGGTTAACAGATACGAGCAACAACAGACACGAGCAACAACAGATACGAGCAAGTTAAATGAAGAAGGCACGGGCAGTCATACAAATAATTCAATGCTCGTACCTATTCAAGACATTCAAGGGTCAAAGATCGAGAAGAGACAAAGGAATGAATCTGACAGCAAAAAAGAGCCCAGATACGGCATTTAATGAGTATTAAAAACTAGAAACGTTAGAGAATATGTATTTAATGTATATAATTGCATAACGTAACATTTAAGGTCATTAATTACCCATAATTGTCTTATTATGACAAAGAGAAAATTTGTATTCCCAAAACAGCTATAAAAGGAAAAGTCACAAACAATTGTGGGGACACAAAAAACACTACTGGAATATACTTTGTTTTATTTGCTTTCTGATTATATTATTCAAAATCTCTTTCTTATATACTTTTTCGATTATCAGTAACCCGAGTTCTTCTAAATTCAAGCTTTGACCTAAAATCTAATTTTTGGTTAAACATTAGTGGACTTCATTAATGAGACAAAGCTCCTATGAAAAAGGATAGAAAAAGGTCTTTCAACGAAAATCCATAGGACATAGTGTTCGTACAAAGTATGGTGTGGATTGTCGGAGGAATTAAAGAATTCAAAACATTAAACACACCAAAAATGCCCCTTTGATAAGGAATGTAACAAAAAGTGAACAAGAACTTACAGAGTCGTGTAAACATAAATCCTAATCAACAATCAAGGTTGTATACAAAATCAATGCAAGTTGGCACTCACCCCACCAACATTTCTCCCAAAAAAAAACTAAAAATCACATTGGCTACATTTATATTAATCCAAATCATGAACTCTCAAATCTTAACACTTATAATTTAACAAAAAAAGCACCCATGTAATTTCGTCAAAACAATTAGCATCAACAGGCAGGATATTTTTGTCCAAGTTTCATACTGGGAACAAAAACAGCCAGCAACTTCTGATCTCTACCAACTTTACTAAAGCTAAAGAAAAGTGGACTGCGCATCAATTTGCTTAATAAGCACTCGGCAATTTCTTCTTCTGATTTCAGTGACAGAAAGCTTGGTCCCTACCATGAATTTTGGCACTGTTGATGAGCATGTTTGGTTTTGATCTCTCTCTCTTCGCATTACACAGTACCAGCTTTTGAGCTTCCCAACGGGGTGAACATGAAGTTTCCCGAAAATATAGCTTCTTTATCTGTCCAATCAAAAGCACCATCACTATGATGAAAAGTTCCAAAAATATTTTATCTTTATACAGGCTACCAGTGAGGAATCAGTAAGGAAAAAGAATTTATTGAAAATTCCTCATAAGTCTTCGTGGTATAATTTTGCTTATATGTTACGATTGAGAATGGGGCTGCTTTAAGTGAGAAAAGATAGGATCATCCATGCATCGACAATATGGGCATGAAAAGACAGAGATATAGCACAGACAACCCGTGCCTTCAAACCCTAGCCCCATTTTGTTTAACAAATCAAAAGAAATGGATGGATTCAATTCAATCAATCCTCAGGTACGAAGCCCCATGCACAATGTCTGATGCAATAAAACTGAGTTAAAAGAATTCTCTGAAACAATTAACTGGGCATTGGTAAAGAGAATTTCAAAGACTTCCATGTCTAGCCACAAATCAATAGCCAGAATCACAATCAAGCATCCTAACCACTCTGCTAAGCTTTTGTTTCATACAATACTTGTGCAAACATTTCAAATGCAGGAAAGATATCTCATGCCAACTGATATATTTAAGAGTTAACAAAATTATTTTATTATACTCAAGATTATGTTTAAAGACAACAAGACTTCCTGTAAAAAATCTCATCATTCTATTTTCCCGTGTTTTCTTTTCCTGATGGAGGGGTGGTTTGCAGATGTGAAACATGACACCACATGGACAGAGACTGCAGTGTCTCACACTGTTTAAGATTTTCCTGTGTCTCTTTAAGAGGGGAGACAAGAGCATGAAAGCCCTCAGTTAACAAGTGCTAACATAATTTTCACATAAATCGATATATACATATTTGTTTGAGGCAGAATTAGTACCTGTCAATGACATACAGTTGAATTCCCTGCGAACATACCTCGACAAAGCCTGCAATCACACAATTAAAGAATATAATAAGCTTGGTATACATACAGAGCCGAACCAAAAACAAACTACATGCAATAATCTGAAAAGAAAAATAAGCATGGTATGCAGAATCCTTGGACGCATTAAACCTTTGGTACAGAGCCCAATAAAGTGAAAATTAAATTCAAGGGAAATTACTAAAAGAGATGTACTTTCAAGAAATGATGAATGCTAGTCTCAAAACTACACTGTTTCTTGCAGTCAATAGAAGGTGAAAGCTACTCCCTCCGTTCACTTTTACTTGTCCACTATTGGCTTTTCACGCCCCTTAAGAAATAATAAATAAAGTGCATAATTTACCATGATACCCATATTAATTGGTGTATAGTTTTAATGGATTTGGAAATGATTTGGAATGAGAATTAATGCTAAGGGCAAAACAGGAAAAATAAATTATTTTTCTCTTGATATGCGAAAAGTGACAAGTAAATATAAAAATTTATTTTTAGTATACTTGACAACTAAAAGTGAACGGAGGGAGTAATAACAACTTAAGGAGAAATGAGAACAAATTTTATCTTTCACGAAAGATGCAAAAGCATTTACATTTTGACATGCAGTCCCCAACTCTTTTAATCGACCACCAACTGCCTACAGTACAAGTCTACAGTTCTGAGCAAAGACTGCATCAAGAAGAGCACCTCAAGAATGGAAAGATATACTTGCCTGGAGAGGAAGCAAGGCAGCATGATCTGGTGTAGATGTACCATCATCAGAGAAGACATTCCTACAACATAAAATATCAGAAGGTCAATCAAATAGAATGCACATAGAATTGCCATTGGTAACCAAATGGGCATCTCTTCAATCTTAATTACAATAGGGCATAATAAAGACTAAAGAGAACTCCACCATTTTCTGATTACCAAATATAATACTATATCTTTGTGTATACCATTCTCCTATACCACATCAAAGTGTAGTTTACTATAACACCACAGTAACATCATGCTTCAAAATATGCAGCTGCAAAACAATAAACAGCTAGTTCCAAGTTCCACCCACAGTTTGGAACTAACCTTGGACAAGGTCAGTGTTAAGAGAACTCTCCAACTTTCAGATGGACGCTGTATAGAGGGGCAATTCAAATATAGAAGAGCAAAAACGAAAGGAAAAAAAGTGAGCTAGAATCGTCAATGAATACGCAGGAATATAAGATAATGAGAGAAAGGCTTCAACTTCTGTAATTCCACTGGATCTTTGGTTTAGCTATCCCTCAATACAAGGGAGAAGCAAATAGTCAATTCCTAACGATCCTAGCTTGCTTGTAGCTAACAATGATTAGTTTTTGGATTCGCTTCTCTATCCAGACAAGATCATCCGATAAGGAGCGATGCATTTCATCATAACTTGTTGCAAGCTTAAAAGATCTTTAAAGAAGGTTGTTTATTATTCTTCATAACAGATATATATATATATTTCAAATCTTCTCACTAGTATCTCATGAAGACACGATTAGTGTTAATTTCTAGCTTGATAAATGTGGAAACCAACTATTACAACCTTCAAATAGAGTTTAGAATGCCTCAAGAGAACTCAATGACTGTTAAAATATTGCAGTCAAATTAAGGCTGATACTATTTTCCTCTTTCTTATGTGGTTAAGGTCTGGAAACTTCAGCACATATACCCTAACAAATGTTTTCATCTTACACATCCTTTTGCATATCGTAATTGAGCAGAGTCCCCTAAGTTTGAAATGGCAACAAATGGAAGCAATTTTGCATTGATAACTGAAATAGCCACAAAGAGTTATACTGAATTAATAAGAAAGATGAAATAGCCCATCAGTTCAATATAATGATGAATGGCCAAGGAAAAAATGATTGGATCACAAACTTCACTTGTTGAAATACTTAACAAACAAACTAAAAATGAAACCTGCTGTTCGGATACATCATGGAGCCTGAAAAAATATTGCTATGCCTTACCTCCAAATTACGTTTTGCAACTCATCCTGCTTAGCTTCAGGAAGCATAGCAGCATCATAGGCAACAATGTTGCCATAAAATATCTTCTCTAAATCCTTCATCCATTTAGTCAACAATAAGTTAACCTGCAATTTCAATAGAACAAAAGATACAAATAAGCTTAAGTTTATAAATCCTGTTATTTAACCATTCAGAATCTTGCATGCCCATTATAAATCACAATAAGAGAAAGAGGAATTTCATCTGCCATCACAGAGCTGCTTATCCAGTTACATACTACCTTCCCCTTTTCCTTTTCAGTGAGTACAAATTGTGGAAAAACCACAATGACGATGAAAATACTTTTTTCTTTTAGGGGATGAAGTTAATTATTTTATAATGTGAAAAAGGATAGCTCCCACATACAAGGTGTATACAAAAGTACATACTCATATAAGTATGAATCTCCACAAAAGAATTAATTTTGTCATACACAATATAAAGACGTCCAACAAAACTTTTTGCAAATGAACTTTGAAATCCTTCAAACGCTCTTCTGTTCCACTCTTTCCATATTGTTAACATGAGAGAACAGAAAAACTTCCATGCTCTCCTTCTCAGCCACTTTTCTGAATTTCCAACCTTTCCACGCCATACACCATAATGTATGTGCTATCAGGCAATAATGCATACATCCTCTCCAGCTTTCTCGCACACGAAGCACCAATTAATGTGAATTGTCCTTCTTCTGCACAATTTATCAGCCGTTAGGATGCCTCCCCATTCTACTGGCAAAGTTCTTTTGGTAAGTTATACTACTGTCCAAGTAGAAAAAAACACTTTGGCGCTCTCAGAATCCATATTGATCAGATAGGAGAGTCTCGTTTCTCCCTTTTCAGCAGTTTACTATAGAATAACTTGACCATGAACATAACATTCTTTCGCCTTCCAAATTCAACAGTCCCAATCGGCAAGTGAAATTCATTGCTCATATAATATCCAAGTAAACTGTTAATCTCTTCATCACCCAATCTTGCAGATTTCTCCAAAATTTTAGATCTTATAGTATTCCTACTGTGTGTTCCTTACTGATGTCTGCGACAAAGACAGATCATGGTGTATAGAATCCCAATCTTGGAAATACACTGGAAGAAAATCACAAACATCACATTGAACAGTATACAGTAATCAAGAAAGTTGAAAGGAGAAGGGTGGAAAAGGATTACCCGAAAAGAGAAAAAGAGACATTAGCAAGAGTACTTAGTTTACTATTCCTTAACGGGCATAGGAGAACTGAGTGGAAAAGTCGGAAAAACCACAGTGAAATTTTCTGTGAACAACAGTGGGGAGGAAAGAAACAACCATTTAATCACATGGAATATAGTAACCTCTCCTATGAAAACAAGGGGGTAGAGATAGAGATTTGAGGGACTCAACATAGCCTTCCTAGGAAATGAATTTGACAGTTTAGATGGAGGATCAGGTTTTGTAAAGAAAGGTTATTATATAGTAATTATACTATTATAGACAAATATGGAGTCCAAGTGAGAGGGGGTGGAGGACCATTCAGATTACTTTAACATATGGAGTTTCTAAATTGGGGAGTATAATAAATGGGTGAGATATTTAAAGGAATATTAATTTAAAGCTATTATCTTCTGGAAACAGATTTAACGCGGTAATGCCCCCTTATGTGAAGCTTTTCCAAAGAAGAAAAGCATTAACAGGGGCAGGCATTATACTGAAGAAATTAAAAAAGATGAGTTGTAGGACAATGGAAAAAAGTGCCAGAGCATGGAAAATGTAATGATACGTTTAAACATAGAATCAGATTTCGTCATTAATATCAAACTGAAGACACGACAAGTATACAAACATGGAGGAGGGAACCTCAGATAAATGTTATTCATTTGAAATCCAAAAATGTGAAAAAGATCCTATAAAAATAGTCATAGCAAAATCTCTGAATGAAAAGAAAAAAAAAAGGAAAAGAAAAAGTAGTGATGAGAAAAAGCTTTTGTAGGAGATCAAAGCTCTTTCACCAAGGAAAGTGACATGTTAGATTTACCACCATCCCAAATCTCATATGCAAGAAACAATATAAAAGAGGCTCGCCCATGGTAAGATCATAGATGTCCTCTAGCTTAGGCATCAGAGACTGGTTATAAGACAGCCCATAACTACAGTCCTGTTCCTCATTCTTTTTCTTCTTTCATTTTCTTTTTCTGGAGGATATACCATCATTATCATGCTTTGATATACTTATTAATTTTTTCACCCAAAAATTTTCAAAAGAAAAGAGTAAATAACTATATGGCTACTCTGACTTTATTGATGGTATAACGGCAAAGGGAGACGCAGCAACTCAAAGTATATCCAACAAGATTAACAGTTCCAATATGAATCATGTTGTGACCAGAAACAACTTAAGGAAAAACAGAAGGAATGCCGAGAAGAAGAACTATTTGCTTATAGAATTGATATTTCTGTATCAGGATTCTGTAACTTACCCCAGCTTTAGAAACTCTCAGCTCCACATCATGATTATAAATCTCATATAAATACTGCCCCAACTCAACACCTTCCTTACCCTCCTGTTTCAAGCGTCGTAAGCAAAGCCACATATGTATAACAAGTAACGAGAATGTGGTCTTAAAAGTTTTCTCCAAGTTAAATACTGCACAGCAACATATATACACAGATCAGACAACTAAAATAAACATTAATTAGCATAGCAACTCCACGAAGAAAGGTAATTATAATCTCTAAAGATGGCAGGGAAAAGAAAAACAGAAAAATAAGGGTGTTAGGTAAAAAATAAGCTAATTATAATAGTGTGTTTTCTTGTTTAAATTTCTTAAATGGCTGTATTTTCACAAGAAAGAGTCATCAACTTAGACATAATTGATAACACAGCTGAATATTTTCCTCAAAGCATGATATGGCAAATGAGCATTCAAAAAGTTGAGCTCTAGTATTAACATGAGCAAGAATGCTGTTAAAGATTAGCAATAATGAGCTGGGTTAGATTCTTAAGAGATATAAGCTGCCAGTGCTTAAATGATTAAAAGGATAAGCCAGATACAGTCAACAATTTGACAATTGCTAAATTGCATCTTCAATTCAGATGCTCAATAATGAAATGTCCTATAAGGATCATAGTGAATTCAAAAAAGAAAAGACACTGACATAAACCATTGTTATTTTCTCTTACTTTTCTTAAAAATAAATAACATAAGTTACAGATAATGATCCATACACCAACAGAAAAAGCAAAAGCTATGATGTTCGAGGAGCAGATGAGTGAACAGACTAACCGTCATAAATAGCAGGTCTATCAACTTGGTGAATAACACGGCGATAAATAACATTTGCCCCTCGAATGGACTTGCTTTGCTTACTATAAAACCGCAACAGCTTAAGTGTAAAACGCTTGATGCCCTCGTATTGTGGATCTTCAACTCTTAATGGTGAATCAGGTGCTAATGCCAGTGAATGAGGCTTAGTCCAGAACATCTTATTCAAATTTACCTATTCAAGTGACAGAAATTCAATTAGCAGCAGCCACAGCACTTTGAAAGTTGGAAAAATTAAATCCAACAAATCATTTGCTTGGTATAACCACCAATAACTTGATTAACAGCTTGTTTGGATGGTTGTTACCTATTGTATTATATCGTATTGTTACTTTAAATACAATATTTGTTTTGATCGTTACTTAAATTTTATTATACGTATTGTGTATGTTGTTGTTGTTGTATTGTTAAATCCGTCATTACATAACAACAAAAAGTGCCACTTTATGTAACGACCGATTTGGTGTGGTCACATCGTTATCTTATTTTTTTCTCTTATCTTGCCCTTCCTTATTATTAAATAATTCTATTTTATCCTTTACCCTACCTTTTTATATAATAATTTTACCTCGTATCTTACATTTTCTTTGTAATATTGTAGGTTTATTCTCCATATTGTTTGTGCATGACATCATGAAACGATGACAAACAATACAATCTATCCAAATATTGTATATATCAAAACAATACAGTACAATACAATATGATACGATACATTAAGAAACGATACACAAGATAAAGCTATTTTCTTTCATTTTGCAGCAAGGTCAACATCAGAAATTTAATTAAATAAAAGCACACAAACGTCACAATTTTGGAACAACCAAAGATTAGGATTCAAGCAACAGAGTCATGCCGGACTATAATATCCACACAAATGTTATACTATGTTAAAAACCACAAGTTTCAAAAGCCTCCATTTCCTTTCTTAAACACTCTGTGCCCGAGACAAATAGGTTCAAAGTATACAATAGGCAAATTTAGCTTGAAGCTTAAAAGGTCATCAAGTACTCAAAACCCCCAAGATATAGAACAAAAGTCAAAAGTTAAAAACCTCGGTATTGACATTGAAGATTTTCTCAGTGGGATCAGCTGCAACCGCCGCAACTTTGGAATAATCTCGACAGGAGAAAGAACACAAATGTCTTCCCAATTCTGAGTTAACCCTAGCAAACTGGGAAATAGCCTTGCTCCATCTCGGCAACATCCTTTTCGCTATCAAATCAAACACTACCAGAAACAATGTTTGATATCATAATTCCCCATAAAAACAGAAAAAATAAAAAAGTGCTTAAAATACATACACTAATGCAAACCTTGGAAGAGATTTCTACGAACGACCAGAAATTATGTTCTGGAGCTGTGCTGCGATCGTTGATTTCCAGAGGTTTAGGAATATCTTATTAAACCCTCCTAAATAAGAATGAAATTTGTTCCTCCCCTACCAAAGAAAAAAGTAGTTCAATCGTACGGTCAGGAGGAGCTTTTGGAAAGAGTGAGATCTTATTTCTGTTGCTATGATGATTCCACGTCGTTAATGGCTTGAAATGACTATGATCATTCGTTTTTAATGGGGCCAAATACATAACTAGACCCTTACCATTTTTATATTTTTATATACTATTTGAAACCTTATTATTTTACCTGCTCAAGTTTCAATTTAGTTACATGATCATATACAATTTACCAATTATATACAAATAAGTTTTAAATAAGTTAAATTGAATAAGGAATATCAGCTATTTCCTTATTCCTTTATACTTGTCCACTCTATGTCTTCGTGTCTCTATGTGCTTTTCCCAGTGTACCCATCGTCTAGCTTTCTTTCAGTAATGTGATCTTAATAAAAGAATATAATTTCTGGCGGTGGAACTTTCACACTTAATTGATTATTATAATCTTTGGAGTTCACAGAACAAAGATTGCAACTCAAAATTGCGGATTACAAACACTGAAAAGAATTACTAAATTCAAGACGAAGATAATGTAGTAATTCATCAATGGATTTCTTGTTGTATAGAGTTTTAATGGAATTCATCAATGGATTTCAATCGTTTTAACTTAGCAATTTCCTTTCATGTTGCACAATTGGTGTTCAAATTGAAATTGTCAATCACTAAGTTTTGAAGGTGTTTGACTCTCCACCATTGACGGCCATTAAAAAATTTGAAGCTTTGAATTCGAATTTGGGTTTTCAAAACTATTATTTGTTTGGATTGGGTGTTGTTGCGAACAATTGAGAATATTGTTTGGAGTTTATATCTCAATTTGAGGGTGTTTGGTGAAGATTAGACTTGATTTTGGCTGAATTTCAGATTGAAACTCGTCGAAGTCGAAGAAGAAGAAGAAGAAGACATAATATTGTATAAAAATGATATTTAAGTTGTATGATATTGTAGTTCTATTTAATTGGGTAGAAATAATGTATGAAAGTTGTAGATAAGTTGTAAATAAGTTGTATAATATATAATTACTATGTATAAATCAAATACCAAATATTATTTAAATTATATGACATAGTAGTTGTATTTAAGCACACACCATAGTTGTATAATAAGGTTTCAAATCAAATACCACATGTATCTCAATTATAATGAGAAACATCATGTGGAGAAACTAATAAGCACAGAAAATGTGGTCACGTAAAAACATGGCCAAGATAAAGCATCTACATAGATTCCACCAAAAGGAAGACTTTTTTGTAGAGTATAAAATTGTTCGTGAAATTGAACAGTACTAATCCATGTTGTTTTTCCTCTTAGACGTGGCATGGTTTTGGCAATCCAAAAAGGGAGTATAAATTTTTTCATGAAATCGACGTGTTTTCCTTTTCGTCTGCAATTTGGAGCTGGAGTAATGCTTGTGTTCGGTGAAAGTTCAAGCCTCAAGGTAAGATTGCAAGGTAGTATATCGTTGTTGGTATTTTATGCGAAAATTTGAATGTTGATAATTGATTGCCGAGATTTTTGTTTGATTCTGCCTTTGATATTTTCTCATGATGCTGAGGAAGTTAATGCTAGGTCATTGTTAGGTGATAATACTCTGTACTAGTTTCATTATAAGCTATAACCGTGCAAATAAAATGCAATCAGTTTCTTGTTCATTTGTGGTACTCACTCTCTGACTTCGATTTTGCTTGGCAATCCAAAAAGGGAGGAGGATCTCGCCCTTCCAAAGCTTCTGATAAATTTGGAACGAGTGGAGTGAGGAGAGAAAAAATATAAGTTCGATCGGGAGAGAAGAGGGGAGAGAGGAGATAAAAAAGGAAAAGAGTATAACTAAATCTCGTGATTGAAGGCACTAATAATGAATTGAGAGTCTTTTAAGGTGGATTGTATATATTTTGTAGCTAAAACGTGTTTAGGTCGGGTAAATACAAAAACTTGAACATTTTTCATAATAAGGTTTCAAATAGTATATAGGAACGAAAAAAATCCCTTTTTCATTTAGACACCTTATCTTAGGGCTTGACCTATTAAGCACTTGAACTATACTGAAACTGTATCTATTAAACACACATTGTTGACATGGCCTAAATTTGTATCACACGTATTCCGGGGCGCGTGAGATGATCTTTTTTCTGTAATTCTCTCTGTCCTTTTGTCACGCCCCAAACCTAGGGAGGCGTGACTGGAACCCGGTGCCGCACTGGCCCGAGCGAACCACTCTGCAACATTTTTTTTCTTTGTAACTATCATGGGCCAACATGGCCACAACTCGTAATGTATAACTATAAGTGGGCAACACTGTATCAATAAACTATCGTTCTTAAAACATGAATACATATGGACCGTCAAGGCCTCTGACATACTGTACAAAGTGAACCTCTGTGTCTACAAAGCCTCTAAGATTATTCGACATCAATGGGACAGGGTACCGGCCTACACATAAGTCTGTAGCAAAACTCTGACACGATGACTCAAGACTCGGCTGCACTCCGAATGAGGTGGAGACTTACCGATCCTTCGCTGAATGCTAACCTCGTCTACTATCGGGGCTCGTCAAACTGATTATCTATACCTGCAGGCATGAATGCAGCGTCCCAACAAAAGGACGCCAGTACAAATAATGTACCGAGTATGTAAGGCATGTAAATAAGTATATAAAGGACATGGAAGAAACATGGGGTAGATGACTCAACCTGTAAGGCTAGATAGCTCCGTAAATCATGAAATATTTTGTAATATCACGCATATGCGTATAAATGTCATGAAATGCATAGGTCTGTACGTACATAATATCATCAAGCCTCTGAGGGCATCCCATCATATCTTCTCAGCCACTGTGGGCAAAATCATCATCGTATACCAGCTGATCAGGTGGTGGTGCGTATATAACGTCGTAACCTTTTCCCATATCCCATATACATACATATACATATAAATATACGTATATAACGCCATCTGGTCACGGGTCAATGTACATGTATAAATTAATGAAATGCATGTTAATAATCTCAATATTCCTTTAGGATAAACTTTATCAACTGCGTATTATTCTGAGACCCATGAATAGAAGATATAATAATATGTCACATGGAGAATCAAGAACACAGAGACCACTAGTATTTCTATGAATAGAGATATTTATGAAAATTGTGTATTTACTCATTGCTTTTGTATAATTTGGATCATACCAAAAAGAAAGAAGGGATAGCCTTAACATACCCGGACCCCTTAAGCAATTGAGACCTGAGCCGCATGAACCAGAGAGATAGAAGGTGGTGTTTCTGTAACATTAAAAGCAATCAAAAAGATTAAGAAGCAGTCCACATTCGAACCTCAAAGATCTCTGAAGGTCATTATCGCGATATTATCCAAAGAAAAATGCACTTGGTAAGGTCTTCGAGTGTAGTTGCTTGAATCCCAATCCAATGTCCTGATCCTGACTAGTTAGGAAGTGTCTAAAATATAAGGAAACCAAAATGGATTATTGAACATCTATTTTCCTCTCTCACTTAAAAACAGTTGCCCATTCCCCATTCCCCAACGTAGTTGAATGTAGTGCACAGTAACATGAGTTTAGCATCTCTAATTATCCTTCTAGTCTTTAGAATATCAGCTTTATGGCTGTGGCTGAGGCACTTCCTGGGAAGAAACAATTGGGAAACTCTTAAATGATCACGAGTCATTTTCTCGAAATATTCATCATTGATTGAACTAAAAATGATTCACCTTGTTTCCTGGTGCTTCAAAAGTAGAATAAATTAAACATATCAAAATATTTGATTATACCAATTGTAGTCAGACGTTGCGCCTTAGTGTCTCACAATGAACTTGACCCAAAAATGCTTTCACACCAAAAGCTTCCAATGAACATGCCACCTATTCTCACAAATACATGAGTCACAATCTTTCTAAAGAAAAATCTGCCACGTTATGGCTTATCTAAAGCCTTAATTAATCACCACTGATTTTTAATTATCTTGCTAATATCCCATTAAACTAATAATTAACTAAATACCCACATAATTAAGAATTATCCCAAATTACTTAAAATACTATTTATTTTTGACATACTTTATATAACTTACTATAATGGTCATGTGGTACCATATAAAATAAATACATACACTATTATTTTATTAAAACATCCATATAAAAATACATATATTTTCTCAACTTATAATTTTCCTAATCTCATATATAAAGTAAAAATTTCTCGTACGCTAAATTCTTAAAATGGTAAATAGATAACCTTCTTTTCTTGTGAGAAAATAATTCTATCTTTACAATAAAGAAAATCTCATAAACTTTCTTATATAATGTGTATAATTTACCATATTCGAAAATAGTAATAATGGTAACTATCCAAAATTATACTTATAAAACTTTTACAAAAATACTTCACTTAAAAGAAAATACCGCACTAACATAATATCTAACGATATCAAGGTTGTAAACTTACAGGGTCTCATAATAATAATGTCTTAAACCCTCTATAACCTCCTAATAGACATATAATCCCTTTGAACTCATATAAATTATTACGACTCATCCTAATATTAAAGTACGGGATGTAACACCTTTCTCCTTTCTCCCTATCACCACCTCGTCCGCCATCCCTACTGTTACAGGGCCAATTTTTTCGCAATATTAACACTGCATGGCAGTAGCAAACACACAGCCACTCAGCCTCACTTTTTCGCACACACAGCCTGACACTTAGAATTATTCAGACTTAGCCAAACTTAGCAACACACAGAATTACGGGTAAAATACCCAACCTTTATTATTCTCGCAGAATTACAAAAGGACTCACGTTTGGAATGACTAACAATATGCTACTTGCCAAAGCCAAACGAAATACATATATAAAAAGGGGCCTGCCTATGGCAGTTTTACAAAGGGGCAGTTGGGGCAGTTAAGACAATGTGCCATGCACATGACATTTTTAGTGCATTAAATGAAAGTAATAAGTGAAGCGTCAAACTCTGTCAGAGCATTAATGGTGACAAAAATTCTCCCTTAAATGAATTCCACTTCCCAAATATTCAAACTGATGAATAAAAGGAAAGTGGGGGGACTATCTGTATTGGAGAAAATTATATTTATGTATATGGTGACGTGTCATGACGTATAGATTGGTCAAACAGTCAAAGAAATAAGGTTGGTTAACAGATACGAGCAACAACAGACACGAGCAACAACAGATACGAGCAAGTTAAATGAAGAAGGCACGGGCAGTCATACAAATAATTCAATGCTCGTACCTATTCAAGACATTCAAGGGTCAAAGATCGAGAAGAGACAAAGGAATGAATCTGACAGCAAAAAAGAGCCCAGATACGGCATTTAATGAGTATTAAAAACTAGAAACGTTAGAGAATATGTATTTAATGTATATAATTGCATAACGTAACATTTAAGGTCATTAATTACCCATAATTGTCTTATTATGACAAAGAGAAAATTTGTATTCCCAAAACAGCTATAAAAGGAAAAGTCACAAACAATTGTGGGGACANCCATGCACATGACATTCCCTAAAACAAGCTAACCAATCTGTTTGAATTTAAATTCAAACCCTTCCCACGAAATTGGTCTTGTCCCAAGCAATAGAGTCAACTGCACATGTGCTTTGCACATGTCTTCAACTTCCAAAGCACATGCCTTGCACACTACTTCTGTCACATGCCTTGCACACTTGCCTTCCAGCTTTTTGCCCACACTTAGTCTTCTTCCTTGCCTTGTTTTGGACCATGCCTCGCCCATAAATTTATAGCCACGCCTTGCCATAAACTTAGTCGTCCCACTGATCCCCGCATGCCTTTGTCAAGTGCCATGCCTTCGTTGCCATTGCCGATGCCCATGAACCAAGGCTGCCTTGCCAACACTCAAGGCACCTTGCCTAGCTGACTTGTCTAAGTCCATCACCAACATAGACACATACCCAGCTTTGCACATTGCTTGTCAACACTTCCACAAACCCATGTCAAGGGGCAATGTACAAGCCCTTGACACGAATTCTGCCCGACCTTCGTCAAGTCTCATTGTTAGGGGCTAAAAAACCACCCCCACCGGTTGAACTCGACGCCCTCGTCGAGGCTGATTTAAAGTAGTCCTCGATTTGATCTTCGAATTGCCATAATGAATTACCCTTCTCCCAAGTTGCATCTGCCTCGGGCTTGCCTTTCCATTGAATTGAAAATTATGTCGGCCTATTCTTTTTATGCATCCCAAGTACCCGGTGGTCCAGAATCTTTTCAATCTCGTCCTCAATCTGATTGCGCACTTCAGGAGGAGCTTTCTTGATTTTATGCCTATCCGGATCTTCAGGATCTTCCACATAAGGCCGCAAATAACTCACATAGAAAGTTGGGTGTATTTTCATTCTTTCCGGCAGCTTCAAACGGTAAGCAACTTCACCCACCTTCTCAATAACTTCAAATGGACCATCATATCTTGAAACCAATGCTGTATGCCTTACCCTGCTATCAATCTTTTTCCAGATTTGAGGAGTAAGCTTCAACAACACTTTGTCGCCCACTTTGAACTCTAACGGACGCCTGTTCCGATCAGCATACTTTTTCATGCGTTTCTGGGCCACTTTCAAACTGTCTGCAGCTTCGTCCATCATAATTTATCTATCAAACCCATAACGATATGCCGCTGGACATTTCCCACCATTCTTCTGTTGCACCATCTTCGTTGGTAGCCTTGGCTGCTTTCCCAAAACGATCTCAAATGGACTTTTCTCCGTGGCTGAAGACTTGTGCAAATTGTAAGACATCTGTGCACAATCTAACAAATCAGTCCAATTCCGTTGGCTCGCATTCACAAAATGTCTCAAATATTCTTCTAACAAGTGATTGATTCTTTCGGTTTGGCCATCAGTTTGGGGATGGTTCGCCGTTGAGAACTTCAAGTTTGTACCCAGCAAATTGAACAAGTAAGTCCAAAATTTGCCTGTGAACCGTGCATCCCGATCACTATAACATCCTCTGGCATACCAAAATACTTTACCACATTTTTGAAGAATAACTCCGCAGCAACTTTAGAGGGACATTATGTTGGAGCAGCAATAAAAACATCATATTTTGAAAACATGTCGACCACTACCATAATCGAAGACAACCCATTGACTTTTGGGAACCCGCTGATAAAATCCATTGAAACGGATTGCCATGTTTCTTCAGGAATTGGCAAAGGTTGCAGCAAACCTGCTTCTTTCTTCCGTTCGGTTTTATCAAGCTGACACACAAGACAACTTTTCACATAAGCTTCCACATCTTGTTTCATCTTTGGCCAGAAATAATATCACGACAACAGCGCCATCATCCTCTCAATGCCCGGATGACCAGCCCAAAGTGTATCATGCGTCTCCTTCAGTAATTCGCGATGCAGTCCGTCACCAAGTGGTACAATGATTCTCCCCCCTTTGAAATGGAGAAGATCGTCCTCGATCCGGTACCTCCTCACAATACCTTCTTTCACTTGATTCATTGTTTTTATGTACAATGGATCATTCACAGCAGCTGACTTGATCTTATCAAGAAAATCTGACTCAAGTCGTGTAATGGAATAAACAGCAGCAAAGATTTCCTTTCGACTCAAGGCATCCGCGACCTGGTTGTGCTTTCCCGGCTTATGCTCCCACACAAAATCATATTCTGCTAAAAATTCTTGCCAACGTGCTTGCTTTGGACTCAACTTTTTCTGTGTTTTTAAGAAAGTATTTGCCACATTGTCCATCCTCACGACGAATTTTGTTCCCAGCAAGTAAACACGCCAGATTTGTAAGCAATGAATAACAGCAACCATCTCCTTTTCATGAGCCGAATATCTCTGCTCCGCTTCATTCAACTTCCTGCTTTCAAAGGCCACAGGATGACCTTCTTGAACCAGTACACCTCCAACAGCTTGTCGGATGCATCAGTATGAACTTCAAAGGGCAACTCAAAATCAGCAAGCCGCAAGATAGGTTCCGAGGCAATGGCTTCTTTCAACACATCAAATGCAGCATTGCATTTTTCTGACCAATCCCACCTAACGTTCTTCTTTAACAAATCCGTCAAAGGAGCAGCTTTCTTTGAGTAACCAGTAATGAATTTCTGATAATAGTTAGCCAACCCGAGGAAAGATCTCAATTCTTTCACAGAACTAGGCGCTTGCCACTCCACAATAACCTGCACCTTGTTCGGGTCCATCCGCACTCGATTTTGGCTCACCAAGTGCCCAAGAAATTTGATCTCCTATTTTGCAAATTCACACTTTTCCATTTTCACATACAACTTGTACTCCCTCAAACGAGACAACACTTTTATCAAGTGTGACATGTGTTCATCTAGGGTCCGACTATAGATAACAATGTCGTCTAAGTATACAACGACAAAGTCATCTAAGTACTCATACAACACATCGTTCATCAGGTTGCAAAAAGTAGCAGGGACATTTGTCAATCCGAACGGCATAACAAGGAATTCATATGAGCCATAACTCGTAACACAAGTAGTTTTAGACTCATCACCTTCAGCTATCCGTACCTGCCAATAACCAGACTGTAAATCAAGCTTTGTGAACTAACAAGCCTTGCTCAATCTATCCATCAAGTCCTGCACCAACGGAACCGGATATTTGTTCTTCACAGTCACCTTGTTCAATGCCCGATAATCAACACACATCCGAAGCGTCCCATCCTGTTTCTTTTGAAATAAAACAGGTGCACCAAATGGAGCTTTTGATGGCTGAATCAGTCCCGCATCAAGCAACTCGTTCAATTGTTTCCGCAATTCAGCCAACTCTTTTGGCGCCATCCGATAAGGAGGTTGAGCAGGAGGCATCGAACCCGGCATCAACTCTATCTTGTGATCAATAGCCCTCCCTGGTGGCAGATTTTTAGGCAACTCCGGTGGCATCACATCAGCAAAGTCACTCAAAATTTTAGCAACGCAGTCCAGTACTTCAACCTTTAAATCAGGCTTCACTTCAACCATAGCAGCAAGGAAAGTCTCGTCTCCCCTTTTCAACCCTTTCTCGACCATCATGGCAGAAATTAGTGAAGTCTTCCATTGAGTTTCTTCTTTCCTATAAGGATGAACAGCCTTCACAAAACCAGGAGCTATTTCATGCATTATCATCACTCCGTCCAAATGAGGCATTGGAACAAAGCGATGTTTCCGCATAAAATCGATTCCAAGGATCACCTCAAAGTCTTCCAATGGAATCACCATCAAATTAACTTTCCCTTTCCAGTTCCCAACAGACATAGGAACATCATAAGCCATACCTACAATGGCTTGTGCTTTGGCATTCACCGTCTTCATGTAGGAGGGACATTTACTCACACTCAATCTGTACTTATGCACCAAATTGGTTGAAACAAAGGTGTGAGTAGCGCCAGTATCTACCATAGCTATCAAACTTTTGTCCCAGTTCTCATTTCAATATGCATCAGCAAGGAATGAGGGTTAGTCTCGTTGCTTGTGGCATTAACCAGCGAGATAACGTTCAACAATTGCAAAGGATTCACTAAGGCAGCAGCAACTTCCTGACCTTCTCCGTCCCGCTTATTTTCTGTGGCAAGCAAAGCATTAACCCGCTCCCGATTCTGACAATTCTTGGCAAGGTGAGGTCCGCCGCACGTCCAGCAACCATCGCTCTTTTTGTTTGCGAGGCCTTTATTTCTAGCATTTCCATCAGCAACAGCCTTGCCCTTTTCCACAATTTCTTTTCGAATTTCTTTCCTCCATTCCCCTTTCTTCTCCACCCTTTTCTTAGGTTTTGAAGTAGAAGGAATTTCAGAAAGACTACGGGTACTGCGATAATCCACCAAAGAATCCGCTGCAGCAATCGCACTTGGGAGATCTTTCACGTTCCGTCTCCTAAGTTCGTTCTGCGCCCATGCTTGCATTCCAGAAATAAAGTTATGCAATTTATCATCCTCCGACATGTTCTGAATATCCAGCATTAAGGAAGTAAATTCCTTAATATAATCACGAATAGATCCAGTTTGTCTTAGACGTTTCAAGCGATCCCTAGCAAGCCAAGATGAATTGCTAGGCAAGAATTGGTCCTTCATTTCCTTCCGAAGTTTTGCCCACGTATCTATCTTGGGTCTGCCTGCGCTTTCATCATCAGCCATGCGAGTTCTCCACCACAATTTAGCATCTCCCGTTAGGTACATGCTTGTAATTGTGACTTTCTCTCCGTCCGGAACTTTGGCAGCAGCAAAGTACTGCTCCATATCCCACGGAAAATTTTCCAATTCTTTAGCACTACGCGCTCCACCAAACGCCTTAGGATCCGGGATCTTCACTTTCGAACATTCTTCACTGCCTTGGCTTGGAGCAGCCAATGCCCTTCGAAGAACAGCAATTTCAGTGTTCAAAGTTTCGATCTCTTTCTTCAGATCTTCAACTTGAACATCCGTAGCCTCACAGGTTTGTTGGATTCCATCACGAAACTGATCCATGCCATCCTTTAGACGGTAAATCTCAGTAATTAGATCTGCCAGGTCTAAAGGATCATCCGTCACACCGATCAGCGCCTCAAACCTTTGCACCCGATCACGTAAGTCTGAGTTAGACCCACCAGCCATGGCCACAAATCACGACCTGGCTCAGATACCAGTTGTTACAGGGCCAATTTTTTCGCAATATTAACACTGCACGGCAGTAGCAAACACACAACCACTCAGCCTCACTTTTTCGCACACACAGCCTGACACTTAGAAATATTCAGACTTAGCCAAACTTAGCAACACACAGAATTACGGGTAAAACACCCAACCTTTATTATTCTCGCAGAATTACAAAAGGACTCACGTTTGGAATGGCTCACAATATGCTATTTGCCAAAGCCAAACGAAATACACATATAAAAAGGGGCCTACCTATGGCAGTTTTACAAAGGGGCAGTTGGGGCAGTTAAGACAATGTGCCATGCACATGACATTCCCTAAAAACAAGCTAACCAATCTGTTTGAATTCAAATTCAAACCCTTCCCACGAAATTGGTCTTGTCCCAAGCAATAGAGTCAATTGCACATGTGCTTTGCACGTGTCTTCAACTTCCAGAGCACATGCCTTGCACACTACTTCCATCACATGCCTTGCACACTTGCCTTCCAGCTTTTTGCCCACACTTAGTCTTCTGCCTTGCCTTCTTTTGGACCATGCCTCGCCCATAAATTTATAGCCATGCCTTGCCATAAACTTAGTCGTCCCACTGATCCCCGCATGCCTTTGTCAAGTGCCATGCCTTTGTCGCCATTGCCGATGCCCACGAACCAAGGCTGCCTTGCCAACACTCAAGGCACCTTGCCTAGCTAACTTGTCTAAGTCCATCACCAACATAGACACACACCCAGCTTTGCACATTGCTTGTCAACACTTCCACAAATCCATGTCAAGGGGCAATGTACAAGCCCTTGACACGAATTCTGCCCGACCTTCGTCAAGTCTCATATTAGGGGCTAACACCTACCACCCACCCTTACCTTTCTACTTTTCTTTCCATGCCATCCTGCCACCACATCACAACATAATCCATCACTATTTCTTTTGGACTTGCCCAAGACTATCAAGACTCTGGCAGTTCCTCAAAAATATTCATTTATGATTATTGGACACCAGCAGAAACATCAAACAATAATTTCCACTTTTTCTTACTTTTGTTCCTTCTTCCACTTTTTCGTACTTTTGTTACTTCTACCACTTTTTTAGATATTGTTGCTTCGAATTTCATTTTTTTAGCTTCTTAATTCTTTGTTCTTTGCTGGGTCTTTTTTTTTCTCTTCCTGTTGTTTCATTTTGTTCTTCATGATCTTGATTCCCCAAATTTATTTAGAACCTGCAAAGAATGGCCTACTTGATATTAATTTGAATCAAGAATCCAGGCTTAACTAAATTAGTTTTCTCAAAGTTTCAATCTTTTGATAGTCCCTCTAAATACTCTCTGTCATTGTAAGCTGGGTTGCTGATTTTTTCCATTTCTGCACTTTCCGTCGAGCCCCGTCACCGGACTTTCTAGCCGTAAACGCAGATCTCTCTTAGCCGGATTCTTTGGCAAAAAATATTCTAGTCAGAAACAAACTCTTCATGAGCCCTCTTTCCGGAAATAGTCAAAGACAGCCGTTTCCATCCTCATTTCTTTGACTACTTTGCCATTTCGACATCGTCATCACCACTTTTATTTGGTTCTCATCCGTCGTGTTCGAAAGAGACGAGCTTCTGTTGTGTGAGTCTATGTTAGCCATCGACGTGTCATAGTTTTATTTGACATTTTGCCATGTCAGTGCGTTTGATAATCACGCATTTTATTTTGTTTGTTGATTGTTTGTGAAGTGTTTAATCGGTACATTACATAGACATTGAGTGGCCAATAGTTCACAAGCTTAGTTAAAGTGTCTAAGTGAAAACTTGTGACAAGTTTAGGGGTCTGTTTATGTATTTGGCCTTTTTTATGATGTCAAATTGCTTACAAATTTTGATTAATTTTTCAATTGACATGTTTATTTGTCCGGTTTTCTTCTTCAAGATCCATTATATTTGCCTTTGGTCTTTGCATTCTTGAGAAAAAAATTCTCCAATTTTCTTTTAAAGGAAAGTGAAGTATTAAATTTAGCTCAGTTAATGCATTTTCTTGCGTGTTTATTAACAATAAGTCAATAATGGTAATTCACTAATTTGTACACCAAAAACACAAGAAAAAAAAATATCATCCTTCTAAATGTAGACACCTAATTTTCTACTCATTTTCTCTATTAGCTATGCGTAGAATTTAAAAGCCCAGACTTCCTAAATGTATTTTATTGTTAAGAAATGTAGCTTAAAGTAACAATATAAAACAAAAAAATAAGTAATAGAATAAGAAAAGAACAATGAACATTCTTATTTCATCAAGTGTTCAAGTGTGTCTCATACCATATTTTATGCCTCTATTTATACTATTACATAGAAGATTACAAAAAGAATATCTTAAACATGACATTAACAATTGGGATCATAGGAAAGATCATGGGAAGAAGTTATGGAGGTGTAGGAGTTAAAATCATAATAATGAGGAGTAGTGGGAGGTTATCTGCATCATGGATGAAAGTAGCGGGAGTAGTGAACATTCACATTTACTAATAATTTACTACACTCCCCCTGAATGTCTAAATATAGATAATATGCCTCGTTAAAACCTTACTAAGAAAAAACCTTGTGGAAAATAAATTTTAGTGAAGGAAAAAGAGTACATATATTTGTAATACGCTTTGTTTGCTGCCTCGTTAAAAACCTTACCAGGGAAATCCAATGAGACAAAACCTAGTCTAAGGGAAAAGGAGTACATCGCGTATCTTGCTCCCCCTCATGAAAACATCACTTTATTTCTCGATGACGGCGAATTCCAATCTCCTGTCTCAACTTCTCAAATGTTGAGGTTGGTAATGCCTTAGTAACAGATCAACCAAATTATCACATGAATGAATTTGTTGGACATTAATTTCACCGTTCTATTGAAGATCATTATGCGTAATTATAATGATGTATTTGTTCTAATTGTATTTCTCGTTGTTTCTTCTGAGTATACATTGTATATTTTATCCCAATTGTATTGTGACGACCTGACCCGTCGTCTCATGTATTACCGCTCCGTTTCCCTCATTTTATGCTTCTTCATATTTCGTTATCGGTATGTGGTGTGTTAGAATTGATTTGGATTGGTTCTAATAAGAAATGAGACACTTAGTCTCTTTAAGGAAGGCTTAAGTTGGAAAAGTCAACCGAATGTTGACTACTGAGTTGGAAGGCTCGGATGTGATTTCCGGTGATTCGGTTAGCTTCGGGGGATGATTTATGACTTAGGAGTGTGATCGGAATTGATTTTGGAGGTCCGGTGTAGAATTAGGCTTGAATTGGCGAAGTTAGTATTTTGGCGAATTCCGGTTGATGGGTGAGATTTTGATCCGAGGGTCGGAATGGAATTCCGAGAGTTGCTGTAGCTTCGATATGTGATTTGTGATGTGTGTGCAAAATTTCAGGTCATTCGGACGCCGTTTGGTTGGGTTTTTGATCGAATGCGTATTTCGGAAGTTTTTAAGAAACTTAGGCTTGAATCCGATGTGATTTAATGATTTTAGCGTTGTGTGAGGTGTTTTGATGATTGGAACAAGTTTGAAAGAGGTTTTAGGATGTGTTGGCACTTTTGGTTGAGGTCCCGGGGGCCTCGAGTGAGTTTCGGAGGGTCAATCGGACTATTGTTGGTATTTTGAAGTTGCAGATTTTCTGAAGTTTCTGTTGCAGACTTTTGGCCTTCGCGTTCGCGAGAAGGCTCTGGCATTCACGAAGGGATGCATGAGGAGGCTGTGAATTTTGCCTTCGCGTTCGCGATGTTGGTCCCGCGTCCGCGAAGGGGTGAGGTCTTTTGTGTTCCGCGTTCGCGATACGGTTTCACGTTCGCGATGGTATGGCAAGTGGAAGCTACGCGTTCGCGTGCAGGATACCGCGTTCGCAAAGGTTCAAGCGGAATAGGCATCGCGTTCGCGTCTGGGATGCCGTGTTCGCGTAGGGTAAAAATTGGTCAACGCATTTTTATGCTACGCGTTCGCGGGTGTTTGACCGCGTTCGCGAAGAAGGAATTCCAGTGCTGGGCAGTGAGTTTATAAACATTTCATCCGCGAGTTGTAGTCATTTTTCCACACTTGTTGAGTATTTTGAGAGCTCTTTGGGACAAATTGAAGAGGGATTCAAGGAGGATTGATTGGAGGTAAGTTCCTTGGCCTAAATACACGAGATTATGATAGATTTAACATGGAAATTGGTTGAAATTCATCAAAAAGGGGTAAAACTAGGGCTTGAGTTTTTGATATTTCAAATTGGGATTTGATAGGTCGTTTGAGCTCGGATTTGGGAGTTCTTGGTATGTATGGACTCGTGGCGAGACGAGGAATCCGGTAATGTGAGTTTTGTAATTTTTCGAGAAGTGGGCCCGAGGCT
>NC_031993.1:46268195-46293579 GCF_001879085.1 Nicotiana attenuata
GTTAGGAAGGGGGATTCGAAAGGAGGATTTGAGTTGGAGGTTAAGTTCCTTGGACCTAAATACACGAGTATTATGATAGTATTTAACATAGGTAAAGTTGGTTAGTAAATTCATACGTAAAAAGGGTTAAACGTAGGGCTTGTAGTTTTTGATTATTTCAAAGTTGGGTATTTGATAGGTCTATTTTAGCTCGGAGTTTGGGAGTTCTTGGTATGTATGGACTCGTGGCGGGGTGAGGAATCCGGTAATGTGAGTTTTGTAATTTTTCGAGAAGTGGGCCCGGGGCTCGGGTTTTGCTAGTTTCGAGATTTTTGCTATTTTTCGATTGTTTTCGATTGGGTATTGTTCCCTTAGCATATTGTGATGTATTTGCTCTGATGTTGGATAGATTCGACGCACGTAGAGGTCGATTTGAGGAGAAAAGGCGTCGCGAGCTAGAGATTTTGCCGGTTCGAGGCGAGTAATACTTGTAAATGATATCCTGAGGGTTTGAAACCCCGGATTTGCATATCATAGTGCTGTATTGAGGTGACTTGCACGCCGGATGTGAGCGTGAGGTAGAGCACCGTTGGGGATTGTGACTTGGTCCATCCCGGTTGTTGATTTTTGCCGCGTATTTGACTGAGACTACTTGTTATCATCATAATTTGGGCTGATTGCCATGTTTGGGCTTCGTGCCAACTATGTGAATCCTTCAGGGATTGATATCACTGTTTTCGCATTACTTTGCGTATTATTTGATCTCGGTCCAGAGTTTTAATACTGTTTCTTTTGCAAACTCAGCCATGTTTTTCTAAGATTTGAAAATTTAAACAATATTTTATTGACGTTTTGAGTTGAGAACCATTATTTTGATATTGCCCAAGTGGCTTATGTGCATTTCTGGACTGAGCATGGATCGGGCTGCGCACCGCAGCAGTGTTATAGTGATTTCTGGATATATGGATGGCTCGGGCTGCGCGCCGCAGCGGTACTGTATTGATATTGAGGCCGAGGGCCTGGTTGATGCCACGAGATGGCTTGATTATTGCGCTTGGGATGTAGGAGCCCCTCCGGAGTACACCCCCAGTGAGCGCCGTCGACGTTAAATATGGTTGGCTCGGGCTGCACGCCGCAGTGGTCATATGCATTGCATTGCACTCATGCATTGGTTCCTATTTGTATTACGTGCCATGACATTCAGCACTCGCATTTCATTGGCTTCTATGCTACTTCTTGCACTGCTTACTGATACCCTGGTGTTATTTGTTGATGGAGTGCTGTGCCAGAGGGGCTGACTTATGTGCTGACTTGCACTATCTGTTTCGCAGTCATTCGCTTAACTGTTGAAAAAGACATTTTCAAAAGAGGTTTTAACTGAGCCCAGATGGATTTTCTAAAGGATTTCACGGTTTTACTGTTTTCTCAAAGGGTAGCACTGTTCTATATAGCATGATGGAGTGCCTTTCGTGATTTCTTGCTGCTCAGTTATTATTTACCTTTATTACTCACTGAGTTGGAGTACTCACTTTACTCCCTGCACCTCGCGTGCAGATGCAGGTATTGGTTACCCGGTAGCGGGTTTGAGCTGGTTGAGGATTTGCTATCGTAGCTGAGCAAGGTGACCGCCGGCATTCGCGGCACCGGACTTCGTCTTTTGATTCTAAACTTTATTCTGTATATTATTGACCCTATGGTCGTGTTCAGACTTCCTTAGATGCTCGTGACTTGTGACACCCCGGTCGGGCTGTGTTGGGTCGTATATATCGATTGTTATTGTCATTAAGTTGTATTTATCTAATCATTTATGTTTAAAATTTTTTGAAAGAGGCGTTGTTGTTCTGTTGGCTGGCCTTGTCTTCACGAGAGGCGCCATCACGACCGGGTTGGGAATTGGGTCGTGACATTAGTATAATTTATTCCTCTAAAATTAGACTTATCAGTGCTTAAACCAAACCTTTATAGCCTTATTATCTCCATCGTAAGTGTATATTTTTTTTTATAAGAGAAAGTTGATATTGAATTCTTTCGTACTACATGAAATTGCATAGATGCAGTGAAATAATTCAACTGATGAGAAGAAGAAGAAGGTTAACCTCTTGAGTTGAAGGAGAACTTTAATACTTTCAATATCAAGCCACAATTCTTCTTAAAGCCTTTGTCCAAAGCTTGTTCTTATTCCTCTCTTTTCTTTTTTTCTCTTTCTTCCCTTCTCTGCTTCTGTTTTTTTTTCTCGTTTTCTTGAAGTAGAATGCTTCGTCCCTTTTCCCCTTGCCTTTTTTTCAATTCGGCAGATTTTTCTAACCCTTGTGACTTATGTCACGTTAATGGGCTAAGCCCACTTGTATTCTTGTTTTTTTTTGTTTTGTTTATTTAGTTTCATTGTTTGTTTGTTTGTTTATTTATTTTTGTAGTTAGTTTCTTATTATTATTATTATTATTATTATTATTATTATTATTGTTATTATTATTATTATTATTATTATTATGCTAATGACCAATACACCCTTATAAAAAAATATAGGGTATTACACCAAACCATACAAAGACAAGTTTCACCCTAGATCTTTTCCTTGTGTCTTTGTAGGTTACCCTTTTGGTAAAAAAGGGATATATGCTCTATAACTTAGCCACTAAAGTCTGCTTTGTATCAAGAGATGTAGTGTTTCATGAATATGTCTTTCCGGTTCTCAAGTCATCTTCTCCTTCTTCTCCTTCTCGTCTTTCCCCTTGACTCCAATGCTTTAATGACCTGCCTTATTTTCCTACTCCTTCCTCC
The DNA here is from genome assembly GCF_001879085.1 of Nicotiana attenuata. Classification (NCBI taxonomy): domain Eukaryota; kingdom Viridiplantae; phylum Streptophyta; class Magnoliopsida; order Solanales; family Solanaceae; genus Nicotiana; species Nicotiana attenuata. The sequence continues at coordinate 46,270,954 of NC_031993.1, forward strand.
TCTTTTTTCTCCTCCTTCTGAGTCCATTCCTGCTTTCTCCTCCCCTAATGTATCTCATAGTCTGCCTTCTTCTCCCATTCCTTCTTCTTTTGTTCCTTTGAGGAGGTCTGATAGACCTCAGAACCATCCTAGTTGTCTTTAAGACTACCTATGCAATACCTCTATTTCCTCCAACAATCACGATCCTGCTTTTGCTCCTGACACTGTCACCCCTAGTCACCTTCACATCCCTGAACCTTCATGCTACTCTCAGGCTGCAGTCATACCTGGGTGGCAGGATTCCATGAGATTGGAATTTGAAGCTTTGGAGGCCAATAAGACCTGGGATATCGTTGCTCTTCCTCTTGGTAAGAAGCCTATAGGCTGCAAGTGGATGTACAAAGTTAAGTATAGAGTAGATGGTAGCATAGAAAGGTATAATGTCAGGCTAGTTGTTAGGGGGGACACACAGGTTGAGGGGGTGGACTTTCATGAGACCTTTTTCGCTGTTGTTAAAATGTCCACTGTCAAGACCTTGATTGCTATTGTTATTAAGCATCAATGGCCAATGTTTCAACTTGATGTTAATAATGCCTTTCTCCATGGTGAAGAGGTGTTCATGAAGCTTCCTCCTAGGCTTTATGTTCCTACTTCATCTACTTCTGCCCCTTTGGTTTGCAAACTTCTGAAGTCTCTTTATGTCCAAAGGCAGGACTTTAGGCAGTGGTAGGCTAAATTGTTCCAGGCATTATGCTCTGGAGCATATTCTCATTCTTTAAGTGATTACTCTCTATTTACTAAGGTTCTAGGGCTTCATTGGTGATTCCGGCTGTTTATATGGATGATATCATCCTTACATGGGCTGATTTGCATGAATTTTCTTCCTTAAAGGGGTTCTTACATGAGCAATTCAGAATTAAGGATTTAGGGTTCCTTAACTATTTCCTTGGGATTGAAGTTTCTTATTCTGATTCTAGAGTTCTTTTACATCAAAAGAAGTTCATTCATGACATGCTATAATCATTTCAGTCTTCTTCTTGTACCCCTGTTTCTTGTCCTCTTGAGTTGAATGTCAAACTGAAAGCCAAGGTTGGAGACCCCTTGATATGCAGGCTGATATCAGCTTTGCAGTCCAGCATCTTGGTCAATTTTTGCAATTTGCTTGTGTTTTCCATATGTAGGTTGTTCTTCATGTTTTGAGATATTTGAAAGGCACCTTTGATTATGGTATATTCTTTAATTCTTCTCCTGATTTGTCCTTGAAAGTATTTTGAGACAGTGATTGGGCTTCTTGAGTTAATAGTAAGAGATCTGTCACCGATTTTTTTCCTTTGTGGGAGCCTTATCAGTTGGAAGACCAAGAAGGAGCATGTTGTCTCCCTTTCATCTGCTTAGACTAAATATAGAGTAATGAGTAAGGCCGCTGCAGAGGTTACTTGGGTCTCTATATTGTTGGGTGATTTTGGTGTCTCTTGTTCTTCTCATATTCCTCTGTTCTATGATAATCAGACGGCATTGCATATTGCTCGCAATCCTATGTTTCATGAACGGACCAAACATATTGAACTTGCTTGTCATTTTTTTAGACACAAGCTTGCTGAGGGCCTTCTGAGTTTGCATCATGTCTCCAGCTCTGCTCAGATTGCTGATCTGCTCACAAAAGCCTTGCCTGGGCCTGCTCACTATCTTCATCTTCGCAAGTTGGGGGTTCTGTCACCCTCCAACTTGAGGGGGGCTGTTAGAATAGGCCCAGCGGGTATATGCTAATGTTAGACCCATTATATTGGGCCATATGTTGTAATTTATCCGGGTATCCCAGTTTAGAGTATAAGTTCCGGGTCATATAAATACATTTGGGCCCAGTCTTCAATTTTATAGAACATTTTATATTTTCTCTATTGATATAGAAAGTATCTCGAAGTTCCCTCTCAAACCAGATATGAACCCTAAATTTCATTCTTTCGATTTTGCATGATTCCTACATGTTTACATGTATCTATAACTTTTTAGGCGGAAATAATAATTAAGATGGTAGGTAAAAGAACGTTTTAAGTAATGCTAGTATTGTTTTTCATTATAGTCGTGCATATAAGTTAATTAGTCTCTTTATCTCCTTCTGCCCCTTTGGTTTGCAAAGTTCTGAAGTCTCTTTATGTCCTAAGGCAGGACTTTAGGTAGTGGTATGCTAAATTGTTCCAGGCATTATGCTCTAGAGCATATTCTCATTCTTTAAGTGATTACTCTCTATTTACTAAGGTTCTAGGGCTTCATTGGTGATTCCGGTTGTTTATATGGATGATATCATCCTTACATGGGCTGATTTGCATGAACTTTCTTCCTTAAATGGGTTCTTACATGAGCAGTTCAGAATTAAGAATTTAGGGTCCCTTAACTATTTCCTTGGGATTGAAGTCGATTCTGGAGTTCATTTACATCAAAAGAAGTTCATTCATGACATGCTAGAATCATTTCAGTCTTCTTCTTGTACCCCTGTTTCTTGTCCTCTTGAGTTGAATGTCAAACTGAAAGCCAAGGTTGGAGACCCCCTGATATGCAGGTTGATATCGGCTTTGCAGTCCAGCATCTCAGTCAATTTTTGCAGTTTGCTTGTGTTTTCCATATGCAGGTTGTTCTCATGTTTTGAGATATTTGAAAGGCACCTTTGATTATGGTATATTCTTCAATTCTTCTCCTGATTTGTCCTTGCAAGTATTTTGTGACAGTGATTGGGCTTCTTGTGTTAATAGTAGGAGATCTGCTTCCGGTTTTGTTTTTTCTTTTGTGGGAGCCTTATCAGTTGGAAGTCCAAGAAGGAGCATGTTGTCTCCCTTTTATCTGCTGAGGCTTAATACAGAGCAATGAGTAAGGCTGCTGCAGAGTTTACTTGGGTCGCTATATTGTTGGGTGATTTTGGTGTCTCTTGTTCTTCTCATATTCCTCTGTTCTATGATAATCAGACAGTATTGCATATTGCTCGCAATCCTATGTTTTATGAACGGACCAAACATATTGAACTTGATTGTCATTTTGTTAGGCACAAGCTTGGTTAGGGCCTTCTGAGTTTGCATCATGTCTCCAGCTCTGCTCAGGTTACTGATCTGCTCACAAAAGCCTTGCCTGGGCCTGCTCACTATCTTCATCTTTGCAAGTTGGGGGTTCTGTCACCCTCCAACTTGAGGGGGGCTATTAGAATAGGCCCAGCGGGTATATGCTAATGTTAGACCCATTATATCGGGCCATATGTTGTTATTTATCCGGGTATCCCAGCTTAGAGTATTATGTTCCGGGTCATATAAATACATTTGGGCCCAGTCTTCAATTTTATAGAATATTTTATATTTTTTCTATTGATATAGAAAGTATCTCGAAGTTTCCTCTCAAACCAAATATGAACCCTAAATTTCATTCTTTCGATTTTACATGATTTCTACATGTTTACATGTATCTATAACTTTTTAGGCTAAAATAATAATTAATATGGTAGGAAAAAGAACGTTTTAAGTAATGCTAGTATTGTTTTTCATTATTGTCGTGCTTAAAAGTTAATTAGTCTCTTTATCTACTTCTGCCCCTTTGGTTTGCAAACTTCTCAAGTCTCTTTATGTCCTAAGGCAGGACTTTAGGCAGTGGTATGCTAAATTTTTCCAGGCATTATGCTCTAGAGCATATTCTCATTCTTTAAGTGATCACTCTCTATTTACTAAGGTTCTAGGGCTTCATTGGTGATTCCGGCTGTTTATATGGATGATATCATCCTTACATGGGCTGATTTGCATGAACTTTCTTCCTTAAAGGGGTTCTTACATGAGCAGTTCAGAATTAAGGATTTAGGGTCCCTTAACTATTTCCTTGGGATTGAAGTTTCTTATTCTGATTCTGGAGTTCGTTTACATCAAAAGAAGTTCATTCATGACATGCTAGAATCATTTCAGTCTTCTTCTTGTACCCCTGTTTCTTGTCCTCTTGAGTTGAATGTCAAACTGAAAGCCAAGGTTGGAGACCCCCTGATATGCAGGCTGATATTAGCTTTGCAGTCCAACATCTCAGTCAATTTTTGCAGTTTGCTTGTGTTTTCCATATGCAGGTTGTTCTTCATGTTTTGAGATATTTGAAAGGCACCTTTGATTATGGTATATTCTTTAATTCTTCTCCTGATTTGTCTTTGCAAGTATTTTGTAACAGTGATTGGGCTTCTTGTGTTAATAGTAGGAGATCTGCTTCCGGTTTTGTTTTTTCCTTTGTGGGAGCCTTATTAGTTTGAAATTCAAGAAGGAGCATGTTTCTCCCTTTCATCTGCTGAGGCTAAATATAGAGTAATGAGTAAGGCTGTTACAGAGGTTACTTGGGTCTCTATATTGTTGGGTGATGACGAGACCAATGTGCATATGATTTTTCTGCTCGTACTCAGTCAATTTCTAGTATAGTTTATGATATCGTCCCATAGAGATTGGTTAAGCTAGGCTACAGACTTTTAATATTTTTACTACTATTTGAGAGAACCAAATTGATGAAAGGTGAGTGTTAAAACTTGTTAATTAATTAAAGCAAAACAAACAATTTCCGAAAGATTGATAATTTAAAAAGACTTGGGAATCGTTGAAGTCACTTGATAATATTATACAATAAAATCTCAATTTCTACATGTATTTCTCTAAAGAATAATTTCTTATTGCTAATACAATTATATCTGCTCACTAAAAAAAAGTCAATTAATAGCACTCCGTGAGGTTGTGCACTTAAATGAGTTAAAACTAGTGACGATCAAAGCGAAATATTTTCTTGTTTGAATTGTGCTAAAAGGTAGTAAAAACTTCGTGAGAATATTTTCACTAAAAAATCAGTAATCTTGCCTACAACAATTCCTCCGTGAGAATTAAAACTGAGACAAACAAGATTATAGATTTAAAATAAGAGTTTTACAAAAATTATTCTCACTCTACTATTTTATTCATTGGTTATTATATATTAATTTTGCTCCGTGAGAATTACAAAATTAATATAATAATAACTTAAATAAAATATATAGAAGTGATAATAATGATTAGTTAGAAACCATTATTTCAGCACAGTATGAATTATACAATGAAAATTTCAAGCCAAGGATGTATTAAACTGAAATAATATTATAAAAATATATATCAAGCTTCATCAACTATCCCAACAAAAGAGATTACTCCAGTATGGAGTATTTAAATCTCACAATAAAATGGAATTCTAGAATATTTTCAATACTCTTAGAAAATCCAAACACTTACTAAAAGAAAATAAAATAGTTAAAGAAAGAAGTTAAAACTCAAAGTTTAGATAAAAGTAGTGAACATTTTATATTGCCACCATTTCAAAAAAAGAAGTTAAAACTCAAAGTTAAAGAAAGAAGTTAAAACTCAAATATATTTGGGCCCAGTCTTCAATTGTATAGAACATTTATATTTTCTCTTCTGATATAGAAAGTATCTCGAAGTTTCCTCTCAAGCCAAACATGAACCCTAAATTTCATTCTTCCGATTTCACATGATTTCTACATGTTTACATGGTATCAGAGCGTAGATTCTGGTGAATCTCTTTCCCTGCTTTCAATCGATCCTACCCTTGATAATTTTAGTCGACATTTTCCAATCGCGACAGTGATTTCTGCATCTGCGATTTTTTAGGGTTTCTGCCAAATTCAGAGTGTTTCTTCTGATTTCTATCTACTGAGGCTATTTGTGGTTTGGTTCTGAGAAGCAAAACACTAATTTTGGAGGATTTCGTGGATTATTCTCAAATTAGGGGTTTTCCGTCCAGCTGGGTTTCCTTGGAGCTTCGGTTGGTAAATATGTGGTCAATTTTGAAGGTTGTTCTCTTTTCGCTTGCAAAAGAGGGGAGTAATCTTGTTCATTCTCACAAATCTGCGTTTTCTGTTGATTTTCATTCACTTGCTTTAAAAATGTCAAACGAGACTTATGTACCTTCTAGTCCTATACCTACTCATGTACTTTCTAATGTCTATCGTGAGCCTCCTGTTTCTCGCACTATATTTCACAAGGACGACTGTACTCACCCTTGCTATCCTCTGTATGTTTATCCATCAGATATGTTAGGAACTTCTCTTGTTTCTACTCCATTTGTTGGAAGTGGTTATGGTAGTTGAGAAGGAATGTCCTAGTTGCCTTGTCGATTAGGAACAAACTTAATTTTATCAATGGAAATTTTGTGAGACCTCTAGATGGTTATCCTCTTGTCAGACAATGGCGTAATGATTTGGTTGTCTCCTGGTTGACACATTCTTTGTCTAAGAAAATATCTCGTAGTATAAAGTATTCTGAATATGCTAAAGATATAGGGTCAGAATTGGAAGAGAGATATGGAAAGGCAGTTGGTGCCAGGGTATTTGAACTTAAAAAGGAATTAGCTCACATTTTCCAGGGTTTCTTAGACATAGCATCTTACTTTAACAAAATTAAGCAATTGTGGGATGAGATAGCATCTTATCGAGTGAGGGTTTGTACTTATATGCAAACTAGGAGCGAAATGTTAATGATGAAGCCTCTCCCTTCTATTGGAAACACATATAACATCCTTTTGTCTGATGAAAAGCAGAGACAAGTCTCTTCTACATCTCATTTTTCAACTACTCCTGCTTCATTCAATGCTGGCACATCCAAACCACATTTCCCTTCTAAGGTTTTCTTTGAAACTCCTAGACCTATTGTCACTTGCAAGTATTGCAAGAAATCTGGGCACACTATAGAAAAGTGTTATAAACTACATGGTTTGACTCCCAACTTCAAGTTCAACAAAGGACCTCCTCCTCCTCACAGAACTGTTGCTCATGTTGAGACTACTAAACCTAATAATTCACATGCTCATGGTGACTCTGGTACTACTGATGGGTTTGGTGGTATTGATGTTTGTGCTATGTCTGGTGATCAGTCATATCCCAGGACTCACCAAAGAACAATATTCTCAGCTGATGCTGCTGCTTCAACACTCACAAAACTCTGCTTTCAACTGTGCTATATCTCAGGAACTCATAGGTTCTGCCAATTATGCTGGTAAGCTCTTACCTTATAAAGGGGTTTCCTATGGGGCTTGTATGTTGTCTAAAGTAAATGGCATTGTCTAGATAATTGATTCTGGAGCTACAGACCATATGACCTCTGTTAAAAGTCTGCTCTTTGACATTCAAACGTTACCTGTCCCTTATCTTGTTTCCTTACCAAATGGATATAATGTTGGTTCTTTAGCCCTATTTCCTGACCTAATTCTCCACAATGTTCTTTATATTCCTAGTTTTCAACACAATCTTATCTCAGTCTACAAGTTGTTGTCTCATTGTGATGATGTTTTTCAATTTACCAAGAATGCTTGTACTCTACAAGGTCCTTCAGTGAAGAAGCCAATGGTTCTTGTTAGATTGGACAATGGATTCTACAAGTTGTTTCAACAAGACAATTTTCCACCTTCTACTAGTTCTGTTTTCTTTAGTTCTTGTTTTTCCACTTCTTCTTTTGTTCATGCAGTTTCTGTTGATGTTAATGCAGATAGTACAATTGTAAATACCATTGAAGTTTCTTCTAAATTGAATAAAGATGAAATTGTATGGCATTATAGAATTGGACACATTCTTTTTTCTAAATTGAGACTTAATTCTGCTATTACTTGCAAATTTTCCCTTATACAATCCTTCACCTGCCCAGTAAGTCTTCTAGAAAAACAGGCCAGATTACCTTTCCCTGATAGCTCCATTCAGTCTACTCACCCTTTCCAACTTATACACAATAATACTTGGGGACCCTACCCTACACCAACCTACACTGGCTCCAAGTACTTTTTGACAATAGTTGATAACTACTCTAGGGAAATCTGGATATATTTGCTGGGATCCAAAAGTAATGCCTTTGACATGTAAAAGCCTTTAATGCTATGGTTGAAACACACTTTAATTCTAAAGTTCAAACAGTTAGGAGTGATAATGCTTTGGAATTGGTTTCTAGTTCTTCTGGCCATCAATTCTTCTCTGCCAAAGGGATAGCATATCAAACCACATGTCTTCACACTCCTCAACAGAATAGATTTGTGGAGAGGAAGCATAGACATCTATTAGAAACTGCAAGAGCTCTTCTCTTTCAATACCATCTTCCTCTCAGATTTTGGGAGTGATTGTCTCTTTACTTTCACTTATCTCATTAATAGGTTTTCTTTTCCTCTACTTCACTCCAAGAGTCCTTATGAACTTCTGTATAATAAGTCTCCCCTTTACTCCAATCTCAGGGCTTTTGGGTGTTTGTGTTTCTCTACTGTAACCAAATGTCACGACCCAATTTAGGATCGTGACCGGCGCTTAGGAGCAAGTTCCCCCAAGTAAGCCTCATCGGTATTTTACAGAAAATCGGGAAGAGTTTTCCCTGTTTTTGGACTATCCCAAAAAATTTCCCTGTCTCAAATCAACAACCAAACATCCTAATACCATACCAAACAATTGACAACTTGTTAATTAACCAAAACAAGTCTCCACCATAACTAAACCACCAAATAACCACTAGAAATACTAATTTATCTCCAACTTTGATAAATGAGAACGATACTCAACATAAGACTATAATAACAAAAGAATACTCATGACACTAAAATAATATCTATGGAGCGACTCTAAGAGTTCAAACAAAAAGATCATAACAATAAATAAAATCTCCGCCCACGCGAACAAGTGCGAGGCTCACTAAGAACTATCAACCTATGCGCTCTAATTAACGAAATCCTCGTCCGCGTCAACTGCTATCTCTGTAAAAAAATAATTAGCAGGGAATGAGTCGCTAGCTCAGAGAGTAATAACACTTAACCACAACCGTTTTTATTGGGGACAAGTCAGAAAACATGCTAGTATATCAAACAGAAAATAACATAAAAATGCCCTTTCAGAAACAATAAATAATTTTCAGTCTCATCATATTTTTCTTGTAGTATAATACAATTAATGATTCAGTAATAAGCTCGGTAACCAATGTATAATATCAATATTTACATTTGGGAGGTTTCAATGAACGGATCATGTAATCCGTATAACTGTCTACTTCTTCGCAAGAAGTCAAATATAACGGTAGTCCCTACTCGAGGGAAATCGGTAACGGTATGCTAGTTCTACCTTCCCAATATCGAGGGCTATAATTGTACTCTGCAATTGGTAAATACAAGGTGCAACAGGTCTAACAAATCCGCCGTTAGCTACGAGATCCTTCAAAGTCTACTCCCATTTATACTTGTCACTATATCCGTATATACTCATAGGAAAATATTTTAAAACAATACAGGGCATTTCGGTTCTTATCAAATCATGTAATTTCATTTAGATAACATTAAAATTCAAGTAACGGTAAAACACATCTAGCGACAACAAAAATATTTAAAACAACGGTAATCATCTCAAATGACTATTTCGGTATCATATCGAGTAAAAGACTTGTCCCACATGCAACTCAAAATAATCGGTAACATATTCATATTAAAAATCATGTGTAAATCATGCAATTTATGAAAACACAAATTGCGGTAAGATTACTACTCACAGTACTCGTGCCGAAATTCCAAATGCTTCACCTCGAGCAATTTGTACAACTTCCTCCAATTCAATCTATAATTACATAATATCGGTCTCATGTTAATTTCTATGTTTAGGCTAATTCATAGCTAATTTATAATACCCAACCCTCGAGGTTCATGTTTGAGTCTTAATTTGTGGATTTATATTTAATCATAGAACTAGTCCATAATTCTATCAATTTCAAACTATTTAGTTGTGACGACCCGACCCGTTGTCTCATGTATTACCGCTCCGTTTCCCCCATTTTATGTATGTGGTGTGTTAGAATTGATTTGGATTGGTTCTGATAAGAAATGAGACACTTAGTCTCTTTAAGGAAGGCTTAAGTTGAAAAAGTCAACCGAATATTGACTATTGAGTTGGAGGGCTCGGATATGATTTCCGGTAATTCGGTTAGCTTCGGGGGATGATTTATGACTTAGGAGTGTGATCGGAATTGATTTTGGAGGTCCGGTGTAGAATTAGGCTTGAATTGGCGAAGTTAGTATTTTGGCGATATCCGATTGATGGGTGAGATTTTGATCCGAGGGTCGGAATGGAATTCCGAGAGTTGCTGTAGCTTCGATATGTGATTTGTGATGTGTGTGCAAAATTTTAGGTCATTCGGACGCCGTTTGGTTGGGTTTTTGATCGAATGCGTATTTCGGAAGTTTTTAAGAAACTTAGGCTTGAATCCGATGTGATTTAATGGTTTTAGCATTGTGTGAGGTGTTTTGATGATTGGAACAAGTTTGAAAGAGGTTTTAGGATGTGTTGGCACTTTTGGTTGAGGTCCCGGGGGCCTCGAGTGAGTTTCGGAGGGTCAATCGGACCATTGTTGGTATTTTGAANTGGATTGAGATACATCGACGGACCAGATTAAAGAGAAAGGGAACGGCGTCGTTTTGGGTGGGGTGTGGGACTGGACCGGGTTGGGACGTGGGTTGGGCTGGCCTGGGGTGTGTTTGGGCTGGGCAGAATTTAATTAAATGGCCCAGAACCATTTTTGGGTGGGGTGTGGGAAAAGAACCATTTTTTGCTATTTTCTTTAATTTTTAAAGTAACTTTACTACTAAATAATCCTAAAATGTGAAATTAAATCCTAAATGCAAATGTCAAGTATTTTTTTGTGTTTTTACTAATTAAAATGCACAAATAAAATGCAGTCAATTAACCTAAAATGTCACCAAAAATCCACAAAATTGTAACATAATGAAAGAAATCATTTTGTTTGAATTTCTAGGAATAATTCATGTAGGGCAAAAATCACGTGCTCACACCCTACCCTACACCAACCTACACTGGCTCCAAGTACTTTGTGACAATAGTTGATAACTACTCTAGGGAAATCTGGATATATTTGCTGGGATCCAAAAGTAATGCCTTTGACATGTAAAAGCCTTTAATGCTATGGTTGAAACACACTTTAATTCTAAAGTTTAAACAGTTAGGAGTGATAATGCTTTGGAATTGGTTTCTAGTTCTTCTGGCCATCAATTCTTCTCTGCCAAAGGGATAGCATATCAAACCACATGTCTTCACACTCCTCAACAGAATAGATTTGTGGAGAGGAAGCATAGACATCTATTAGAAACTGCAAGAGCTCTTCTCTTTCAATCCCATCTTCCTCTCAGATTTTGGGAGGGATTGTCTCTTTACTTTCACTTATCTCATTAATAGGTTTCCTTCTCCTCTACTTCACTCTAAGAGTCCTTATGAACTTCTGTATAATAAGCCTCCCCTTTACTCCAATCTCAGGGCTTTTGGGTGTTTGTGTTTCTCTACTGTAACCAAATGTCACGACCCAATATAGGATCGTGACCGGCGCTTAGGAGCAAGTTCCCCCAAGTAAGCCTCATCGATATTTTACAGAAAATCGGGAAGAGTTTCCCCTGTTTTTGGACTATCCCAAAAAATTTCCCTGTCTCAAATCAACAACCAAACATCCTAATACCATACCAAACAATTGACAACTTGTTAATTAACCAAAACAAGTCTCCACCATAACTAAACCACCAAATAACCACTAGAAATACTTTGATAAATGAGAACGATACTCAATATAAGACTATAATAACAAAAGAATACTCATGACACTAAAACAATGTCTATGGAGCGACTCTAAGAGTTCAAACAAAAAGATCATAACAATAAATAAAATCTTCGCCCACGCGAACAAGTGCGAGGCTCACCAAGAACTATCAACCTGTGCGCTCTAATTAACGAAATCCTCGTCCGCGTCAACTGCTGTCTCTGTAAAAAAATAATTAGCAGGGAATGAGTCGCTAGCTCAGAGAGTAATAACACTTAACCACAACCATTTTTATTGGGGACAAGTCAGAAAACATGCTAGTATATCAAACAAAAAATAACATAAAAATGCCCTTTCAGAAACAATAAATAATTTTTAGTCTCATCATATTTTTCTTGTAGTATAGTACAATTAACGATTCAGTAATAAGCTCGGTAACCAATGTATAATATCAATATTTACATTTGGGAGGTTTCAATGAACGGATCATGTAATCGGTATAACTGTGTACTTCTTCGCAAGAAGTCAAGTATAACGGTAGTCCCTACTCGAGGGAAATCGGTAACGGTATGCTAGTTCTACCTTCCCACTAGCGAGGGCTATAATTGTACTCTGTAATTGGTAAATACAAGGTGCACCAGGTCTAACAAATCCGCCGTTAGCTACGAGATCCTTCAAAGTCTACTCCCATTTATACTTGTCACTGTATCCGTATATACTCATAGGAAAATATTTTAAAACAATATAGGGCATTTCGGTTCTTATCAAATCATGTAATTTTATTTAGATAAAGGTAAAATTCAAGTAACGGTAAAACATATCTAGCGACAGCAAAAATATTTAAAACAACGGTAATCATCTCAAATGACTATTTCGGTATCATATCGAGTAAAAGACTTGTCCCACATGCAACTCAAAATAATCGGTAACATATTCATATTAAAAATCATGTGTAAATCATGCAAGTTATGAAAACATAAATTGCGGTAGGATTACTACTCACAGTACTCGTGCCGAAATTCCAAATGCTTCACCTCGAGCAATTTGTACAACTTCCTCCAATTCAATCTATAATTACATAATATCGGTCTCGTGTTATTTTCTATGTTTAGGCTAATTTATAGCTAATTTATAATACCCAACCCTCGGGTTCATGTTTGAGTCTTAATTTGTGGATTTATATTTAATCATAGAACTAGTCCATAATTCTATCAATTTCAAACTATTTAGTATAATTTTTATTCCTCTAAAATTAGACTTATCAGTGCTTAAACCAAACCTTTATAGCCTTATTATCTCCATCGTAAGTGTATATTTTTTTTTATAAGAGAAAGTTGATATTGAATTCTTTTGTACTACATGAAATTTCATAGATGCAGTGAAATAATTCAACTGATGAGAAGAAGAAGAAGGTTAACCTCTTGAGTTGAAGGAGAACTTTAATACTTTCAATATCAAGCCACAATTCTTCTTAAAGCCTTTGTCCAAAGCTTTGTTCTTCTTCCTTTCTTTTCTTCTTTTCTCTTTCTTCCCTTCTCTGCTTCTATTTTTTTTTTCTCATTTTCTTGAAGTAGAATGCTTCGTCCCTTTTCCCCTTGCCTTTTTGTCAGTTCGGCAGATTTTTCTAACCCTTGTGACTTATGTCACGTTAATGGGCTAAGCCCACTTGTATTCTTGTTTTTTTGGTTTTGTTTATTTAGTTTCATTGTTTGTTTGTTTGTTTATTTATTTTTGTAGTTAGTTTCTTCTTCTTATTATTATTATTATGCTAATGACCAATACACCCTTATAAAAAAATATAGGGTATTACACCAAACCATACAAAGACAAGTTTCACCCTAGATCTTTTCCTTGTGTCTTTGTAGGTTACCCTTTTGGTAAAAAAGGGATATAAACTCTATAACTTAGCCACTAAAGTCTGCTTTGTATCAAGAGATGTAGTGTTTCATGAATATGTCTTTCCGGTTCTCAAGTCATCTTCTCCTTCTTCTCCTTCTCGTCTTTCCCCTTGACTCTAATGCTTTAATGACCTGCCTTATTTTCCTACTCCTTCCTCCTTTTTTTCTCCTCCTTCTGAGTCCACTCCTGCTTTCTCCTCCCCTAATGTATCTCATAGTCTGCCTTCTTCTCCCATTCCTTCTTCTTCTGTTCCTTTGAGGAGGTCTGATAGACCTCAAAACCCTCCTAGTTATCTTTAAGACTACCTATGCAATACCTCTATTTCCTCCAACAATCACCATCCTGCTTCTGCTCCTGACACTGTCACCCCTAGTCACCTTCACATCCCTGAACCTTCATGCTACTCTCAGGCTGCAGTCATACCTGGGTGGCAGGATTCCATGAGGTTGGAATTTGAAGCTTTGGAGGCCAATAAGACCTGAGATATCGTTTCTCTTCCTCTTGGTAAGAAGCCTATAGGCTGCAAGTGGGTGTACAAAGTTAAGTATATAGTAGATGGTAGCATAGAAAGGTATAATGTCGGGCTAGTTGTTAGGGGGGACACACAGATTGAGGGGGTGGACTTTCATGAGACCTTTTTCGCTGTTGTTAAAATGTCCACTGTCAAGACCTTTATTGCTGTTGTTATTAAGCATCAATGGCCAATGTTTCAACTTGATGTTAATGATGCCTTTCTCCATGGTGAAGAGGTGTTCATGAAGCTTCCTCCTAGGCTTTATGTTCCTACTTCATCTACTTCTGCCCCTTTGGTTTGCAAACTTCTGAAGTCTCTTTATGTCCTAAGGCAGGACTTTAGGCAGTGGTATGCTAAATTGTTCCAGGCATTATGCTCTGGAGCATGTTCTCATTCTTTAAGTGATTACTCTCTATTTACTAAGGTTCTAGGGCTTCATTGGTGATTCCGGCTGTTTATATGGATGATATCATCCTTACATGGGCTGATTTGCATGAATTTTCTTCCTTAAAGGGGTTCTTACATGAGCAGTTCAGAATTAAGGATTTAGGGTCCCTTAACTATTTCCTTGGGATTGAAGTTTCTTATTCTGATTCTAGAGTTCTTTTACATCAAAAGAAGTTCATTCATGACATGCTATAATCATTTCAGTCTTCTTCTTGTACCCCTGTTTCTTGTCCTCTTGAGTTGAATGTCAAACTGAAAGCCAAGGTTGGAGACCCCTTGATATGCAGGCTGATATCAACTTTGCAGTCCAGTATCTTGGTCAATTTTTGCAGTTTGCTTGTGTTTTCCATATGCAGGTTGTTCTTCATTTTTTGAGATATTTGAAAGGCACCTTTGATTATGGTATATTCTTTAATTCTTCTCCTGATTTGTCCTTGAAAGTATTTTGTGACAGTGATTGGGCTTCTTGAGTTAATAGTAAGAGATCTGTCTCCGTTTTTTTTTCCTTTGTGGGAGCCTTATCAGTTGGAAGTCCAAGAAGGAGCATGTTGTCTCCCTTTCATCTGCTGAGAATAAATACAGAGTAATGAGTAAGGCCGCTGCAGAGGTTACTTGGGTCTCTATATTGTTGGGTGATTTTGGTGTCTCTTGTTCTTCTCATATTCCTCTGTTCTATGATAATCAGACGGCATTGCATATTGCTCGCAATCCTATGTTTCATGAACGGACCAAACATATTGAACTTGCTTGTCATTTTTTTAGACACAAGCTTGGTGAGGGCCTTCAGAGTTTGCATCATGTCTCCAGCTCTGCTCAGATTGCTGATCTGCTCACAAAAGCCTTGCCTGGGCCTGCTCACTATCTTCATCTTCGCAAGTTGGGGGTTCTGTCACCCTCCAACTTGAGGGGGGCTGTTAGAATAGGCCCAGCGGGTATATGCTAATGTTAGACCCATTATATTGGGCCATATGTTGTAATTTATCCGGGTATCCCAGTTTAGAGTATAAGTTCCGGGTCATATAAATACATTTGGGCCCAGTCTTCAATTTTATAGAACATTTTATATTTTCTCTATTGATATAGAAAGTATCTCGAAGTTCCCTCTCAAACCAGATATGAACCCTAAATTTCATTCTTTCGATTTTGCATGATTCCTACATGTTTACATGTATCTATAACTTTTTAGGCGGAAATAATAATTAAGATGGTAGGTAAAAGAACGTTTTAAGTAATGCTAGTATTGTTTTTCATTATAGTCGTGCATATAAGTTAATTAGTCTCTTTATCTCCTTCTGCCCCTTTGGTTTGCAAAGTTCTGAAGTCTCTTTATGTCCTAAGGCAGGACTTTAGGTAGTGGTATGCTAAATTGTTCCAGGCATTATGCTCTAGAGCATATTCTCATTCTTTAAGTGATTACTCTCTATTTACTAAGGTTCTAGGGCTTCATTGGTGATTCCGGTTGTTTATATGGATGATATCATCCTTACATGGGCTGATTTGCATGAACTTTCTTCCTTAAATGGGTTCTTACATGAGCAGTTCAGAATTAAGAATTTAGGGTCCCTTAACTATTTCCTTGGGATTGAAGTCGATTCTGGAGTTCATTTACATCAAAAGAAGTTCATTCATGACATGCTAGAATCATTTCAGTCTTCTTCTTGTACCCCTGTTTCTTGTCCTCTTGAGTTGAATGTCAAACTGANTAGTATTACTTATTTAACTAACAACAACAACACACGTAAAGTACCACACGAGTGGGCGGGGGGGGGAGGGTAATGTGTACGCAGACCTTACCTCTACCCCAATAGGGGCAGAGAGGTTGTTTCTGATAGACCCTCGGCTCAGAAAGACGAAAATAAAGTAAAAAAACAATTGGAGAGAGTTCATTAGTAACTCCAGTAGAAACCGTAATAGTAACAGAAACATAAAAACCGAAAGATGAATGACATGCAATAACAGTAACCATAATCTAAGGCCCGGGGCTAACATAAACTGCAAGCCATCAAAGACCAACCCTAATCCAACCCCGCCTCATCCCCGGAATGAAGTAAGGGAAGCTTTACTACCCCTATCCTACAACTCTAATGCTTGACCTCCAGGCCTTCCTATCAAGGGCCATGTCCTCGGAAATGTGTAGACGTGCCATGTCCTGCCTGATCACCTCTCCCCAATACTTCTTAGGTCTCCCTCTACCTTTTCTCGAACCCACCACGGCCAACCGCTCACACCTCCTCACCGGTGCATCGAGGCTTCTCCTCTACACGTGCCCGAACCATTTGAGCCTCGCTTCCCGCATCTTGTCATCCACAGGGGCGACGCCTACCTTCTTTCGAATATCTTCATTCCTAATCTTTTCTATACTAGTGTGCCTGCACATCCACCTCAGCATACGCATCTCTGCTACTTTTATCCTCTGGATATGGGAGTTCTTAACCGGCCAACACTCTGCCCCATACAACATGGCCGGTCTAACTACAGCTCTATAAAACTTACCTTTGAGTATCGGTGGCACTTTCTTGTCACACAAGACTCCAGATGCAAGCCTCCATTTCATCCAGCCCGCCCCTATGTGGTGAGTAACGTCCTCGTCAATTTCTGCGTCCCCCTGAATCATCGACCCAATGTACTTGAAGCTATCTCTTTTGGGGATGACCTGTGGCCCAAGCCTCACGTCCCCGCCTACAACCCTCGACTCAGCGCTAAACTTGCATTCCAGGTACTTTGTCTTAGACCTGCTCAATTTGAAACCCTTAGACTTGAGAGTCTGTCTCCAAACCTTTAATCTCTCGTTAACACCGGCCCTCGTCTCGTCAATTAGAACTATGTCGTCAGCAAATAACATACACCATGGCACCTCCCCTTGAATATAGTGTGTCAAAGCATCTATCACCAAGGCAAATAGGAACGGGATAAGCGCTGAGCCTTGGTGTAATCCCATAACAACCGGGAAATGCTTCGAGTCGCCTCCGACCGTCCTAACCTTAGTCTTAGCTCCATCATACATGTCCTTGATCGCTCGTATGTAGGCTACCGGCACGCCCTTCGCCTCAAGACATCTCCAGAGCACCTCCCTAGGAACCTTATCATACGCTTTCTCCAAGTCAATAAACACCATGTGAAGATCCTTCTTCTTGTCCCTGTACTGTTCCACCAACCTCCTAATAAGGTGGATAGCTTCCGTAGTGGAGCGGCCCGGCATGAACCTAAACTGATTGTCGGATAAAGACGTCGTCTTCCTCAACCTCACCTCCACCACCCTCTCCCAGACTTTCATGGTATGGCTAAGTAACTTGATACCCCTATAATTGTTATAGCACTGGATATCTCCTTTGTTCTTGTACAACGGTACCACTGTACTCGACCTCCATTCCTCCGGCATCCTCTTCGTCCTAAAAATTACATTGAACAACCCAGTCAGCCATTCCAATCCTGCTCTACCCACACACTTCCAAAACTCAACCGGAATTTCATCTGGCCCGGTTGCTCTACCCCTACTCATCTTACGCAACGCCCCCACGACCTCCTCCACCTTAATGCTCCTGCATAATCTAAAATCTCGAAGACTCTCCGAATGCCCCAAGTCCCCTAGCGCTATTTCCCGGTCCCCCTCCTCATTCAGGAGACCATAAAAATACGTCTGCCATCTCTGCTTAATCTGGGACTCTCCCATCAATACTCTACCACCCTCGTCTTTGATGCACCTTACTTGGTCCAGATCCCGGGCCTTCCTCTACCTCGCTTTAGCCAGCCGAAATAACTTCCTTTCCCCGCCTTTCTCCCCTAATTCCTCGTATAGGCGTCTAAACGCTGCATTCTTAGCCTCCGTGACCGCCAGCTTTGCCTCCTTCCTAGCCACTTTGTACCTCTCTCTATTCGCACTCCTCTCCTCCTCGCTTGTGCTCCCTAATAACTTCGCGTACGCTACCTTCTTCGCCTCCACTTTACCTTGGACTGTGTCATTCCACCACCAGTCTCCTTGGTTCTTGCCAGAAAACCCTTCGATACACCTAGCACCTCTCTCGCCGCCTCCCTGACATAGTTCGCCGTCGTCGACCACATAGTGCTCGCGTCTCCACTACTCCTCCAAGCTCCCATAGCGGATAACCTCCCCTCCAACTCCTGGGCTTTATCCTTGGTTAAAGCTCCCCATCTAATCCTCGGTCGGCCACGAGCATACCTCTTCTTCCTCTTCATTATAATACTGATGTCCATCACTAAGAGCCTATGCTGAGTCGCGAGGGTCTCTCCCGGGATAACCTTACAATCCTTGCACAACCCTCTATCACACCTTCTGAGGAGAAGGTAATCGATCTGAGTCTTCACCGCCAAACTCCGGAAAGTAACCAGATGCTCCTCCCTCTTCGAAAAAGTCGAGTTCGCAATCACCAGCTCGAAAGCCTTAGCGAAGTCTAACAGGGAAGTACCTCCTCCGTTCCTATCCCCAATGCCAAAGCCACCATGCACCTCGCCATAAGTACCAGCAGCCGCCCCAATATGGCTATTAAAATCCCCTCCAATAAATAACCTTTCAGTAGGTGAAATACTACGTACAACCTCATCGAAGCCCTCCCAAAAGCGCCTCTTAACCTCCTCATCTAGGCCCGCTTGCGGCGCGTAAACGCTAACGACATTGAGGGTGCACTCACCGATCACCAACTTAATAAACATTAGCCTATCATTCATTCACCTAACCTCAACCACAGACTCTCTAAGATCCCTATCCACCAAGATACCCACTCCATTCTTACCCCTCACGACTCCAGAGTACCACAACTTATACCCATCCGTATTTCTCGCCTTCGTCCCTGCCCACCTAGTCTCCTGGACACAAGCTATATTAACCTTTCTCTTCTGGAGAATCTTTGCCAACTCAATAGACTTACCCGTCAGCGTGCCTATGTTCCACGACCCGATCTTCAATGTACAAGCTCCCTCTTTTCCCTTACCCTCCTTTCCTCTCGTCTCAACCCCTGACCCCCTCCCCACCCCCCTACTTATCCCCGGTACCCCTCGAGGACATGACCTTACTCTACCATCCCACACCACAGCCACTATACCTACAACAAACTCCGGAAAACACTAGAAAATAACCGGTTGCAACTACAAGTATTCTAATAATATGCTTAAAGTGATGCTAACTAAATAGCCACAAATCAACTAACATAGAGAAAGAGACAAGAAAGCGGGAGGTACCAACTCCCGATGGGAAGAACCTGGAAATATGACTTGATGCACCCGGTGATGCTCCGTTCTACTCGCCCGTATGCCTCACGCTTGCTTGGGAAGTCGCAGCAATTCCCGCGAATATAACCCGGGTGCTTTGGAACCCAACGTCCAGCCCTTTGTGACTGCCAAATGGCCTGCTCTGCTTTGCCCGTGCACCTCCCACCTGTCACCAAACAGCCACCAAAAGTGCTACCTGAAACACACACAACATACCACGGGACCAAGAAAAGGAAGGGACTGTCACCGGAAAACAATGCCGGTGCGAGAAACACTGGTACGGCGAGGAAAGTTTTGAAGAAAGGGAAACACAGAGGAGGGTGGTCTGGTTGGATCGGAAGAATAGAAGGAAGATGAGACGGTGCCAGTGGGTCGCCAGCCTAGCTGCTGCTAGGGTTAAAAGAAAGAGGAAGAAAGAGAGGGACGCGGGGAGAGAAAAAGGAGGAAGAAAGGAGAGAGAAAGAGAGGGACGCGGAGAGGGAGAAAGGAGGGAGAAAGGAGAGAGAAAGGAGACGAGTACTTACCTGGACGAGTGCCGTTGGCGCTGTGGGTTGGCCGGTGGATTTGCCGGAGAAGATGAAGAGAAGATGGAGATGTTACCGTTATCGAAGAGAGAGAAAACTAATTTTAAAATTCTGAAAGTATATGGTATATTCTTTAATTCTTCTCCTGATTAGTCCTTGCAAGTATTTTGTGACAGTGATTGGGCTTCTTGTGTTAATAGTAGGAGATCTGTTTCCGATTTTGGTTTTTCCTTTGTGGGAGCCTTATCAGTTGGAAGTCCAAGAAGGAGCATGTTGTCTCTCTTTCATCTGCTGAGGCTAAATACAGAGCAATGAGTAAGGCTGCTGCAGAGGTTACTTGGGTCTCTATATTGTTGGGTGATTTTGGTGTCTCTTGTTCTTCTCATATTCCTCTGTTCTGTGATAATCAGACAGCATTGCATATTGCTCGCAATCCTATGTTTCATGAACGGACCAAACATATTGAACTTGATTGTCATTTTGTTAGACACAAGCTTGGTGAGGGCCTTCTGAGTTTGCATCATGTCTCCAGCTCTGCTCAGGTTGCTGATCTGCTCACAAAAGCCTTGCCTGGGCCTGCTCACTATCTTCATCTTTGCAAGTTGGGGGTTCTGTCACCCTCCAACTTGAGGGGGGGCTGTTAGAATAGGCCCAGCAGGTATATGCTAATGTTAGACCCATTATATTGGGTCATATGTTGTAATTTATCCGGGTATCCCAATTTAGAGTATTAAGTTCCGGGTCATATAAATACATTTGGGCCATGTCTTCAATTTTATAGAACATTTTATATTTTCTCTATTGATATAGAAAGTATCTCGAAGTTTCCTCTCAAACCAAATATGAACCCTAAATTTCATTCTTTCGATTTTACATGATTTCTACATGTTTACATGTATCTATAACTTTTTAGGCTGAAATAATAATTAAGATGGTAGGTAAAAGAACGTGTTAAGTAATGCTAGTATTATTTTTCATTATTGTCGTGCTTAATAGTTAATTAGTCCAACATGAAACATATCAAGCTTAATGGCTTATCAGTGTATGATTTTGTGGAATTTCTAAAGTATATTATTCGAAAGCACATGTTAATTGTGACAAGAATTTGTAAGTGCGTGATTAGCTTTCAACCTACTCATAATCCTTGTTATAAATTTGATATTAATATTCAGTTAGCCACTCGGATATTTCTTTTTCCTCTTCTTTTCTTTTCCCATTTTCTCAATTATAAGAGTATAATTTTAAAAAAATCTATACATTAAATCATATGTAGCACAGAATTGGACGTCCACTTTAATGGCTACTACAAAGGAAACCACATATTTTTAGTGTATAATTTTCAGTAGATAAGATAGATAATCTGCCTTTGACCCAAAGTTATTTCCTCTATAAATATTTTCTCTTAGGCCAAGGAATATAATATACTACTCTAAGATCTCGTATTGTACTTGAAACACACATAAATTAACGTAAAATATAAGTTTTTAAATTTGTTGGTCATTAGTTAGAGTAAGTGGATAGTATTTTGATTTTTGAGTCTTTTTTGGTATCGCCATTTAGGTAAGCGACCCATTAACAAGGAGAATTCACCAATAGCCTCTTTAGTTATTGTACTATTATTTTTATGTATCTTGGAAAATAGAAGAAAGTGGATGATCTGGTCTTAATTAGAAGTTTATTGGTCCCAATTGAAATGAACTACTTCAATCTTATGGTCAAATTGTTGAAACTTTGGTGAGATTTTTAGCCTATAAATGTTTAAAGTTATTAAATATTGTAGAATTACTATCAGTTCATTAAATTATATTTGGAAATTAATGACATATTAAACTAGAATAATTTGTTCATGAGAAAATTTGACCCAGAAATTTTTAAGACAAAGTCAATAGTAATACCATTTTATTTATAGAAAGAAAATAACTATAGTCCGAAAGCCAGAACTATTACAAAGTTGAATTCAAAGGAAATTTAGAAACTAACTGAAAATTATAAGTCAAACTTCAGCTGCGAAATACCATGAACTGCAAGCAAATTGAAATTGCTTTTTCAAGATATTTGCTTGTCAATTTTTTCATTCAAAGCCTAGTTCAACAAGATGGGTCGGTTTACTTTATGCGGGTCAAAATGTATGAAATTGGGCCTCATATTTTGTCACGACCCGGATTTCCCACCATCAGAGTCGTGATGGCGCCTACTCGTGGTAGCTAGGCAAGCCAACTTAATTACCTTTCCATCACTAGCAATTATCTTTAACAGTTTATAACATCAATATAGAACATAAAGTCTAATAAGAACAATAGCGGAAGTCTGTCTTAAAATGATGAATTTAAAACGCGGAATAGTCAAAAACAACCTCTACCCAAGATTTGGTGTCACATTACTCACGAACCACTAAGAATAAACTAAATACAAAGGTCTGAAAGAAATATAACAGCTGTCTGTCTCGAAA
>NC_031993.1:46294596-46300824 GCF_001879085.1 Nicotiana attenuata
TGAAACAAGTCATTTTCATATACTTTCAATATTCGATCACAATTCGAGCCAATGCTCCTAGGAATCAAATTATCATATCATCATTCACATGTATTCACAACATATAGAAATACTCCAATAAACACAGAATTCACAACCAAATCATGATAATCAAATTATAAGACTCACGGTCATGCTAGACACCAATGTATAGATACTCGTCACCATGCCTATACATCATACTCGATCACATAGCAATTAGCAACAAGACTCAACTCCTATTTCCTCAAGCTAGGGTTAAACCAAACACTTACCTCAAAGCCTTGAAATCCACTTAATCCTCAACTATCGCTTTACCTCGTGATTCCACCTCCAATACAGTGATATCTAGGCATAATTAATTCAACAATATCAATAAAGACTCAATGGCAATTTCTCATAGCCTAGATATGAATTTTCTAGCATTATTCCAAAAATACCAAAATTAGACACCGGGCCCACATGGTCCAAACTCTAGGCTCGGACCAAAACCCGATCACCCATAACCCCACGAGTGCAAATATATAATTTGTTTTAAGATTCGACCCCAAATTGAGGTTGAATCACCCAAAGTTCTCAAAACCCTAACTCTACCCAAAACCCATAATTTCTACCTTGATTTCATGTTTTTAGGGCTAGGAATTCACTAATTAATGAAGGAAATTGAAGGAAACAAGTTGAACAATGCTTACCCAAGAAGTTTTGATGAAAGGGAGCTTCAATGGACGCCTAAGTGCTTGGAGAAGAAAGGGTTTCGTGTGTTTTTATGAAAAATTCCGTGCTACTGTTCTGTTTTTAACTTAAAAATTCGCTGGGCAAAATTGCCCTACGCGATCGCGGAAATAGGGATGCGATCGCGAAGGGTACCACTGACTGGTCATCGCGATCGCGTGGAGGGTTACGCGATCGCGTAGAAGAACTACTGGGGGTCCAAGGATTTGGCTTACGCGATCGCGTGGTTCAAGACGCGATCGCGAAGGAAGACGACTCAGTGCTATGCGATCGCATGGGGAAGAGCGCGATCGCGAAGAAGGAAATCCCCGTGTAAAAATTGCAGAAAATCTGATATCATCCTAAGTCCAAAACCACCCCGAACACCTCCGAAAACACTCCCGAGCCCTCAGGGCTCCTAACCAATCACACACCCTAACTCAATAACATCTTACGAACTTACTCGAGCGATCAAATCGCCAAAATAACCTCAAAATCATTGGATCAAGCCTCAAAATCATCATTTTCCTTTCAAACTTCATAAACTTCAAACTTTAGATATTTAGGTCCGAAACACGTCAAACGACGTCCGATTTCGACCAAACTTTACAGAAAGCGCTTAACACATATTTAAGACTTGTACCGGGCGTCGGAACCAAAATACGAGCCCGATACCACAGTCTTTTAATCAATTTTCATTTCCATTTTCCTTAATAATTTCAGAAAAATAATTTCACAGAAAAATTTATTTCTCGGGCTCTAGACCTCGGAATTCGACTCCGGGCACATGCCCAAGTCCCATATTTTTCTACGGACCTTCCGGGACTGTCCAATATCGAGTCCGGGTCCATTTACCAAAAATGTTGACCGAAGTCAACCTTAAACATATTAATATCAAAATTCTTCAAATTTTTCACAGAATTCACATATTTCAACATAAAAAGCTTTCCGGCTACGCGCCCGGACTGCGCATGCAAATCGAGGCAAGTAAAAATAAGGTTTTCAGGGCCTCGGAAGCACAGAATGAATGAGAAAACAGGTGATGACCCTTTGGGTCGTCACATATTTATTTAGCCCAATTCAAACGTTTTGGACAAGGTTGGGCTTATTACGATCCACGTATAAGAGCGAAATCTTTATTCAAGCTTCTTTAAAGCTTGGATATCGTCTATATAATTATATAAAATTACGCCACACTCTTAATTTTTGACTTGCGGATGCCTTATGGACGAACCTTTAAGGCCAAAAGTTAAAGGTAATGGCTATGGGGCAAGCGAGGAAAAATACTTGTTAAACTTAAAGTTTAGCCATTGGGGTAGGTGGGGTCAAAAACCCAATAGTGGCAGTGAAGTGCCATATTTCTGTCATTCACCCATATAATTATCAGTTGCTTATCAAATACATCTAATTTTGTATAGGTATATTTCATCATATTTGGAATATGAATATATGTATGTATAATTCTCTTGTTATTGCTTTTCATCTATTTTTTTGTTCTTATGTCGTCGTTATTATTTCTATGTTTTCTGATAATAATACTGATGTATTTGTTTCTTTTCATCTTTTCGAGCCGAGGGTCTTTCGAAAACAGCCTCTCTACTCTCTCGGGGTAGGGGTAAGGTCTGCGTACTCACTTCTCTCCCCAGACCCTACTTGTGAGATTTCACTGGTTTTTTCTTGTTGTTGTTGTTGTATGTATAATTCTCATTTATTGAAAAATGATCACTTTGTTATTGGTTCAAAATAAGAGAATAACTCAAAGAGACAAAATTCCCAGTAACTTGGAACTAGTTACTATTGCAGCTTTCTTTAGCTAGTTTGAAAAGAAAAAAGCAGGCCGACTGAGAAACTGGTGCCAGTACCCATTGAGATAGATGATTCAGCGGGTTTAACTGAGGTGACGGTACAGAATGCGCAAGAGAACAACAACAAAGAAGAAGAGGTTGTAAAAGAGACTGTGGCTGCACTGGAATCGACAGGGAGTTTGGGTGTGGTTGAGGTAGTTTCCAACCAAGTTTGGGTAATTTGTTGGTGCTAGTGTCTGGTGTTGTTCTTCGCGACGCAAAGGATGCACGCGTTTGCGAAGAAGTATTTTTGGTTGCAAGAAAAATGTACATCGTGAACGCGACACAGGGGTCGCGAACGTGGAGAAGAGGTTGAGGTGCCCTTCGTGAACGCGACAGGGAGTCGTGAACGCGAAGAAGGATGGGGAGCTGGGAGCTTGGAGGCATTAAGCCTTCGCGAACCGCGCAAGGACTGCGAACACGAAGCAATGGGACCTAGAGGCGTCGCGAACGCGACCTTGGGGGTGGCGAACGTGAAGAATGATTTTTGAACACCTGGGAAGAATGATTTGGCTCATTTTTCTCTTATTTTCACTTAGTTGGGCAATTTTTGGAGCTTTTAGAAGGGAGATTTCAATATCTATTATGAAGTAAGTTATCCCCACTTGTCATAAGATAAATACATGGATATATATGGATTTAAACATGAAATTTTTGTAGAAATTGTGGAATTTTGTAAATAAGCCTAGAATTTGATATTTTTGAATTTTGACCACGAGATTGGATATGAAATTAGGAATAAATTATATATTTGAGTTTGTGAAGTTATGGGTAATGTTTATCTTCAAAAAAAATTGAAATCCGGGCATGTGGGCCCAAGGTAGACTTTTTTGACTTTTCGAGCGGAGTTGGGAATTCTTATAAATTGTTAAATTACGAGTATTAGAGTATATTTTGATTGGTTTTCATATTGTTTGGTTAGTTTTGGATCGTTCGACATCAGTGTGAGGTGTTAGAGAGGCATTAAAGCCGGTTATCGGATTTCGAAGCGAGGTAAGTCTCCTGTCTAACCTTGTGAGGGGTAATTACCCCATATGTGATGTGTTTATTATGTGCTACTTTTTGTGGGGGCTATGTACGCACGAGGTGACGAGAGTCCGTACGTAGCTAAAATCATGCTTATGTTCGGGTAGACTTAGGACTATATCAAGCGATATTTGTGTTACCTGCACTCAGCTTGTTAGTTTAATTACCCAAACTTGTGAATGTAATTTGATTAGAGGTCATGCTGGCTCGAATCTTGATACCTTGAATTGTTTGGCGGGATATCCGATTGCTGCTAACAATAATGCTTATTTTATGTTCTTGTTCTTGTGTTGCAAGCACGTGACCCGTAATTTGATATGTTTCTTCCTTTCCTGTGGATTGGGCCGAACGCCTCGGCAGTATATTGAGATGCAACTGTGAGCACGTAATTTTTGCCCTAAGTGAATTACTCCCAAAAATTCAAACAAAATAATTTTCTTCATTATTCTGCAATTTTGTGAATTTTTGTGTTATTTTCTGTTAATTGATTGCATTTATTTGTGCATTTTAATTCACATGAAAAATTAAAAAATTTAATTACATTCGACATTTGCATTTAGGAATAATTAGTGATTGAGTTGTTTTAGAGCAAATATGAAGAAAATGACAAAAATGGTCCATTTTTGCATTTTTAATTATTAATGGTTGAGTTTACTTTTAATAGGATTTAATCAATCTTGTAGGAATTAATTAGCTTAGTTTTGGCAATGAACTAGGTTTCATTTTTATTCTTTGCATTTTATAAAATCAGAAAGATACAAAATATATATACTAAAATGAAAACAAAAAAATAAATAAAAGAAAAGAGAAAACAATTTAAAACAAGGAAAATAATAATAAAAGAAAATAGATAACAAAGGTGGTCTCATCAGGCCACCCATTTTTGGGCCAAAATTGAGCCCAAATCTTCCAAATCCACTTGAATTTTACCCAACCCAGACCTGTGAATTAACCCGGTCCAGCCCCCAGTGCCTGAAACGACGCCGTTTTGATGATGATAGATCTGAGCCGTCGAGGATTCATCATCCAACGGCTCAGAACGGGGGTCATTTTAATATAAAAATGTCGGAGACTCCCCCCCCCCACCCCCTTTACGTCTCTCAGAACCTCACCGCACCCAACCCTGTTCTCCGTCGCTGGCTCCGCCCAATTTCGCCGCCGGAAATCGTCTCTGCCGGCGGCGTTCACCCAATGACCCTGAAAATTACACCATAGATTCCCCATGTCCTCCTCTTTCCAAATCCCAAACCCCCATGGCTCAAATCCTACCCAATCGCCTCAAATCTACCAAACCCTAGGCGCCGCCACCACCGTGCACGGCGGCGCCGCCGTCCAAACTAACCCAAACTTACACCACATATCCTCCTCATCTTTTTTTTCACGAATCCATAGTCTATAACCCTCGAATCTCACTGAGCTCCCTCGAATTTCAGATCGAAGGTCAACTCGGGAACCCTAAATTCTTAAAGTTCAAAGAGCGTTGATTATTGGACTATAATAGTCCTTAATCTTGTGTTTCCTCATGGAAACACACGGTTGAGGACGTTTTAGTCCAAATAATTCCAAGGATGGCCAGATTTTCTTTCAGTTTCAAATCTAGGTATTTCTTTAATTTTTCCTTTTCTATTTTTCTTTTGAGTGATTGTTATTGTTGTTCATAATTAATTTGCATTATGTTCTTAGGGTTTACTCTGATTTTAGTCCATAAATCGATCCCGGTCTTAGTGTTTGTTTTAGTTCATATTAGGTTAGTTTTTATTCATGGTTCAATAAGTTTGCTTTCCTAGTTTGATTATGCCTGTGATTATGCTTGATTCCATGAGTTTTCGTTTCTGATTTTTGTTAGTTTTGATTTTTGTTCTAAGTTTTGGTTAATCTTGCTTTGTGATGTTAGTTTAATTTTGTCTCGAATCTATTTTGACATATGGTTTTCGTTTCATTGATTTTAATTTTTATTTCAGTAGGTGAGTTAATCAGTATGGTTGATGTCAATTGGTTCATAGCTGATAATTCTAGTCCCTCAAAGAACTTTAACTAAGGTAAAGGGGTTTTAGTTGGGTTAGTAATTTTAGGGTTATTCAAGGGTAGTTTGGGCAGTGAAAATGACTCAGTCTGTTAAGGCTAGTAATTTCAGAACTCAATTGAGGGCAAAATAGGTATTTTAAAGGAAGGAAAACTAAACCTGAAATGCCTAGAACATTCTAGAAGGGGTTTTAAGATGAGAACTCAGAAAATAAATGCACTTACATGAGTAACAAGTCAGGAATAAGAGGGCTAAGTAGGAAAAACTAAATTTTAAAAGAGGGACTAATAAGCAAAAGGAAAAATCTGATAGAGCTTCATTCTGTGCCTATAAAAAGGCATGCACCTGGCTTCATGAATAAGTTTTGGGAACCTCTAAAATTCCCCAAAAAAATCCTATAGCTGAAATTTGAATTTCAGATTCAAAGCTAGATCTGAAATTTGAAATCTCCTTTAGATCCAAAACTTCTCAGAAAATCAAAAAATATAACAAAAAACTCAAAAACACTGTTACATTGAACTCCTTAGATCAGTTTCAGTTTTTTTTTAGCAATTATTTCGAATCCTTAGCCTAGTTTGAAGAAGAGAATAGCTGGAGAGTCCTGGT
>NC_031993.1:46300924-46301862 GCF_001879085.1 Nicotiana attenuata
TTTTTTGGCCTTTTTCTTGTGGTCCAAAATAAGTGATTTTTCCAGATTTTAAGAATGAATTAATTATTTTTTTCCTACATTGTCCTTGAAGTAAATGGTGTTGGAATATGTGTTAGGAGTGTTTATGTGAGATAGTAAAGGTTAATATGGTCAATTCCATTGCTAATTAATGTTAAAAGGTGGATTTTTTAATTTGTGTGAAAACATCCAAAAAATCACTTATTTTGGACCGGAGAGAGTATTTGTTTTTCTGTTATTTTGTGAGGTTATTAATTTAAGGGGTCGTTTGGTTGGAATATGATTTATACCGGTATAAGTTTGATTGGGATAAGTTATGGAGGGATTAGTTATGTTGGGATTGTTGGACCGGGAGTAAATGTAGCTCGCCTCACTTGGTAAGAAAGAGTACCCCTCTGGTCCTTCTCATCTGTCATTTCAGGAAAAAGAAAAGGAAAGAATGTAGCTCAAATTATGTCACTCCAGAAAACTAAAAAGGCATTAATTGTTTTCGTCCTTGTTAGTCTAAGAAAGCTTAGTCATTAATTACTCATTTAAGGAAGAGAAGGGAGATTTGGTTAGAAACTCATTACTATCAAATGATCTTTTAATTGGTAATCCAAAACCTTACAAGCCAGGTAAAAACCACCGGACAGAGCGAAAATTGTAAGTGAACGTTAATTTGCTTAATGTAAAGAAGCCTCAAATCCACTAAAATGAAGTCCAAGAACTGCAAAATTAAGCCAGTCCAGTATAAACCGATACCCGACAACACTCTAAGAGCATCTCCAATAGTGCACTATTTTTTGCACCAAATCTAAATTTGGTGTTTTTTTGCTCCAATGGAACACCAAATTTTGCACCATTTTAGTGTGTGAATAGTGTCACACCAAATTTTCAACCCAAATCTCTAATTAAATGATAAAATCAATGATAGATTA
>NC_031993.1:46304509-46308282 GCF_001879085.1 Nicotiana attenuata
TGCACAGGGTACAATTACTACGACATCAATGACCCTTCCTGAGTCTGAGCTCACACTCCAGTTGTACCGGTCCATTTTACCCCTTGTGGACATCATTGAAATGCGCGACAACATCCTCCCAATTCAAAGCCATGCTGCATCCTTCTTCATTTAAGCGGCTCCTTCCCGTTATGTTAAACCTCCGGCCGCACAAGAACCCCTACTTCAGATTGAATCCGTAGACCCCAATCACCAATCACTGATATTATCAAATCACTCCAACTCTCCTTAAGGTACGTGGTCCTTCCACTGCAAGCCCATATGCATCTCCGCCACTCTCCCACTTTGGCGGAACTCATCCCCTTAATCGACTACTTAACCCTTGCTTCATATACCTGGCCTTTCTTGCAATTTGAAACTCCACATGACACTTCACACATGCCTTTCTCATCTTTTGCTGCTCAGTTGCTGCCTTAATAAGAATTTATCTTCATGGAACTTGAATTCTCAATTTGCTACTAACTCCAAACCTATCTGAAGGTCATCTTTCTCGAACCATTAACAATAGAAATACCGATTAAATCCTGAACCACCGCATCCTGCGATATCTGATAGTTGAATCTCTGATACTATTTCACAATATCTTGCCTCAAAGGCGAATCGTAGAAGATCATAACACCGACAAACTTGATTTGTCCAATTAGGACAACAGCACCCCAATATAAAAGAAAATCCACCTCGCTTTCAATTGCCAAGTCTTATTACTTCCACCAGTCTACATCCTGACCCTCCTTAGCTCAATTACCTTTCCCCTTGCCGGGAATAACACACTGAATCTCTTGATTGTGCGCTGAGTAAACCTCCCTTGAAATCATTCACTGCCCTAACACGTGGGCAACACCCTACCATCATATTACTACTGCAGAATAGACATTCATAAGCATTGCGGCAACTTGTGCCTAGCCTCAAAGCCCTCGAAAATACTGCTACTGGGCGGAAACAACAAAATATTCTTCCATAAGGCGACGACAATAATTTGATCAACTATACAGGGAGAAACATCCCGCATCACATCTATAGTACCATTACAGTTCTAAAAATTTTCGATTTATAACAAGCGGTCCACGTCGCATAGGATTGAGTAAGAAAGAAACAAAGGCATAAGCCTCTCATTAAATCGAATCGCACGATAAGGAATCAAGAAGGGAAGTACTCCTAACAGTCCTGCAGCCTCCCGAGGATAAGTAGAGACGTCTCCGTACCGATCCGCGAGACTCTACTACACTTGCTCATGACTCGTGAGACCCTATGAACCTAGTGCTCTGATACCATGTTGTCACGACCCAAATCCACTACGGATCGTGATGGCGCCGGACACCGTTGTCAGGCAAGCCAACTAACTCATCCATTAATTTCTCTTTTAATAATTTTAAAAATCTAAGAGTTTTACTTCCATTTTTCATATACATACAACCTCTGTTTCAATTCAAATGAAGAGATAACTAATAATACGCGACCTTCAAAGAAAATTCATCCCAGAACCCGGTGTCACAAGAGCATGAGCAACTACAGATAAGGACAATAAAGTACAAATGTCTGTCCGAAGTACAGTGGACAGAGAATAAATAAGTAAGGTACTGGAAGGGAGCTACTCTAGCTGCGGGTCGTCTCGAACAATGCAGCTCACCAAGTCCCCAAATCATCCGTGCTGCTAAGAAAAGTTGAATTTTGAGAAAAAAATAGTTTGAGAAATTTGAAAATAAACAATGAAATAAACAAGTAAAAGAGAGGGGGGGGGTCCTAGGTTTATAAATAATATGGATCACCCCACACAACACCCGGTAATCACTTATACACGTGGTGTTATCGGGTGGTCATCATATCCATATCTACCCTTTCCCACCCCGTTAAGGTATTAAAGCGCGGAATAGTATCGTTTTCTTATTGCATGCTATTACCCGCCCCAATCCTATAAGTACCGGAGGCATTTAGGACTACTAATCCTAAAGGGAAGGGATATTGGGCTTTTGTAGTTTCAAAGGTAAAAATACTAAGGCGACAAGCAAGAACACATATAACAAGCATGGGGAAGCACATAAACAAATAAGGCTCAAACAGGACTCCTTAGATCAAAGAAAAGCATATAGTTTAGCATGTCTTGCACGTACTGATTAAGGTCAGATTAAACTTAAAAGCTGGGGGCAGACTGATTTATCACATATTTCCAGATAAGAAGTCCGAATTAGGCTTGCCAGCTGGTCGTAATTGATAGAGACTGATGCAGTTTATAACTTTTACCCTAAGGCTTGCCTAGGTGTTAGACGGAACCTATAGGCATGATATCTACTGATTTCAGAAACAAAGAGGTAAGCTGATTGCAGATTGATTTAGGAAAAGGTTGCCAGTTTGACAAAAGTAGTATGAGTTCTGCAATTGATAATGCATTACTACTGACAGTTTAAACTTACAAACGAGCGAGGTGATTTAGATTTGAATTAGACCCCTATAGGCATGCTTTCTATGTGTTTGCCAACTTAAAACGTTGTTATAAACATAGAAGAGTACAGAAATTCCATAACATGATATCTAAGCGTGACGTGATATCTGATTACAATTTTTGGTTATTAGGGCCTATAGATTAGTTTGCCTAGTGAAAAGCGGGTATGCAAGAATCAGAAAAGACCTATAGGCATATTCTCTACGTGCGTGTGCAGAAGCTATAGACATAATATCTACATGAAAGTGCAGAATCCCTATAGTCATGGTATCTAAATGAGAATGCAGAGTTTCTTATACACATGATAGCTAAATGGGATGCAGAAATCTTATGGTAACTACATGAAAATACATAAGTCTTATAGGCATGGTAACTATATGAAAGTGCATAAGTCTTATAGGCATGGTAACTATATGAAAGTGCATAAGTCCTATAGGCATTGTAACTATATGAAAGTTGATAAGTCTTATAGGCATGGTAACTATATGAGAACTACTGAAATTAGAGATTCCTATAGGCATGTTATCTACCCTTTTCATGCATAGTTACCCCTCCCTTTTCACTAAACATCCCTGAGAGTTTATTACAAAGTTATTACAGTCCAAAGGAAAAAAAATACATCAGAAACTGAAAATTACAAACAAGGAGAGCCTGATTCAGACTTCCTGTCTGAAATAGGAAGTAAACCAACTCCAAAGATCATATTTCAAAGCCTTTCTCTCATTTGGGGTGTGTCAGAGTTCCCTAAGAGCCTCATGGACTCCGGGCAGTGCTTACACCCCAAATACATTACTAAATCAGGACAATAGTGCAGTGTGGAAGGGCCAACCCTCAGGTGTCCAAATTCAGAGGGAACTCAAGGTCCCAAGGCAAGGCTCACCAGAGAGGGGCAGAACTTATAAACTAGGAGCTAGGAGGAGTGTAAGTGCAGAAGGGAATTTTGTAAGGGGAAAGGGAAAATAACTTAAAATCAGCACACATAAGGGTGTAGGGGAGTGGGAATTTGCAAGAGCATAAGGAGAGCAGGCTGATAGGCATACTCAGTAATGGGAGGTGCCGGCACGACCCTCCGAGCCTGTTCGGAGGTTAAGGTTCAGAACTCAGTTCATGGACAACAACTCATATTGCCATGCCCTGAGTCACCACTCACAAACACATAGGGGTAATGGGGTAGGGAGCAAAGATTCATAAAAGAAACAAGCAGTAGAACATAAGCATTACTAAACTAAATATCAAACTCCACAGAAAACAATAAAGTAGACATGGATACAAAAGAAAACTGTAAGTAAACACATTG
>NC_031993.1:46309306-46325701 GCF_001879085.1 Nicotiana attenuata
GGGGTAAAATTCCCCCCTCACAAGATTAGAAAGGAGACTCACCTCGCTCCGAAGACTCAAAACCGGCATTCTACATTCTTCCGAAGGCTTGAACCAACGCACATTGCTCCAAAACTAGCCAATCAACGACAAACTAATGAGAATACACTCAAGTACTTGTTAACAATGCAAGTTATACCAATTCCCAACTCCGATTAGTGAAATGACCAAAATGCCCTCGGGCCTATGTGCCCGGAATCCAAAATTTCTTGAAGACAAAGGTTACCCATGACCTTAGGAACTCAAATATATGATTTTCTCTTAATTCCATACTCAAAATCGTAGCTAAATTCCAAGAATATGATTTTCTAGGTTTTCCACCAAAACCCCAATTTTTATGCTAATTTTCATGTCTAATTCCATGGTATAGTCTTGTATTTAACTTGGAAATAATTAGGAGTAACTTACCTTAATATTGATGATGAAATCTCTCCTTGAAGCTCTCCAAAAATCGCCCCCAAGCCATGCAAAATGGGTGAAATGAACCAAAAATCCCGATTTAAAACAAGTCTCTGCCTCCAGGGATTTTCGCTTCTGCGGAAATAATCCCGCTTCCGCGGTCCCGCTTTTGCGGAAAATATTCCGCTTCTGCGGTCCCTGGGCTCAAGCCCATTTTCGCTTCTGCGATAAGCCAACCGCTTCTGCGGTTCCGCATCAGCGGATCAAGGGCCGCCTCTGCGGTCCTGGCTGCCCTCGCCCTCGTCCGCTTCTGCGGCTTCTTCTTCGCTTCTGCGGGGCCGCTTCTGCGGTCCCATTCCCGCAGAAGCGGAAATACCAGATACCAGCTGCCTCAGCACTCCTTCAAACTCCGGATTCGATCCGTTAGCCACCCGGAATCCACCCGAGGCCCCCGGGACCCCAACCAATCATACCAACTAGTCCCAAAACACATTACGGACTTGCTCGAGGCCTCAAATCATAACAAACAACGCTAAAACCATGAATTACACTCCGATTCAAGCTTATGAACTTTGAACTTTCCAACTTCTATTTCCGATGTTTAAACCTATCAAATCAAGTCCGATTGACTTCAAATTTTGCACACAAGTCATATTTGACATTACGGACCTACTCCAACTTTCGGAATTGGATTCCGACCCCGATATCAAAAAGTCAACCACCGGTCAAACTTTCCAAAAACCTTCAAATTTCTATCTTTAGCCAAATGGCTTCAAAATGACCTACGGACCTCCGAATTCACTTCCGATCGCGCCCCCAACTCCAGAATCACCATACGAAACTACTCCCAGGCTCGGAATTCCAAACGGACATCGACAACTCTGAAATGCACTTCAAACCAAACTTATGAAATTCCTTCTAAAATGCTAACTTCCACAATAGGCGCCAAAACGCTCCGGGTTATCCAAAACCCGAACCGGGCATATGCCCAAGTTCGAAATTATCATACGAACCTGTTGAAACCTTCAGATCCTGATTCCGAGGTCGTTTACTCAAAATTCCAATCTTAGTTCATTCTCCCAACTTTAAGCTTCTGAAATAAGAATTCTCTTCCCAAATCAACTCTAGACTTCCCGAAATTCAATTCCGACCATGCGTACAAGTCATAATACCTGAAATGAAGCTGTTCATGGCCTCCAACTGCTGAACGGAGCGCTAGTACTCAAAACGACCGGTCGGGTCGTTACAACATGTATTTACATATCTGCTTTATGTGTGGTATGGATTGGACCGGTAGCACGTGACCACCCCGTACGGATTATGCTGTTGAGCCTGTGACTATGCCAGGCGGATTGTGATATTGAGCATGTTACCATGCTGGGAGGACTGTAATATTGAGCCTGTGACCAAGCCAGACAGATTGTGGTATTGAGCTCGTGACCACGCCTGGCGGATTGTGATATTTGTTATACCCCTTTTTAACATGGGTCAAATTAGAGTATAACATATTGGTAAATCTGAAGGTTTAATTAAGTAAAGAGAGTCGCCACCTAATTATTTTAACGGTGAATTAGGACACCAATTTTAACTAAGTAGTGCTTAAAGTTAACTCTATTTTTTATGGTCTGCTTAACCTTAGAAATTCTAGGTAAGGGTTCTAATTAATCCTATAGGGAAGGTTATGAAGATACCCTATATGATCCGTTAATTACGGTTAACCGGTCAAACTTAGGCTAATAGACTAAGTCTAAATAAATGTTGTGTTTAAAGTATTCTATAAGTCTAAGTACATGACAGAAAAATGCATCAACTTAACGTAAAAGATTTAATAACGTTGGTGTCCATTTCAAAGTTTAAAACTAATTCCTAAGTTTAAAAGCATGCCCAAATTCAAAACTAACGATACTGCCAAAGAAAAAGTTAGTAATCTAACCATATTTAGTCATAAAATAGTGATATCTAGATGGCGTCTTATATGTAATAAAGAGGTACTATTTTTTAATTAGAGGTGATGGTCCTAATTGATCAAATAAAGCTTAATTATAGCAATTTCAAATTCCAAACAGTTGGTACAATACCAACTAAAAATAAAAACTTTAACACATTAAACTGTAAGCACAATAAAAGTGAGGTAAACAAGTCCAATTGTCTTCTGCTATCTTCCACGAAAGGAAGAAATCTTTCAAGGTTCCGTTGTTTAAAGATAAAAGCGAGAATGATGTATGGACTTTGTGTGGCAGCGTCATTGAGTCTAGCTTTGAGACTCTTTGGCTCCATTGTACATGTTAATTAAGAAAAAACAAATGAATTAGAAAAGGAGAATATGACCCTTCACAGTACAAGAATGAAGTAGAAAAGCACAAGCATTTAATTCAACCATAAACTCAAGCATTTCAGACAAAACAAAGTAATAAACTCAAAGTATGAAACCCCCTTTTTAATAAGATCCTAGAGACATGTCTTTCAAATGATAGCAAACATAATAGACGTAGAGATTAGTACTTCGCTGGATAGCAGCATATTTCGAACTCAGGCACATATTGTCGAAGCACTATCTTTAGAATGATATGCACATATATGTATATATGAAAAAATAGAAAGCCTACACTCATAACATCTAATATGGCATTATAAGAAATCGCACACAAATTTCTCTATATTATATCTAAACAAACAGAGAGATCATGACTTAAGGTTTATAGGTCTTACCCACTATAACAATGCTTAGGATTAAGGACTCAAGCTATGGTCTCAATACATATCCAGTACATTGTCTTATCTTATATCACTTAAATGGGTTGGATTGTAACATGCTAAAGGTCAAATGCTCTTAAAATTCAACAAAACACTACATAGTCTAAAAGAGTATGTCTAACAAGTGTATATATATATATATATATATTTATCTATTTATACTTAATAATTACAAATTGATTCCATATTGTTGATGCGGAAAAGCTTCTAAAATATTCGAACATGGATTGTCTTATCTTTCAAACAAGCAGACAAGTACTTTTTCTACAGTCATGCTCTCTACTTATATAAACCTAAGTCATCTTTTATCACTCAATAAGAATAATAGGAACAAAGACAATAGCATTATAGACAAAAGATTTTCCTTTTACGTCGGCACTCATACAAATAAGAGAACAAATCAAATTACATATAAACATAGTGTCTAAAACACAAAAAATAAATCGGTACTAATAGCACTCAATAACAATAGACACCAAGTCATGAACATGTTTTAAAGAATCGATATAATCGAAAGGAGGAAAACAAATACTGACCTTGTTGAGTGCCGCGAACTAGGGCGTGAGCCTTGGATCTACCCCCTCTCTGTTGGCAGAAACGAAAATAGAAAGACAAAGAAAGTTGGATTCTTGAGAGTTATAATAATTGATAGTTAAAGACTATTGTTTGTGGGTTTTCTTGCGCTCTAGAACCGTTGTCTTTGGCAGAGGATATGAGAGATTATTTTATAGAAGAAAATTAGGGTTCTTAGGGTAGAGTGGGATTTTGAAATTGAGATTTGAATTTTGGTCAACATACCCGTTTGAATTTGAAACGTTGGGAATTTTGGACAGAATTTGCAGACTTCACGTGATCCTTTCATAACCTGAAATGGTAGGATATGCTCTGGTAGGTAGGTGTTTGAAAGTTAAGAATTGGCTAAAGAAATGGAGGAAAAGTCAAGATGAAAGGAAAAGGAGGTAAGGATTGAAAAGGATGGAAAGGGAAGGGGGGACGTTTATTTTCTTGGTGAAAGAAACATCTTTTGACTTTTTTTGTGAAAAAGTGGAGAAGAGGACAAAGGTGTAGGTATGATATTAAATAGATGTTGATAAAAAAGCAAAGTAATAACAATATTAGTTATGGTACAACTATTTAATAGAAGTAAACGTAGTAATAATAATAACAATAACAACAACAAAAATAATAATAATAATAATTAGCAGCAGTAGTAGCAACAATAGTATTAGTATAATGAAATTGTAACACTAATAGCAATAACAACAAAAATAGTAATAATTTCATGATAAAAATAATAATACTACTAATAAAATATTGGTCGTAGTCGTAGTAATAATAGTAACACTAATATTAATATCGAATTAATATTAATACTAATAATAATAGTACTTAGCAATAGTCATTATGTATTAATACTAGTACTAATTCCAATGATAGTAGTAGTGGTGGTAGTAGTAGTAATATTAATAATACTAGTAATAGTGATATTAGGTATAGTTTGTGCTAAAAATGGTAAAATAACTATTCTTACATTATAAGTAATATTCGAAGCTTAAAGAAATAATTTGGAAGAAAGGAGGGTCAAAATTAGATGTCAACAGCTGCCCCTCTTTGACCGGAGACGATAAAAGAATTTTCGAGCAAAGAATATTGACTTAGTAGCCAATTTTGTCCCGACCATCAAGATTGGAATGAGACAAAGGGGACGTAAAAAAAATAATTGCGGCCGAACTCCGGTTTTGAGTTGCCTACATATCTCGGGCTTCACGAGAATTAGGCCAGATATAGTTCAAGAATTATGGTACCCTGGAGTAGGACTCACTTATCGATGCAGATCTTAAAATGTTACCCCAGTGTCGAATAATAGAGACACTGGGTACCATGATTGAAAGAAAGATGTTTGAAATAAGAAATTAATTATGAATTTTGAGAGTCGAGCCGAGCGGAGTTTGAAGTAGATCCTTGACCTTTGTTGGGGAGTTTGGTATTCCTCCCCAACAAACTGCCCCAGTTCACTGCTAAGATATAGTTCCACGTTGCGTTATTTTTCCTACAGAGCTTGACAATGCTAAGAAAATTCGTTAGGAAATAAGATGCAATATGCCATAAAAAATAATCTTATGAAAATAATATTTAGGCGTTAATTCATAAGAAAAGCGAATTTGTTGTGCAACATATAAAAATAATTTTGTGGTGACATATTTCATTGTCGGCAATGGCACATGAAAATTTAGTTTATAGAGATAAATGCATTTGGCAATGATATATGAAAGGTATGTTTTGGCAATGCTTATGCAAGCGGGACCATTCGGGTCGAAATAAATTAAATGTCCTTTTGAGGAAAGATTAACTTCAGTATCCTATTTGAGGGCGGATGGACCCGATATATCCTATTTGAGGACGGATAGACCCGAAATATCCTATTTGAGGGCGGATAGACCCGATATTTCCTATTTGAGGGCGGATAGACCCGATATATCCTATTTGAGGACGGATGGACCCGATATATCCTATTTGAGGGCGGATAGACCCGAAATATCCTATTTGAGGGCGGATAGACCCGATATTTCCTATTTGAGGGCGGATGGACCCAATATATCCTATTTGAGGGCGGATGGACCCAAAATATCCTGTTTGAGGGCGGATAGACCCGATATATCCTATTTGAGGGCGGATGGACCCGATATATGAGGGCGGATGAACACAAAATATTCTATTTGAGGGCGGATGGACCCGATATATCCTATTTGAGGGCGAATGGACCCGATATATCCTGTTTGAGGGCAGATGGACCCGGTATATCCTATTTGAGGGCGGATAGACCCGATATATCCTATTTGAGGGCGGATAGACCCGATATATCCTATTTGAGGGCGGATAGATCCGATATATCCTATTTGAGGGTGGATGAACCCGACATGTCCTATTTGAAGGTGGACAAGCCTCATATGTGGT
This sequence comes from Nicotiana attenuata, assembly GCF_001879085.1. NCBI lineage: Eukaryota > Viridiplantae > Streptophyta > Magnoliopsida > Solanales > Solanaceae > Nicotiana > Nicotiana attenuata. The sequence continues at coordinate 46,315,454 of NC_031993.1, forward strand.
GCTTAATTTGTAATTACAAAGATTGATGCGGTGCGAAGAGCTTGATATGGTGCCCATTTTGCAGTGGTAATTCATGGGGTGATGCAAAAATCCTGGTGAGATAATTTTGTTGTAGTGAATATCCATGAAGCGGAGAGCTTGATGCAGTGCCTTTATAGGAAAAATATTCATGGAGCGGTGCCAATAATTTGGGAATTTGCATGCTGAAGTTTATCATTATTAAATTCTTGTACTCAAAGAAAACTATGAGTTTCAAAATATAATTTGCGATAACTTTGCTTGATCGCCATGTTGCACTATATTTCCTGCAAGGCAAACTCATCAGTAGAGTAGATATTGAAAGGCAATGTGCTGTAAAGTAATCTTACGAAAATGACACCTTTTGGGCATTTATAATGCGGCCTAGTCGGCCAAAAAGATTTGATAAAATGTAGCTTTATGCCAATATGCGGTTTATAAATGTGCTTTGCAATGACTTATGCTTTGCAATGACTTATGATACTGATGCCTTTCAGTAATGACATTAAAAACATGACCATCTAGGTCGAAATAAATTAATGAAAAGCATGCGAATATGTGCTAAAGTGTCCTGTTGAAGGCAGACAAGCCTAAATATTATTAAAGGTAAACTTGCTGAAAAATCCAATTAAATACGGATAAGCGTAAATATTTAATGCATAAATGTCCTGTTAAAGGTGGACAAGCCTAAATGTCATATTAATAGGCAAACGTGATCGAAAATTCAATTAAAGGCGGATAAGCCTAAATATCCTATTGAAGACGGATAAGCCTAGATATCATAAAGGCAAGCAGGCTTAAAAATCCAACTAAAGGCCGATAAGCCTAAATACTTAAGGCATAAATATCCTATTAAAGGCAGACAAGCCTAAATATCATATTAATAAGCAAACGTGCTTAAGAATCCAATTAAAGGCGGATAAGCCTAAATATTTAATGCATAAATATCCTATTAAAGGCAAACAAGCCTAAATATCATATTAATAAGCAAACGTGCTTAAGAATCCAATTAAAGGCGGATAAGCCTAAATATCCTATTTAAGGCGGATGAGCCTAAATATTCAATTAAAGACAAATGTGCATAATTGTCCTATTAAAGGCGGACGAGCCTAAATATTTAATTAAAGATAAATATGCATAAATATCCAATTAAAGGCGGATAAGCCTAAATATTTAATTAAAGGCAAAATGTGTCTAAACGTCCTATTAAAGGCGGACGAGCCTAAATGTCCTATTAAAGGCGGACAAGCCTAAATGCGATGCTTGATTTAATATTACAAGATTGGTGCGGTGTGAAGGGCCTAGTGTGATGCCTGATTCAAAGCAATGAATATTCATGATGCAGGTGAAGAACTTGGTGCATTGCTTTCGAGTATTCAAGGTGTGACGGGGAGAGCATGGTGCAATGTCTTTGAAATGGCAAATTGTATGGTGTAAAAAGCTTGATGCAATGCAATGCAGTAGCAAATGTTCATGGTGAAATACCGACTCTTGTCAGATCTTCAAGCTGAAATTATTTATTATTAAATTCCTGCACTCAAAGAAAATTTGTTAGTTATAGAATTTGATTCATGCTGGCTTGGCTTCATCCTTTTCTGAATTTTGCGATTTTGGCTTGATGCTGAGCTTTGGATCATCACACAGATGGTCTTGATCGAGAATGGCTAGAGCTTTCCCTTGCTTTACTCAAAGAAAATTCATTAGTATAACATAAAGTGGTTGCCTTGCATTGAACGTCAAAGTTTTGGCTTTGAATCTACAACTTGCTGTTATGGCATTCTGGAAATTTGCTGTTGCGCTTGTAACAAATATGTAGCTCGGGATTTCATTTTCTGCTTTGCCGAATGATGACTATCCTTTTGCAAAATTTGCCCCAGTTTTGGCTTCTGGGTAAATAGAACTTTTATTATGATGAGACCGAACCCATAGGGCTGCCTACGTATCCCCTCTTAAACGGGAATCAGGTCAAAACGTAGTTCATTACAAAAGTCTCAGAAGAATTGCAAAAGAGTAGTACTAAGGACGGGCGGGTGGAGAATAGTTGTGATATGACATCGCTCTCAGTCCTCCTGATCTACTATGCGTTTTCTCTTCAAGCATCGTGGTTCCAATTTTGATGGATCGCCTTTGACAATGATTGTGCCAGCAGTTGAAATTTTGCAATTATTGCTTGGTAACTCAGGTTGTACCTTTATCTTCCCTTGCTCAATCATGCATTGTATCTTGAATTTGAGTGTTGAACATTCTTCGGTGTCATGTCCTTAAATGTTTGAATGGAATGCACAATTCTTGGATGGATCAAAGTTTTGAGGTAGATGCTCAGAGATAAATCCCTTCCTCGGTTTTAGAAGACCTTTGGATTTTAATCTTTCAAGTATGTCAACCAATAGCTCATCCAAATGAGTGAAAGAGCAGGGCTTCGTCTTCTTTTGTGGTTGGAGGTTGCATTGTGCTCGGGGAGATTGTTTCTGGAAACTTTGTTGGCGATTAGACTGGAGGTTCTTATTGTGGAAGTTGGAAGTGACAAAAGATTGCAAAAGTGGGTTATTGTCATAGCATTGCTGCTGGTGCATAGTCGTGGCAACTGAGTTATCTTCTTTGCCTTGCAGGTTTCCATGTATCTCTTGATGGAAGTTTTGGTTATTCGTTTGAGCTGTTGAGTTGCGAACAACTCTTCCTTCCTGAATTCCACATTCTAGCTCGTTTCCAATTTGAATCAAATCAGAGAAGTTGCATGCACAAGTTCCGAGCAGCTTATCAAAATATATGCCTTCTTGAATTTGGACAAAGGTTGATATCAATTCCCCCTTTGGCAATGGAGGATGCATTTTTGAAGCTTCTAACCTCCATCGTGTGGCATATTCTTGAAAAGATTCATGCGGCATTTTCTTTATTTTGAGCAAATCAGCCATGTGCGGATCACTTCTGATGTTGAACTCGTATTGCTTCACAAAATCATGGGCCATATCTTCCCATGTATGCCATTTGCTAAAGTCTTGTCTGGTGTACCAAGTGAGCGCTAATCCGGACAAACTTTGAATGAATAATCTCATTCGAACGGCCTCATTATGTCCAATACCAATCAATCTGCTGCAGTAATCCTTTAAATGAGCAACGGGATCTCCAATCCCATTAAAAGTGTTAAACTTTGGCATCTTGTACCCTAGCGGAAGTTCAACATGTGGATGCAAACACAAATCTTCATACTTCAAACTTTGATAATTTCTTGATTACAACTCTTCTTCAATGGATTTCTTTAGATTGTAGAGATCGTTATCCAAATCCTTATGGTTGTTTGGCTGGATTTCTCTTTCGCATCTAGCATATTGGCACAATGCTAATTGGTCTTGCTTATTTTCTCCAAAAGGAATTGCGACTCCGGAAGGCTGGATTTTGGGCATCATCAAAACTTGATTGGGAGTGTAGGTTAATGGTATTTGTGGAGAGATTGTATAAGTAGGATTTGGGCAAGAAGACATGGTTAAGCAAATGGTTTGATTTGAGCTGGAAGCAGAGGTTGTATTTGGAAGTAGGTCGAAAGTATTTCCAAGATTAACCAACATGTTTCTTTGTACCACATTTGCCTTGGTACCATCAATCTGTGCTTGCAATAGTCCCTTACTAGTGCTGAATTCTTCAAATCGATCTGTCATTATAGCCTCGTCCTTTTGCAGATTCGCAGCCAAAACAGTGTTCAATGCTGGGCAACCTTTTAAGAAAAAAAAAACTTTTTAACAAAAATAAAGTGTTAGCGCATTCATCATAATGAAATAAACACATAAAAATAATAGAGTATATGATTATATAGATTTATCCATGATATGGTTAAGAAGGAGCCCTAAACTAGAAACAATAGCCTAAGTTGCAAAATGGATGGACGAGAATGAATTGTTATCTAGAGGGCTCTAATGCTCAAGACTTGTTGACATGGAAGCGAATTGATTAAAAGTTTTGTAAATGGTTGACTTATGTCAAACATCAAAGCTTTAGCTCTAGCACAAGTTCTTTTCCTTGCATGACTCTAGAATTTTTCAAAAATTGCCTCAATATTTAGGAAGTTTTTGATTATTGCTCCATGGAATGATATCCCTTTTGAGCATACCCATCCTGCGTGCCAAAAATCTGCCACAGTTTCTTTTATGGAAATTTTGCTATAATGAGACTGAGTCTTATATAGACTATGTTTTAAAGAGGCCAGAGATGAATAATTTTGACATTGAAATAATATTTGGCTGTTTGAATATCGCCAGGCTCAGAATCAAGATACTTAATTAGGATATAAGAGTCAATTGGACATGAAATGACTCTATTATTTTTTATTTTATCTTTTAGCGTTGGCAAATTATAAAGTTGTCGAGGCCTGGAATACTGTATCAACCGTTCTGAGACTTATGGGATAGTACCTCGACTCACATGCCAAGACTTAGAATTAACGGGTACGTGAAGATTAATCTCGACAACCGAAAATAAGACAATACAGACACTTGAATTGAAAAAATATTAGAATAATATGACAATGCAAATTGACCAAATAGTGGCCTTCTATTGCTCGGTAGATTGCGCAAGTTTGGACATCTACCAACTTGTAAATAAGAGTCGGCACGAAGGTTAAAATTCAAAAAAAAGGTAGAATGCTAAGTAGATTTTATGAAACATAGAGCTACGAGGCAAATAAAAGATTATGCCGGAGTTGGAAAATTTAAGGAAGAATTGAAAATTATGAGGCACGAGTGACAATATTTTGAAAACGTGTAACCATATTTTAATAAAAGGACTAAAATAAAATTAACGTGAAAATTTAGATAATCCTCATAGATGGACCAAAATATATCACCCAATTATGAAAGATTACGCCAATTTTTAAATAAGTAGGAATGATATCTTGATATAGGGAGTAAAATACTCATTGTTGTTAAAAGAAAATCCTTAAGGCTAGTTTAAGGCAAGAATATCGAGAGATTTACATTATCTAAGGACGATGATAAATCTAGCTTGTTGAAGAGTTTGCGGGCAAAATGTCCTACCTTATAAATAATAGAAGATCACGCCCAAAGACTAGAAAGATATATTAATTAGATTCTAAGAATTGGAGAGGACCTAAAAGAGATTTGGGCTTAAGTAAATACCTAACGGTGCTCTAGAGTCGTTAAAGAGCGCTAAGCGCGGAATGATGGTGATTATTATTATTATTAATAAGTCAAGAGGATGATATAAAAATAAAGAATATGTAAACAAATAGAGTATATATTTAGATAAAAAAGTAAGCAAGCTCGATAATCAATATTTTCATCTTCTGAAAAACAACAGAATGTTAGTAAAAATAATAAAGTCAAGTAAGCAACATAGAAAATAAGCGACGTAGCAAGTAAGCAAGCAAAGCATGTGACAGATTCCAAAGCATAACAAATAATTGCGCGTCCTAATATGCAGGGGGCCTCTTAGTGCTAGAGGTAGGCCTAACGTGTATTTGAAAGATAAATATGCCATTATGTATCATTCCATTTCTATAAATTAATAATTCTCTTTTTACTTGAAAAGAAAATAAATAGATAACTGCTTAAACATATTTCTTTTTTTGTAAAAAGAGAGTGTATCTTCATCAAAAGAACAAAAGAAAGTATAATAAAATATATTTTGTCATGTCTAAACTTCTTGTTAATTGTGTAATTTGAAATTTTTCATACATATAAAAAAGTTAGCCGTGCTCCTTTAATTAGAACTTAATTAATTTAGAGCAAATGGTCCACATAATTGGCATGTTCACCCTTCAAATAATGCACATGTACGTGATAAGGTGTCACTTGGGGTAGAAAACCCACTTGGACATTTAGGTAAGGTTAATTAATGGATTCAATACACCTCGGGTATTAAATCTCCTAAGGTTAAAATGATGCATGCTCTTAAAAGGGTTCTGGTTTAGCTCTATCCTAGGCTGACTAAGAGTGGATTTTTCTAGACTGGCCTTCTCCCAAGTGGACAGCTTGAGAGTGAAAAGCACATGACTCTTGACTGCACCGCTGATCGACTTACCCACGAACTTTTCCCTAAAGGTATTTTTGAAAAGTGCACGGCCGCAAACCACGTAACCGCTAGGTGTGTGCGATGTGTGAATTTTCCAGAAATGGAGGAAGTGAAACAGAATAACAATTTATATAAAGCAATAAGAATAAATAATTCATACAAGACAATTTATCACATAAAGGCAATTTAAATAAGCATCATAAATAATTACAAATACACAAATAAATTTTATTATTAACCTAAGTTTGTTATGGTTTAGAATCTAGAATCCCCAGCAGAGTCGTCATGCTGTTATACCCCTTTTTAACATGGGTCAAATTAGAGTATAACATATTGGTAAATCTGAAGGTTTAATTAAGTAAAGAGAGTCGCCACCTAATTATTTTAACGGTGAAATAGGACACCAATTTTAACTAAGTAGTGCTTAAAGTTAACTCTATTTTTTACGGTCTGCTTAACCTTAGAAATTCTAGGTAAGGGTTCTAATTAATCCTATAGGGAAGGTTATGAAGACACCCTATATGATCCGTTAATTACGGTTAACCGGTCAAACTTAGGTTAATAGACTAAGTCTAAATAAATGTTGTGTTTAAAGTATTCAATAAGTCTAAGTACATGACAAAAAAATGCATCAACTTAACGTAAAAGATTTAATAACGTTTGTGTCCATTTCAAAGTTTAAAACTAATTCCTAAGTTCAAAAGCATGCCCAAATTCAAAACTAACATACTGCCAAAGAAAAAGTTAGTAATCTAACCATATTTAGTCATAAAATAGTGATATCTAGATGGCGTCTTATATGTAATAAAGAGGTACTATTTTTTAATTAGAGGTGATGGTCCTAATTGACCAAATAAAGCTTAGTTATAGCAATTTCAAATTCTAAACAGTTGGTACAATACCAACTAAAAATAAAAACTTTAACACATTAAACTGTAAGCACAATAAAAGTGAGATAAACAAGTCCAATTATCTTCTGCTATCTTCCATGAAAGGAAGAAATCTTTCAAGGTTCCATTGTTTAAAGATAAGAGCGAGAATGATGTATGGACTTTGCGTGGCAGCGTCATTGAGTCTAGCTTTGAGACTCTTTGTCTCCATTGTACATGTTAATTAAGAAAAAATAGATGAATTAGAAAAGGAGAATATGACCCTTCACAGTACAAGAATAAAGTAGAAAAGCACAAGCATTTAATTCAACCATAAACTCAAGCATTTCAGACAAAACAAAGTAATAAACTCAAAGTATGAAACCCCCTTTTTAATAAGATCCTAGAGACATGTCTTTCAAATAATAGCAAAAATAATAGACATAGAGATTAGTAGCATATTTTGAACTCAGGCACATATTGTCGAAAGCACTATCTTAAGAATAATATGCACATATATGTATATATGAAAAAATAGAAAGCCTACACTCATAACATCTAATATGGCATTATAAGAAATCGCACACAAATTTCTCTATATTATATCTAAACAAACAGAGAGATCATGACTTAAGGTTTATAGGTCTTACCCACTATAACAATGCTTAGGATTAAGGACTCAAGCTATGGTCTCAATACATATCCAGTACATTGTCTTATCTTATATCACTTAAATGGGTTGGATTGTAACATGCTAAAGGTCAAATGCTCTTAAAATTCAACAGAACACTACATAGTCTAAAAGAGTATGTCTAACAAGTGTATATATATTCCTCTATTTATAATTAATAATTACAAATTGATTCCATATTGTTGATGCGGAAAAGCTTCTAAAATATTCAAACATGGATTGTCTTATCTTTCAAACAAGCAGACAAGTACTTTTTCTACAGTCATGCTCTCTACTTATATAAACATAAGTCATCTTTTATCTCTCAATAAGAATAATAGGAACAAAGACAATAGCATTATAGACAAAAGATTTTCCTTTTATGTCGGCACTCATACAAATAAGAGAACAAATCAAATTACATATAAACATAGTGTCTAAAACACAAAAAATAAATCGGTACTAATAGCACTCAATAACAATAGACACCAAGTCATGAACATGTTTTAAAGAATCGATATAATCGAAAGGAGGAAAACAAATACTGGCCTTGTTGAGTGCAGCGAACTAGGGCGTGAGCCTTGTATCTACCTCCTCTCTGTCGGCAGAAACGAAAATAGAAAGACAAAGAAAGTTGGATTCTTGAGAGTTATAATAATTGATAGTTAAAGAATATTGTTTGTGGGTTTTCTTGTGCTCTAGAACCCTTGTCTTTGGCAAAGGATAAGAGAGAGTATTTTATAGAAGAAAATTAGGGTTCTTAGGGTAGAGTGGGATTTTGAAATTGAGATTTGAATTTTGATCAACATACCGTTTGAATTTGAAACGTTGGGGATTTTGGACAGAATTTGCAGACTTCACGTGATCCTTTCATAACCTGAAATAGTAGGATATGCTCTGGTAGGTAGGTGTTTGAAAGTTAAGAATTGGCTAAAGAAATGGAGGAAAAGTCAAGATGAAAGGAAAAGGAGGTAAGGATTGAAAAGGATGGAAAGGGAAGGGGGGACGTTTATTTTCTTGGTGAAAGAAAACATCTTTTGACTTTTTTTTGTGAAAAAGTGGAGAAGAGGACAAAGGTGTAGGTATGATATTAAATAGATGTTGATAAAAAAGCAAAGTAATAACAATATTAGTTACGGTACTACTATTTAATAGAAGTAAACGTAGTAATAATAATAATAACAATAACAACAACAAAAATAATAATAATTATAATAATAATAATAATAATAATAATAATTAGCAGTAGTAGTAGCAACAATAGTATTAGTATAATGAAATTGTAACACTAATAGCAATAACGACAAAAATAGTAATAATTTCATGATAAAAATAATAATACTACTAATAAAATATTGGTCGTAGTCGTAGTAGTAATAGTAACACTAATACTAATATCGAATTAATATTAATACTAATAATAATAGTACTTAGCAATAGTCATTATGTATTAATACTAGTACTAATTCCGATGATAGTAGTAGTGGTGGTAGTAGTAGTAATATTAATAATACTAGTAATAGTGATATTAGGTCTAGTTTGTGCTAAAAATGGTAAAATAACTATTCTTACATTATTAGTAATATTAGAAGCTTAAAGAAATAATTTGGAAGAAAGGAGGGTCAAAATTGGATGTCAACAATATTGGATTGTGAGTTGTCTATGTAGCACGTGAGTTATCTGTGCAAATTTGAGATATTGATATTATTGACACGTGAGTTGTTCGCACATCACGTGAGCTGCCCGTGCGGTTGATACTATTAGCAAGTGAGTTATTTGTGCAACGTGTGGATATGGATCAATCCTCCTAGAGTCACCCTCTCATGTTCCTTCTTGATGGTGTACATGCGGTTTGAGGAAAGTTGGTAAGTGGTTTGGAACGTTTATTAAGATTCTAAGGATAAGATGGCTAGTGTTTGATTTGGTTATTGCATTTCATCTATACATACAATTTCCTTGGTTATTTACCTCATTTGCTTGCATGTCTTCTTTATATGATGGATTGTTGACTAAGCAGTGTACATTAAGTTATTGTGTGCACCAAGGTGGTTTTATTCTGTAATTCATGACTTGATCATCTTATTCTTCTGTACTTGTTGGAATTGTAAACTATACAGGTGATTAGCGAGTAGCATTTATAATTTTGCTTGTATTACCTCACCGAGGTTAGTAATGATGCTTGCTATGGTTTATTTGCGGAATTGTTGAGCACATATGCAAAGGAGGAGGCTGGGATTTAAGTCCGCAGATGTAGAAGATTGGGCACAGATACGAAGGCGCATCTCCGATGCTGAAGGCGCAGAAGCACGACCGCAGATGCGGCTGGGTGACCGCAGAAGTGGGATGTTAGGAGCCAAGTGAGGATCGCAGGTGCGGTCCTTTTTTCTCAAAAGCAGCACCGCAAATGCAGTTAAGCATCCGAAAATACGAAAATGCTGCAGACTTTATAATTCGAAGGGTTTGGTGATTTTCTCATTTTTTTAGAGTTGTGGAGCTCGGCTAGGGGAGATTTTTTGTTGGGGAGGAGGGTGGCTTTTCATCACAATTAAAGGGGTAAGTAATCCTTACTTGATTTTAGTGTTAGATATTGATTGCCCATAGATTATTAAACCTAGTTTGTATGAATTAAAGGTAGGATTTTGGGGGGGGGGGGGGGGGGTTAGGGGTACT
>NC_031993.1:46325721-46342281 GCF_001879085.1 Nicotiana attenuata
GGGGGGGGGGGGGGTTAGACTATTATTTTGGAGAGTGAGAATGTATTATTTGAGGGTTTATTCGAGGATGGAATTGGATGAAACACATATATTTAGACTTGTATCGACATGGGTGTTCAGAATTTGTGAGCTTTGTCGGGTTCTGGAGTGCGGGCTCGGGATTGACTTTTTGAGTTGACCTTGCATACTTAAATCAAAATCTTAGCTTTATCACTTGGAATTATTTTCTATGGGTTTTATTGATAATATTAAGTTATTTTGGCTAGATTCGAGCCGTCCGGAGGTTGATTTACGCGGGAAGGGCTTCTTAGAGTACTGATTTGGCTTGTTTGAGGTAAGTATCTTACCTAAACTTGGTTGACGCACTAGTTGCCTGAGTTATTTGTGATAGCTACATGCTATGGGTAGTGCACATGTGTGGGGTTGAGCCCATGTGCTTTCATCGGGGTATTATTCATGCTCAGGGCAGTGTTTAGATTATGATATGCCTTGAATTGGTTTCTAAACTTAATGTTATGATGTTTCTTCTATTTGTACCCCTGTTGTGAGCTATTTGATCTATGTTTGAGGATACATAGAGGTTAATCTCCTGATTGAACTTGATAATTGATACTTTCGTGATGTATTTGCCTGATTTGAGTTGTGATAGCACACTTTGCACATGCAAACGCCTAAACATGTCACTTATACCAGTCAGGAGTATAAAATTTGATGTTGTAACGACCTGGCGGGTCGTTTTAAGTGTTGTAGCTTTGTTCGCCCATTTACTGCTTATTTTATGCTCAATTGTTGTTATGTGATTTTACGGGGTGTTTAGTTTGGTTACGGGGATGTTTCGGAATGAATTGGGAGAGGTAAGGTTGGAAGCCTAAGTTGAAAGAGTTGATCGGATGTTGACTTATGTGTAAATGGCTCCGGAATGGAGTTTTGATGGTTCTGATAGCTCCACAAGGTGATTTTAGACTTAGGAGTGTGTCCGCATATTGATTTAGAGGTCCGTAGGTGATTTTGGCTTGAATTGGCGAAAGTTGAAAAATTAGAAGTTTGGAGAGTTGAGAACTTTGGTCGAGAGTTGACTTTGTGGTTGACAGGCACGAATTTTGGTTTCGAAAGTTGAATTATGACTTGTGTGCAAAATTTGAGCTTAATCGGAGTTGGTTTGGTATGTTTCAGCATTAGTTTTGAAAGTTAGAAGTTCATAAGTTCATTAGGCTTGATTCGATATGCGATTCATGGTTTTAGTGTTGTTTGATATAATTTGACGCTTCGAGAGAGTTCGTATGATGTTTTAGGACTTGTTAGTATGTTTGGTTGAGGTCCCGGAGCCTCGGTGTGATTCGGATCATGATCGGCGCATTTCAGAACTTTGAAAACTACTGATTTTTGTTGTTCATGGTTTCCTTATATGCGATTTCGAGTGGAGGATCGCGATCGCGATCACGAAGAGTGTTGTAGGAAGCTGGGGATTTTGTGCTATGTGTTTGCAAGAGAGTGTCTGCGATCGTGAATCTTGGGGAGTTAGTGCATCGCGAACGCGTGGGTTCGCGATTCACGCGATTTGTTCTTCGTGATCACGTGAGGAGGTTCTCGATCGCATAGTGTGATAAGCCCGTGAGTAGCGTTTGCATGGGATTATTTGCGTTCGCAAAGGGTTATTTTGGCAGCCTGTGAATTTGTGCTTCGAGATCGCGAAGCATTTCTTGCGATCGCGAAGAAGAGCATCTGGGCAGACTTTTAAATATCAAAAATGATGGTTAGAGTTATATTTCATAAGTTGATTTTTGGAGCTCGGATTGAGGCGATTCTTGGAGGGATTTTCAAGGAAGTGATTGGGGTAAGTGATTCTAACTCGGATTTGGTTAATATACATGAATATATCATTATTTCCATCATTTAATTAGTATTTTGGGTTGAAAATTGGGGAAAATTGTAGAAACTTCATAGGCTTAAATTTGAGGATTTGAAGGTCAAGATGTGATCGAAATTGAGTAATTCTGGTATGGTTGGACTCATGGTTGAATGGGTGTTTCGATGTTGTTAATTTTTCCGGATTCCAAGACGCGGGCCTAGGGTTGACTTTTTGACTTTAGTTAAAGAACTTAGTTTTGTCATATGGAATGATTCCTATAGCTTGTGTTGATTGTATCGAGTTGTTTGTGGCTAGATTCGAGGCGTTCGGAGGCCGAGTCGCTAGGCAAGGGCTTACTAGAGTAGATATTTGCACGGTTTGAGGTAAGTAACACTTCTAAACTTGGTTCTGAGGATAGGAATCCATGTAATACGTGTTGTGTGATTGGTGTTGAGGTGACGCACATGCTAGGTGACGGGCGTGTGGGACTACAACGTAGAAATTGTAACTCAGTCAATTCTGTGGAATTGTGTAGTCATTGTATCTGAATATTATTATTGTACTCTATGTGTTGGAGAATTTGAGCTGTTATTTATATTAGAAATCATGTTTAGGCTATGTGATGGTACTATTGGGACCCACAACAGTCATTCTTTTGCTGTTGAGTTATTTGCTTAATTTGTAGTTATGTACATTGCATATCATATCTCACTCTCTATTATCATTTATTGTCACATCATGTATCACTGTTTTGGGCTGATTGGCATAGGGTTGTGAGCCCGAGAGAATGGAAAGATTGATTATTGAGTGAGGCCGATGTCCTGTTTGTGAGTGATATTGATGGGATTGGGCTGCACGCCGCAGCGGGTACTATTGACTCATAATGGGATCGGGCTGCATTCCGTAGGAGGTATTATTGACTCATGATAAGATCGAGCTACACACCGTAGCATGTATTATTGAGTTATGATGGGATCGAGCTGCATGATGCAGTAGGTATTATTGATTAATGATGGGATCGGGTTGTGCGCCGCAGCAGGTTTTATTAGCGCTTGGGCAGGATCTGCCCCTCCGGAGTCTGACATACTAGTAGTGAGCGCATGTATTGTACAATGCTGAGTGACTGAGTGTGATGAACGAGAATTGAGATAGTCAGATTGAGTACTCTAAGAGTGCGAGTACGTGAGGTTTTTATTGTGTTGCATCACATGTGACTTGCACATTGACATGTAGATATAGAGATGTAATATTTCTCATATCAGTCATACTTGGCATATTTTATCTGTATTGAGCTTAACTGTTAAACTTTGAAACATGCCTACATTCTTGCACTGTGTACCAACAGATTATGAATTACTCTAAAATACTATTGTCATATTTCCTATCATTTCTGTACAGTTAAATTCTTTACTTAGACTATATTGGTTGAGCTTGTCACTGCTTTCAGCTCGAGGTTAGTCTTGTTACTTATTGAGTACATAGGGTCAGTTGTACTCATACTACACTCTGTACTTCGTGTGCAAATCCAGGTACTTCCAGGCATGGATGTTGCTAGTGTTGGAGCTTATTCAATTCGGAGACTATCGAGGTAGCTGTCGTGGCGTCCGCAGACCTTGACTCTCCTTCTTTTTCTTTTAGTTTATTTTTACTGTTCTACCTTCCTAGACAGCGTTTCAGCAGTCGGACCATGTTATTCTATAGATGCTCATGTACTCAATGACACCCAAATTTTAAGAAATTCTATAATGAGTTGTTGTGTTTTATTCCACTTATTATGAGATATTATTTACTTAAGCCTATTTCAGTATGTTTAAATTAAAGATGCATTTTATTTGTGAGTGTTCGACTTTTCTAGTATCGCGATAGGCGCCATCACGGCACATGTGATTTTGGGTCGTGACAGATGTTGATAGATCATGTACCTTTATTCTTGCATATCTGCTTTCTATGTTATATGGATTGGACTGGTAGCACGTGACCACGTTGTGCAGATTGTGATATTGAGTCTGTGACCATGCAGGGTGGATTATGATATTGAGTATGTGACCAGGCCGGGTGGACTGTGATATTGAGCATGTGACCACGCCAAGCGGATTGTGATATTGAGCTTATGACTATGCTAGGTGGATTGTGATATTGGCACATGCGTTATCCATGCAGCACGTGAGTTTTCCGAGCAGATCCGAGGTATTGATATTATTGGCACGTGAGTTATCCATGCAGTGTATGAGCTGTCTGTACGGTTGATACTATTAGCACGTGAGTTTTCTGTGCAGCAAGTGAGTTATCCGTGCAGCGTGTGGATATGAATTCATCCACCTAGGGTCAACCCCTCATGTTACTTCTTGATGGTGTACATACGATTCGGGAAAAGCTGATTAGCTGTTTGGTTCGGTTTTGAGATTCTGAGGAAAAGTTGGCCACCGTTTGATTTGGTTATTGTATTTCATCTTTAGTTGCAATTTCCTTCTTTGTTTACCTACTTTGTTTGCATATCTTCTTTATATGCGGGATTGTTGATCGGGCATAGTAGGTTATGTTATTGTGTAGACCAAGGTGGTTTCTATCTGTGATTCACGACTTGATCATTTTGTTGTTTTGTACTTGTTGGAATTGTGAACTTTATAGGTGATTAGCCAGTATCATTTATAATTCTTGCTTCTATTACCTCGCTGAGGTTAGTTATGACTTGTTAAGTACATGGGGTTGGTTGTACTCATACTACACTCTGCACTTAATCGTGCAAATCTAGGTGTTGGACTGAGTCACCAGTAGTTGAGGCTAGTTGTTGAGTTATCTTTGGAGAGACAAGGTAGAACTGCATCTCGACCGCAGTCTTGATATCTCTTTTCATTTTGTACTAGTGTCTTTCATTCGGACAGTACTGTTATTTGACATTTCAGACTTGTATTTTTGTTTTAGAGCTCACGACTCTGTATTTACAATTTCTGGGGAATTTATTATGTATCGATGCTATTATGTTATGTTGATAACTTTAGATTTGTATTATTTTTGTCATTTCCGTTATTATGATTCGTTATTGTTATGTTCGACTTGCCTAGCAAATACGTTAGACGTCATCACGATCCACTGATGGTTTGGGTCGTGACATGCCTCTGGTAGAAAGCCTACATAACAAAGGAGGTAGAAAGTTACAATTTCTAGATAGATGTGTCTGAAGTAACAATAGAGTAAGCTAAAACGTAGGTAGTGATTGTGACGACATTTATAAGACTGACAGTTGCCCAAGGAGCAGAGCAATTCTACAGGATAAAGGTAAGGGCGAAGCTAGCTCTTCGGTTATGGGTTCGGGCCATTCGGTCGAATTCAATAGTTTTGTTTAAATTTTATATTTGTTTTAAGAAATTTATTAAATTTATACAAATTAATAATTTAAAACTCAGTAACTCAAGATGACTAAAATTCTCAATCTATAAGTTTCAAACCATGAAGAGGTATACCTTTTATCTAATCGGCTGAGCACTTTAACAACTTAAATTTCTTTACATTAAGGCCTTGTAACAAATGCTTGTATATTTTGTTGTTATTACTGTTCTAATTCACAATTTGTGACACTAGGGACATGAATGTGGCCGGTAATTTCATCTAACATCAAGTGAAAATGATGCCATATCTCTTTGGTTCTTCACATCTCTCTTCTGATTAATTCTAATGTTCTCACTCTCTCTCTCTCTCTCTCACACACACACACACACACACACACACACACATATATATATATATATATATATATATATATATATATATATATATATATATATATCCAAAACGAGCACTTGTGGGCCCTGGATCAATACTGGTCTGAGTTCTTATGAAGGGAAAAAAATTGGGATGCTAGCTGTTAGAAATTCCAATGTGTATTAAATTAGTACTTAAACAACCCCCACAAAGAATATAAAGAGATAAAATGTTACAAGATAGTGAGTTAGTAGACCTCATAAAATAGAGGACAAATGTGAATGTCATTAACGTGTAGTTGACTAGTTGCAATGTAAAATACACATTCATTAACATCCAAAAGTCGTCCTTGGTGGACTTTCCGAAGAAACTTAAGTGTCAGTGATGGCTAATTCCCCTAGTTATTAAGCTATTAACAAAAATACAACATTAGTATATTCATTTTCTCAGGGTTGAATCAGGGGAGGTGGGGTGAGGTACACTGTTAAGTAAAATTGTTGCTGTCACATTGGACGTCTTATGCAGCAACTTTCTACGAGTTTCTTTCAAAGTCATCAATTACCTGAGTTCTTTGAAAAGAAAGGGGTGTTTGAAAGACCATTATTTAAACGGAACATACATTTCTTAAACGCCAGCCTCCGTGACAATTTTCGAAAAAGATTATGGGTGTTTTTAGGATGAAGGCATTAATTCTTCGAAAATATTTTGGTATGCAATTTATTTAAAGAAAAATTCATGTTTAAACATAATTTGCACTTTCAAATACTCATTTTACCATTTCAACCACATATTGGCCGAAGGCCTAGCACACTATTAATTGCCACAATGAATCTCAATTCATGTTTTTACTTCCTTGAGTTTATTCCATAATACAAAAGGGGACAAAGTCATATTAGATTGGCGTGAGATTCCGTATTAGGGGGCTCCTAGGGCACGTGAATCCAGGTATCTTCCCTAGATCATGTATAGTAATGTTAAATTTTAAAAAATACACGCGCACGCGCACGCGCACACGCGCGCGCGCGCACACACACATACATACATACATACATACATACATATATATATATATATATATATATATATATATATATATATATATATATATATATATATATATATGTATGTATGTATGTATGTGTGTGTGTGTGTGTGTCTGTGTGTACGGTCATATTCGGGCTTGCCCTTTTAGTATGACTGATCGAGACTGAAGCGCGATAAGCCAAGGTTCAGCCTCGTATTATATCGAAACATGATGCATAGTTAGGTTGCCGAGCTCGTGACCTTGAGATCGATTAAGATCGAGATCGGACAAGATAGAGATCGAGGGAAGCTTACCAAGTCGAATAACGGAAAGACGAAATATCCGCAATCGGGGAAGGATCACGGCGCGAATCCCAGCACGTATCAAGAGGAGGCCGATTAATTAGCCAATCATGGAATTTCTTACCTCATATAGAATTGTACTTAGAGTAGGACTCCCCTACTATATAAAGGGGAGTCTGATCATTTGTAAACATATCATACTCACGCAATGCAAAGCAATATACTGTCATTTTCTTGCTTTCATTATCTTGTTATTCTGTTCATAAGCAAGTTGAAACATATTTGACTCAAAGGTGACTGAATTCGAGGGCCAAGGTTGTTAAATTCGTGTGGTTTACATTATTTCTTTCATCGTTAATATCAAAACTAGTTTATTCTTAATTTGTACCAAGTTATATCGCGTGTCCTTAAAACCTCGTATAAATTCAATTATTATATATATATATTCATAGCCCCTTAAAGTTGTCTACACTCATCACTTAGACACTCCATCTTAAGTATGTTCCATTTGAACACTCGAACCATCTCAAATGTGTCATTTAGACACAATTTGGTAGGAAAGCATAGTGCGTGTATTACACTATTTTTCAGAGCATGATAGATCAATTTTCTTTTATTTTTCTCTTTCTTTTTTTCCTCCTATTCTTTCACATAGAGTCGCCCAGGTCACCACCTTTCACTCTCTCCCTCAATTGGTCCACCACCATCCTGTATTGGTGAAAAAAGGCATAACACGTGGACCAACGGCGAGGTGACAAGTGACACTTGTAATTGAGTCGATAAAGAAAGACAGAAAGGCACGGATAAAATACCCATGGTGTTTTATCAGAGAAATTACCGGATCTGACAGCTGAAAAAGAGGAAATAGGCACGAGATGCATAAACACCATAAAAGGGAAAGATTCATGAGTTGACTGTAAATATGGAAAGGGAATTAACATTATCTTTGATTATGTGCGATCCTTTATTATTACTCGTGGGGATGATTGTGTATGAGAGATGTGTTAGTTATTCGAGTGCTGGAGTTGGCATCGTGCCACAACCCAAAATCTCACATGTCATGATGGCGCCTATCACAATACAAGGAAAGCCGACAATCACCAATAACTACGCATTTTGAATTAAAAAGAATAATGTAACAAGTTTAAAAGTGAAAAACCTCATACATAACAGATAAGAAATACCGCGACTCAATACAGAATCTCCCAAAATTCGAGTGTCACTGAGTACGTGAGCTACTAAATATCAACATAGTCAAAACTTCTAATACAACTGTATGGAAAGATAGAACAGTGCTAAATAAAAGGAAAAAGAAGGAGAGTCGAGGTCTGCAGACGCCAAGGCAGCTACCTCAAAAGTTGCCAAGCCGGAAGTACTCCAAATCTAGAAACCACCGTGCCCAAATGTACCTTGATCTACACATGAAGTGCAGAGTATAGTATGAGTACAACCGACCCAATGTACTCAATAAGTAACAGGACAAACCTTGGGCTGAAAGTAGCGCAAATAGGTACAGTCCAAATCCATATTATAATAGTATAGGTATGACAGGAAAAATGACAGTAATAACTTAGAGAAATATCATAATCAGTTTGTACACAGTGCAATAATGTAGACATGCTTTCAAGTTAGCAGTTCAAGCTCAACACCGATAAAACATGCCAAGTGTGACTGATATGAGGAATGTTACGTCTCTATATCTACATGTCAAATGTGCATGTCACATGTAATGCACCACAATGATAACCTCACGTACCTGCACTCTCAAAGTACTCAATTTGACTACCTCATCTCTCACTCATCACACTCAATATCTCAGCATTGTACGGTACATGCGCTCACTGCTGGTATGTCAGACTCCGGAGGAGCGAATCTTGCCTAACGCTAATATAAAGCCAATATGGCCTACTGATGTGTGCAGCCCGATCCCATAATAATAATAATAATAATATATAAATCCTATAAGGCCTACTGCGGTGTGCATCCCGATCCATAGTAATATATATATATATATATATATATATATATATATATATATATATATATATATATATATAGCCAAGAAAGCATGTTACGGTGTGTAGCCCGATCCAAACCTCACTCACAAGACGGCTCTCAGGACCCAACTCAGTCATCAATCTCTCTCGTCTTTCGGATACACCAATCTCATGCCAAACAGCCAAAACAAGGATACATGATGCAACAATAAATAGCAACTGGACTAAGATATGATATGCAAATGCTGGATGTGACTAAGTATATAATTTTTATTTAAGCAAATAAATCAGCAGCAGAAATGACCCTAGTGGTTCCCAACAAAAGAAACATATAGCCTAACCATGATTTGTAACATGGATTGCAACTCAATTACTCTAACACATAGGGATCACATAACAACAAACAAACACAGAATAGGCAATAAATGGGGGGACGAGACTATGATACTCAAAACAACCGACCGAGCCGCTACAGATCGACTATGGTGATTCATGTGTTCCATGAATTTGGAGACTGTGAGTTCTCAGGAGCAGATTGTTTCGGGGCTGCGGACTGTGAAAGCATGGCCAAGTTTAGCCAGATGGTAGTATGTGTTATGGTTAGGTCATTGTGGACTTTTAGAGGGACATTTAACTATTTGGGGATGACCAGAGTTGATTTGGGGGCCCATTGGTAGGCCCAATGAGGATGTGTATTCTACACCGAGTCGAATTTGTTGACTTAGAACTGTTAGTATTGAGGGGTGTGGCATTCGGTTAAAGTTGAGCTTGTTCGTGTTCTGATATGTTCTGTGTGTTACTCTTCTTTGCTACGAGGGGTTGTGATTTGTTAGTTATATGCACATGCGATACAGTTCTGTTTGGGCCTTGTAGCCGAATTCGAGCGAGATGGTTATTGGGGTGTTGA
The DNA here is from genome assembly GCF_001879085.1 of Nicotiana attenuata. Taxonomy (NCBI): domain Eukaryota; kingdom Viridiplantae; phylum Streptophyta; class Magnoliopsida; order Solanales; family Solanaceae; genus Nicotiana; species Nicotiana attenuata. The sequence continues at coordinate 46,335,500 of NC_031993.1, forward strand.
ATGGTTGATTGTGCCTTGGTTATGGTCTTTCCGTGCTGTGGTATATTGTGTTATTTACTTCTTCATGGTTATGGTTAGGTACTTTGTGTACTAGATGTCGAATTGCGTGTGGTTATTGATTTTGAGCATTGTGGCATGAGGTATTTTATATGGATCAATGTTTGGATGGGTCACGCATTGCAGCGGGGTTATGTTAGGATATGATCCTTTGTGTTAGATTCGTGTATCTTAGTCCTACTATGTGTGATGGATTCATAGCATTGCATTGTGGTGGTACTTGTTGAGCTTGCGGGGCGGTTCTCTCATTTGAGTCATTGTTCATGTTTGAGTACACTTGAATTGTTACTTGTTGGTGCATAGATAGAACGGTTTGTGGCTTTAGGTTTTATTGGTATGGCAAGTTAACAGAATAGTTGTGTTTGATGAGATGTGGTCATTGGACCTAGAATGGGTACTATTATATTTGATTACGGTGTATTTGGAAGAACAATATCAGAAGTCGGCTTAGAATTTGGCTTTGGTTGTTATCGGACGAGAAAGAGCTCCATGACTTGTTGATCTGATGAGTGTTTCTTTCATCATCAGCAGTGTACGAAGGTTTTGAACAAGGTTTTATTTGATATGAGGTTTATTACTGTATTGGATTTCTTTTAAGCAGCTACTGTGATCGAAAAATTTTGCTGTTAGTATGCGAGTTATGTGCTATACCATGTGATTACATCTTGGGTTTTGGTTATGGCTTGATGCAGCTTGTTCAAACTTATGCAATGTGCAGATGTGAGATCCGGGTCTTGTAAGTAATTTCGAATGTTGGAAATTGGGTTATGAGATTTACGGACTAAGGTTGAAGTAATGTTCATCAGTTATGTTATGCTGCCAAGCTTACATGGATTGGGGTGACGCGGGATGCCCCCGGGTATGTGCATGGTAAGGTTACATAGAGATTTGATGGATTTGGAACGACCCTGGGCACGTTTGAGGATGAAAGTATGCTTAAGTGGGGGAGAATGTAACGATCCGACCGGTCGTTTTGAGCATTTGCACTTTGCTTGGTGGTTTGAGGGAATGAGTAGCTCTGTATGATGTATTATGACTTGTGTGTATCGTCGGCTTCGGTTATCGGGTGATTTGGAAATAGTTAGGAAGAATGAATTTCATGTTTGAAGCTTTAAGTTGGAAGAGTTGACCAAGCTTGACCTTTTAGTATTTTACCTCGGATCGGCGTTTTGATGCTTTTAGGTCTGGATGGTGATTTTGGACTTTGGCGTATGCCCGAATTTGCATTTGGATATTTCTATAAGGTTTCGGCACTATGTGGCAAATTTTGGCTATTTGAAGGTTTGAAATATTCACAAGTTCGACTAGGAGTTGACTTTGATGATATCGGGCTCAAATTGTGGTTCCGGGAATCGGAATAGCTTCGTTAAGTCATTTCGGACTTGTGTGAAAAATTTGATCTCATTCCAAGTTGGTTTGATATGGCTTAACACGAGTTTTGGAAGTTGAAAGTTCAAAACTTAATTAAGTTTGATTTGAGGTGCGATTCGTGGTTTTGATATTTTTATGTGTGATTTGAGGCCTTGAGTAGGTCCATGTTGTGTTATGGGACTGTTGGTAAGTTCGGACGGGGTCCAGAGGGGCTCGGGCGAGTTTCGGACATGGGTCGGATCATTTTTGTCTCATGTTGTATTGCTGAAGAAGTGTTGTTGCTGCTGTTTCCGCATCTGCAGAAGTTTGGACGCATATATGAGTCCGTAGATGTGTACGGGTCAACGCAAAAGCAGAAGTGGCATGCTGGGCATGAAGGCCGCAGGTGCGGGTTCATGAGCGCATCTGCGCGACCGCAGGTGCAATTCTATATGCATAGAAGCGCGACCGCAGAAGCGGAGTGATGATTGCAGAAGCGATGGATGCTGAGTTAGGGCGTCTTGCATAAGTGAAAGGTGGGCCGCACATGCAATTTTGCAGAAGCGAGAATTTGGTCACAGGTGTGACGCATCTGGGCAAACTCACTATATATCGAGGTCTTGTTCTATTTTATCCCAACTTGAGATTTGGAGCTCGGTTTTGGGCGATTTTGAGAGGATTTTCATCGCATGAAATGGTGTAAGTGTTCTCTACTCGGTTTTGATTATACTTCGTGAATCTATCTTCGATTTTGTCATTTGGATTATGACTTTTAAAGAGAAATTTGGGGGTTCTTGTCTAAACTTTCATAAAGTGAAATTTTGAGTTTTGAACATCGATTCGAAGTCGGATTTGAGTGAAACTAGTATGGTTTGACTCATAATTGAATGGGTAATCGGATTTTGTGAGTTTTGTTTGGTACCGAGGTGCGGGCCAGGGATTGACTTTTTTGTTGACTTTGGGCTTTTGATTAAAGATTCAACCTTTATCGATGGGTTGCTTCCTTTGGCATTATTTGATGTTCTTGAGTTTCTTTTGGCTAGTTTCGAGCCGTTCGGAGGTCGGTATGCATGGGATGGCGTTTCTAGAGTATTGTTTGGCTTGCTCGGTATTGGATTCGGCTTGTTTGAGGTAAGTAACTTATCTAAACTTGGATTTGAGGGTATTTAACCCTGGGAATTGTGTTATAAGAGATGTACTGAGGTGACACACATGCTAGGTGATGAGCGTGTGGGTGTGCACCGGGGAAATCATGATTCTAGTTGGCTATTAGACTATGCCCGGACTTGTTTTGCTGTTATATCTTGTTACCTCCATGTTCCCCCTACTTGTTTGATTATATGAGCTGTGAATCATGTTAGAAGTCATATTTAGGCTATATGATTATTCTGTTGGGACCCACTGAGGGCATCTCTACTGTTGAGTTATTTACTTAAATTGCAATTTCATACTCAGTCATATTCATTCATTTGCATATCATATCTCAGTCTCTGTTATTATTTGTTGTCACATCATGTTATAATTGTTTGGGCTGATTGGCATGAGATTTGTGAGCCCGAGAGACTGGAGATATTGATGATTGAATTGGGGCTTGAGAGCCGTGTTGTGAGAGATTGTGGATTAGGCTGCACGCCGCATCAGTCCATATTGGCTTTATATATTATATTATTATTATTATTATTATTATTATTATTATTATTATTATTATTATTATTATTATTATTATTATTATTATTATTATTATTATTATTATTATTATATGGATCGGGTTGCACGCCGCAGCAGGCCTTATAGGATTTATTATTGTTTATGGGATCAGGATGCACGCCGCAGCAGGCCTTGTGGGCTTTATATTAGCGAATGGGCAGGATCCGCCCCTCCAGAGTCAGACATACTAGCAGTGAGCGCAGGTACCAAGTGTCGAGTGATTGAGTGTACAGAGTGATTGAGGGTGAGACAGTGAGATTGAGTACTCTAAGAGTGTGAGTACATGAGTTAATCATTGTGATGCATTACACATCCATACTTGGAATGTAGGCATAGAGATGCATTTCCTTATGCTAAAGGATATTGTGACATTCATGACTTCAAATGCATATTGACATGTAGGCATATAGATGTACTTTCCTCATGCTATATGAGAATGAAATATATCTGTTGTTGATTTTTTTTTTTTGGAAAAATCACAGTATTTATGATATACTCATATTTTGGTGATTTCGGTGGAAGAGTTGGGTTTTACTGTTATACCTGAAAAGCATGCCTATTTTCCGTAACTGTGAACGAGCTGAGCATCGTATCTTTGAGTTATCATTTGTACTACTTTTACTATATTTTTATGAGTTATTCTTGTCTATTGATGTTGGACTCTGACCTTTTATCCAAGCTCGTCACTACTTTCAACCTGATGATAGGTTTGCTACTTATTGAGCACATGGGGTCGGTTGTACTCATACTATACTTTTGCACCTTGCGTGCAGAATTTAAAACTGATGTTGATGTGCATGGCGGGAGCTGGCATTGGAGATGTACCGGCGTCCCGGTTACAGTTGCCTCTTATTTTTGGTAGCTTTGAATTTATAAATCCATTTATGTATATTTCGAACAGATGGTGTATTTATTTCATACTAGCTTTGTAAACTCTAAATCTTAGAAGTCCATAATTTTTACTACCAATTCTTGGGAGGTTGTATAAAAGTTTAGCTATTTTATCATTTATTTTTCCGAGTAAATCTCATTTGCATTGGATTGTTGTTAATTGGCTACTTAGCAGGTTTGTTAGGTGCCACCACGGCTATTTGGATTTTGGGTCGTGACACATCGGAGCTTAAAGGATTGAGGCCTTTGGTGAACGCCTCTGCTGACAGATTCGATCTCATGCGGAGCCAAATCATTTTCCTTACAGCCGTAGTGTAAGTTGTGATGTGCTCCTATGAATTCGAAGTTCCATCATACTTCGAAATATACGGCATCTTGAACCCTTTTAGAATCAACTTTGGGCCGCACTTGGTTTGAACAACAGCTCAGTACACTTCTTTGAATCCGGGCCCTTTAATATAGTAGACGCCCCTAGGATTTGATCCATCAGTGCGTGGAATCCTTTAGCATTTTGATCCATCCAATCATTCATTTCTCTCATGAACCTCATGAGCTCAGTTTAAAAAGTATCATATGTGTTGTTATCATTTACGGATCCACTGCATGCACCACCTGCTTGAAAATCATTAAATCCTAACTCTTCCCTTAATGCAACATTATCGGCTCTTTGCGCTGTCTGATTTGCAGGCACGCTGGGAGGGGCTCAAACTCCTCCATTGGAATTATTTGAAGCAAATGATAGTTCTTGCTAGAGCTCAGTCATAATTTGATCCTGTCTAGAGAGATGATTAATGGTTTTCCTTTGCTGTGCTCTCAAAAGTTTCACCGTATCAGCAAGGGGTTCATCATCTATATCATCAGGGGTAGGACTCCTTGCAAGCCATCCCGGATCAGAGTTTCTCATTTCCATCGTTGCGGGTTTCACTAGTAGAATCATCTCGCTGACCTCCACCAAGCAATTGCCTTCAGCTCATTGACGTTATTTCTTCCAACATTGAGAGAGTTGTTGACATTATTAGGTGCCATATATGTTTTTGCTTTACTAAAGAAAAGCGTCAAAGTATGTTAGTAAAAAATGAATGGATCAAAGTAATACCATAATAATCTATTCCCCACGGTGGGCGCCAAACTGTTTGCTCGTAAAACAGTACAGTTGAATTTATAACGTAGTTTATAGGCGTGTGAATTAAATTGATCCAAAAATATAATGTAACAAAGAACAAAAATGAATTAATTAACAATATTTGAAGAAAATACATGTACGGCTGTGAAGTGAGCTTCTCTGAAAGCAAGAATAAGAACGAAGATTGGATAAAAAGGATGTTATAAAAAGCAATAGTAAGTTTAGCCTTTTTTTAATACAAGTATATCGTGCCTACAATGGGTACAAATTCCTTAATTTATAGCTACATTCAGGGAGACAAGATCCCCAAATCAAGTTCCTCTTTAATATAACTCAAGACCACTCTTGATAGCTGCATAACAATTGAATATAAATGCAACTATTCTTTGTAACGGTTGCTCCTTGAATGCTATATTCTTCAACCGATATCTTCCTTTCAAACTTTTGTCTTTGGTTCTAGTATCTTCGGAACTCACACAACACCGGTCACATGTTCGTAACCGGTGTAGCTATTTGCCGACTCATACCTACCTGTCTTTACTGCCACGTATCAACTCGACGAACGTCCACCTGTCATCGTTAATTTTACCCCATACAAATATATAAACATATAAAATAGTATTTAATTTACGCATAATAGCCTAATAGACACCTTTACTTGTTCAGTTTTGACATCCCGGTCCCTGTTCTCCACATAATTTCATTTGAACACTTGTACGTATTCAAAAGTAATGTTTTAAGCCCCTCCGAAAATATGTGTTCCTCACTTGCTCTGATGTGCATCCACATCAGATCCACGTCACATACTCGATAAAAATATATTTTTCTTATTCTTTTTAGATTAAAAAATATTAACAGTAGAAAAAAAAAACAAGAATGAAAAAAGGAAAAAGTAAAGTAACTCCTCCATTCTTTCCCATCCCATCCTTCTCCTCGTTATTATTTTTCTCTCTTTTTCGACCCCCACCCCCATCGCTGCTTCTTCACACAAGTGGGAGTGTGTCTTGCTGTTATTTTTTAATTATGTTGATTGGTTTAGTTACCTTCTATTAAGTCCGGAATCAAAATTTTTATCATGTAATATTTTACCTTTTTTTGTATATAATGTTATGGACAATTGTTTTTCTTGATATTGATGGTTGAAATGGTATTGTTTAGTAAGATTTGCCTTAAGTTTCAGATTTAAAATTCTAATTTTGGGTTGGACTGTTGTAACTCTTTTATCATTTAAAATTTTTGAATATTTTTTAGGCTTCCCCTCTATTGAAGATTGTTCTTCTCTGGATTATCCACAAGTTTTGACCTTTCTGCCTTTTGTCCTTACAGGAATAACTTTAGCATTAACTCTAAATTGGGTATGAAACAAGCAGTTGAGGATAGAAAATTTAAGCAGTAGTATTGTGTGTTTATTTACAATTTCTAATTTATTTCTTTTTGAATCAGACGGATAGGAACAATGAAGGTGGAAAGCTGGTTAGTGGTGGTGGGATATCGGTAAAAATGAAGGATGCAGAGGAGGGGAGGGGAGGTTCACGACGGGAAGAATGGGCGGAAAAGAAGAAGAAGACCGGAGGGGTTGGGAAATTTCTTTTTTTCTTTTTACTTATTGTTATGTTTTTATAGCTTAAATATTTTTTAATCAAACTATACCTTC
>NC_031993.1:46342304-46427727 GCF_001879085.1 Nicotiana attenuata
GTTGCCGGTTAGAGTTATGCAGGTATTAGTTATACATGTATTAGTTATGCAGGGATTAGTTATGCAGGGATAAGTAATGCAGGGATTAGTTATGCAGGTATTAGTTATGCAGAGATTATTTTTTTGAATGTTTGGTTTGTTGTATTAGAAATTGATATACATTATATAAATTTTAAAGTAAAATGCTTGTTTACAACTATACCCCTGGCCTTCTTTTGCAATGTTTTTTCTCTCTTTCCATTTATGTAGGAAACAATTTAGTTAGGAACTTTGATGTTACTTTCACTTCTTCGTCATACTACTGAACTATGTGAAGTTTAGACATATTTGATTTTCACTTCTTAGTTTTGATATTTTCATTTTCTAGTGGCTTCTCCAGTTTGCTTTTGCTAGTTTGTTCTTTAAAAATGAGAGAAGACAAAGTATATAGTTGGCAAGTGAAAGCAAGTGAAACCTGTTGACGGGTTGGCAGAGAAATAAGGAAGCCTTATGTGTAAAGTGATAGGGGTAAATTTGTCATTTCAGTATTTTATCCATGTATTACTAATACATGTATTAGTTATTCCATCTTCTACCCCGCATAAAATAATACACAGATTGACTCATAACTTATACATGTATTATTTATGCATAATTGAAAAATGTCAACCAAACATGGTATTAGTTATACAGAATTTTATACAAAATAACTATTGCCTACCAAACATGGTATAAGTTATGTTACCCCTTATGCATGAATAACCTTTCTTCTAACCAGCTACCAAACGACCTCTTAATATATTCAATGTCACATAGGCTTGTCAATGATCAGATGGGCTTAAAACACTAGTTTTGAACATGTACAAGCGTTTAAATGAAACTTTCTGAAGTAAGAGGATCGGGATATCAAACCCGAACAAGTACAGATGTCTATCACGGTATTCTGTCTTTAACTTATCTTATCTACCCTATAAAAATTTTTGTTAAAGAGTGTGCGCTTAACCACCCTTGTTATAGGGTGGCTACGCCACTGACTATCACTACTGTTATTCTATTATGGTGAATCGGTGATCCAACTCAAGTGGCTAATTATAAGCGACGAAGCTTCCATTTTATCTCTATTTTTTAAAGACTTAAAAAAAAATACTCTCTCCGTTTCATATTAGATGAGATAGTTTAATTCGGCACAGAGTTTAAGAAAAAAAAGAAGATTTTTGAAACTTGTAGTCTTAAAAGCTTAGGGGTAAAAAGTTTGTGGGGACATGATATTTGTGTGGCTATAAAAGCTTCTCATTAAGAGTAAATGGGTAAAATGAAAAAGTTTAAAGTTGAATTATTTCCAAATTTAGAAATGTGTCATTTGTTTTGGAACAGACTAAAAAGAAAAATATCTCATCTAATACGAAACGGAGGGAGTAATAATATTACTATTTTTGTACTAAAATAACCAAGTCCAAGCGCAAGATTTGTTGCGTTATAAAGGAGGAGAATTCTCCACTTGACATGTGAAGTTGTGACCCTAATGCGCTTGCTTTTAATGGAAAAGCACGACATATGAATAGTTAAACACAGAAGTCTTCATTCCCACAGCTTTTGAAGGGAAAAATGTCTTTTCACACTAATAAAAGTTCATACAGACACCATATCATATCATATATCTAATTCATCAAATATAATAGTAACATAATATTAACAAACCCTGACAGATTTTCCAAAGTACCACAGACAAAAGAATATATCCCACCAACCACCGTACAATTCCCACACGGATTAGTTATAATTAGCATTAGTGCTAGAGAATATAATGTACCTTTAAATCTGGTATAGCATATTAGAATAGGATAGTGAGACTAGGCACCAAGTTTTAAAATTAATCAATACTTTTGATATGTAAGTTATTAAAATTTTTCTTGTAACAAGTATTGTGTAAGAGTTCTACGTGTCATTTTATTATCTCTCCGGCTCTCCCTTTATAAAAAAATGAACGATATATCAGGTGAGTCCCAACAAAATATATTTTTATTACGTGTGCGAATAAAGTCCGATATTAATAGTTGAAAAGATTGGCAATTTATATATTCGATGTGAGATTTTGCAATGATGTGAGACCTTTTGAAATCGTGCAGACTTGATCCAAAACGGATAATAACACTATGTAAGCCCAAGTATTTGGAAAATTTAAACAATATAGTTCTCATCCAGAATAATAGCCGGAAGATATATATATATGTGTGTGTGTGTGTGTTTTGTATATTAATGTATAATATACGTAATTTATACATAATCAATATATATATTTGTATATTTAGCTAGCGACTGTAATTAGTATTGATCGATCGGTCAAAAAAATCAAAAGCCCAAAGTATTTTTTCGCTGATTGAGCACCACAATAACATTAAGGAAAAGTCAGGATGCTAAGTTTAATTAGCATCTAAAAAGAATTGTGTCATTCTTTTTAATCAAATTAAAAAAGATGTATCATAAGAATGAGACATTGAGAATTTGAGAGTAATTGTTAACAGGATAGACATGCACCAATACTATGTGAATTCACGCACTTCTACTTATCAGTAGCGTGTGACCAGGGAGTGACACATTAAACTACAGAGCACTAACTACGTGTGTGTGTGTACGCATCGGTGTCGGTACCAATAACGTCAAAGATTGTGGCTAATAATTTATCTCAACTTACATTCTACGATTTATACTCTTAGTATTAATACTTGTATTCTATTACGTTCAAATCTAATCAAACTTTATGACTGTGTGATACATAATCACATATACACTTAAGGGTTGTTCGTTTAATTGTGGGATAAACAATGCTATTTCATGGCCGGAATATCCTATATGGGATAAATAATACTCACTCCGTTCCAATTTATGTGAACCTGTTTGACTGGGCACGGAGTTTAAGAAACAATGAAGACTTTTGGAATTTGTGGACCTAAACAATTCAAAAAGGGGCCCAGAGTATTTGGGGAGAAATTCAAAAATAGCCAGATTTACAAGTGGTCGTTCAAAAATAGGCCAATTTCACAAGTAATCGAAATTTAGCCACTTTTCATGTAAAGATAAATCTGAGCGAAAATACTGTTCAAAACCCGAAAAATACGCCAGTATATTATGCTGGAGTTCCAGCATAAGTATACTTGAACTCCAGCATATTATACTGGAGTTCCAGGATAGGTATGCTGGAACTCCAGCATAATATGATGGAGTTCCAGCATAAGTACACTAGAACTCCAGCATAATATACTGGAGTTCCAGCAAGTATACCGGTCCAGTATAATATGCTGAAGTTCATACACAAGTGCTTGAATCTCCAGTATATTATGCTGGAACTTTCCGTGTGTTGGAGTTTCAGCATAATATGCTGGAAGTTCATACACAGGTGCACCGAACTCCAGTATAATATGCTGGACCGGTCTCTGTTGCAGCAAAATAGTTGCTATTTTTCATTGACTTAGTAAACGCTGGCTATTTTTGAAAGACCAGTCCGAAAACTGGCTAGACCGTGCGATTTTTACGAGTATTTGTGTGGTTATAAAAGCTTCTCATTAAGGGTAGAATTGTAAGTTTAAGCTAAATTATTTCCAAATTTAGAAAGGGTTCATTCTTTTTGGAACGAACCAAAAAGGAAATAGATTCACATAAACTGAAACGGAGGGAGTACTATAATTTTAATATTAAATTTATATCGATATTAATAAATATTCATAACCAAACATCAGATAAATATAACTCTATTTCATTATTAGTATCCTTATCCCGGTAATCAAACGGCCTCCTTAATTAATGCTTTATTAGTGCATTTCTCGAAATATGTCTTTTTTAGACTAATCACTCATGCAAACACGCTACACCGACGTCTACACGGCGAATCTTTTCTTTATCATCAATCACCAGTCTTTGGTCTTTGATAAAATAAAACAAATCACCAGTCTTGGGCCCCATTTCATAATCCAATCCCAGATCTGTCTGTATAAATTCAAAGGCCATTGCCTCCAATTTAGTCATATCCCCCAACATCCATTTCTTGAGAAAAAAACAAATGGCAGCACTGAAGCTTATACTGCTAGCAGCTGTGATCTCTCTTTTCTGCTTCTCCGGCACGGCGAATTCCGCCCCAATCGCCACCAGCTTCATCAAGAGCTCATGCAAATTCACCACTTACCCTGTAGTATGCGTCACTTCCTTAGCGGGGTACGCACCAGCCATAAAACGTAGCCCACAACAACTAGCACAAACTGCGTTGTCAGTGAGCCTTGACAGGGCACAATCCACACAAGCATTTATCAACAAGCTATGTAAATTCAAGGGGTTGAAGCCAAGAGAATATGCAGCTCTTAAAGATTGTGTGGAACAAATGAGTGATACAATTGACAGGATAAGCAAATCTGTTAAGGAGCTAAAGAATATGAGGAGCGCCCGTGGGAAGGATTTTCAGTGGCATATGAGTAACATAGAGACGTGGATCAGTGCTGCTCTTACAGATGAAAATACTTGCGGGGATGGGTTCGCTGGAAAGGCTTTGAATGGTAGGATCAAAGCCTCTATTAGAGCTCGGGTTACTCATGTAACTCAGGTCACTAGCAATGCACTTGCATTAATCAACCAATTTGCTGCAAAGCATTAAGCTAGTTCATGCTTTCACATTTTGAGCTTATGTGGTTTTGCCTTCTTTTTTTTTTCCTCTTATTTTTTGTTTTTCTGCGTTAAAGTTTTGGTTTGGGGAACTGTAAATGTGAATGAAACTTCACATGGTAAGTATAAAGTTGACAATATGGAACATGTGGGTCCTGGTTTTTTGTCTCCTTACAACTTTCTTTTCGTCTTCTTTTTTGTTACTACAAGTTCTTCATTTACTTTATGTGACAATTGTTGACCGTATAAAGAAAAAAATGAAGGAATTTGTGTCTTTAACAAATATAATTTTTTTTAACTATAAAAATAAGTTATTAGGAGTAAAATTATGTCTTAAACAAATCATAATATTTTTGTAATTATAAAAGTACGTTATTAAAGTAAAATGATAACTTTAAAATTAAATTATTTTCTTAAAACATAGTGAACGCGTAATATGAAACGGTAATATGTTGAGCCCTAATCAATTGGAAGTAAAATCTAAACGGAAGATTTTTACTTTTATCAAATAGGAAGTTGCAAGGTGACATGATGGTGACATTTAATTGTCCAAAGAGATATAGGAGTAAGTACCTAGTTGTTGAGATAACTTTGTCAATTTTCTTTCTTTTGGCTTACACAAATTTTTTCCTACTATTAATAAGAGGCAGTTGAGGAGCTTGGGGTTGTGTCATGACCAAAAATTTCATCTTAAGCTGTGATGGCACCTAGCCATATTTGCTAAGCAAGGCAGCTCACAAAGGACATAATGTAATTCAGGTTCCTTGAATTAACAGAGTCATAGCATAAATAAAGACAGAAATAACTTTAAAACAGGATAATATTTAATACAATTATAACATGGTCTGAACACTACCAAAATAGTACAACCCCAAGGACTAAACGACACAAGTATACGAGCAATAAGCATTAACTTCTTGAGGAATGGACTCGATGAACTTTTCGAAAGATGGTGTCAATGGTAGGTCATCACTCTTTCTTCCCCTTCGCCAGCATGGAAACAAAAGGCCTCACTACCATCATGGAAAATCTTCGTGCGGAACCAATTTGGTAAGAACTCCTCCAAGGTCACTAGATGTCGTGGCTCTTGAGGGTGGTGCACTCCCATTTTTGCCTCCTTCAAATGCTTAACTGGATTCAGTTTCCTTGGTCTTTTTTGCCATCATTTTCCTTATTGGTTGTTCTATCGATTCTTTATGTGGGCTCCTTTTGTGGCACCTACGATGAGTCACCAACGTCCAACCTTCATCATCATCGGGTTGATCAACTTCAACTTTGTTGTCCTCTAGTAATTCTTCATTTTTGCTTTCTTTAAAACTACATAATTCATCTGGGCTGAATGAGCTAAAGGTGATAGAGACTTGGTTTGCGCTCGCTTTCTCATCTTCAAGCACGATCTTCTTTTCACGAGCCAAGTCTTTAACTTTGTCCTTGAAGACAAAGCACTTCTCCAAAGGGTGGCTCACAAGTTGATGGTATATGCAATAATTTGGGTCATTTATTTTCGCAACTTCATTTGGTCGCTTCATCTCTGAAACCTCAATGAGATTTAATTCGAGAAGTTCTTCAAAAATAGCTGGCACATCAGAATCCAGAAATGACTAATCACTCTCTTGCATTTCTTTTAGAGTCAACTTTCCACTTGGATTATCTTGAAAAGATGTGGATTTATACCCTGCTTCTTGCTCACCTTCGTTGTGAATTTCACAGCTGATGTGTTGACATTCATAGCTTCTTTGTTTTCAGACTTGGGTACAAACGTACTCCCTTTCCTAACTTCTTGCTTGTCGCTCCCTTTATGAGGCTCATAGATAGGCAACCTTTTATTTCCAGCGGAGGCCATGCTTAACTCCATGTCATGGGCACGAGTTGCAAGTTCTTCAAATGTGCTAGGATTGATACCTTGCAAGATGCAACGCAGTCCCCAATGAATGCCTTGGATTCACATCTCTATGCCAGAAGCTTCACTAAGCATGTCTTTGCAATTGAGGCTTGCATTCCTCCGATGATTGATAAAGTTATAAGTGGTTCACCCTTCAGTTGATGAGTATTTATAAGTTCCACCATGCTCACAGTGCGCCTTGTGCTATAAAAGCGATTGAGGAACTCTATCTAGTTGATCCCAGCTATCAATAGATCCCGCCTCGAGTCTATATACCAATCAAAAGCATATACTTTTAGCAAGCGAACGAACTGCTTGACGAGGTAATCTCCATAAGTCCTAGCATTGTTGCACGTTTCAACGAAGTGCACCACGTGTTGCTTTGGATTGCCTTTGACATCAAATTGTTGAAATGTTGGAGGTTGATAGCCAACAAGCATCTTCAACATACAGATCCTTACAGTATAAGACTTTGCTTATATAAGAGATGACTTGGCAGTAACTTCATACTTATTTTTAATAGTTCCTTCGATGAACTCCTTCAGTTGACCGATTGGAGTCATCCTTTCCAAAGAGGCGGGAATATCTTTAGCGGATGCAACTTGTCATGGGGGAGGATCAATCTCTTGAGCTTTTGGGAGCTTGCTAGGTGCATGGGTGGATTCTTCTTCCATCAAGATTTCCACCCTGTCTGTTAGCTTGTCAATTCTAGCATCTTGATTTTGCACGCATTTTGTCAAGCTAGCGATTGCTTCCGTCAAGTTTGCCAACTGCTCCTCCAAAGATGAAGCGTTTGTCACCATGGCTTGCATGATTGTTGTGGATGATGGGGAGTAGCATGGATTGTCAAATATATTGATCCTTGATTGGCTCACATTATGCGGTGTAAGTGGGAAGGATCCATCACTTGAAGTATCACCATCCTCCTTCACAGCAGAGTTCTTGGATCCGGAGAGGTCCAGTAGAGCTAGAATTTTCTTAATCTGTTCAGCAATACCTCTTCCTCCATCAGGTGTATTTGTAGAATATCTTGCTCCTTTTGAGGATGAAGATCAGAAAATAGAGGTTGATGCGGACGACACTTGGAATGCTTGTTGTCCTAATGAGCTTGCTTTGCTCCTCGTAACTGGTCCAAAGCTTCCAAATGTGACATCGAGGATGCTTTCCACATCAGCATAGAACCTAGAATTAGCAGCCTTGGTGGAAGCTGATGTGGAGTTGCTTTTCTTTGAAGACATTTTGATGTTCTTGAATTTTGGTGATTGAGAAGTTGAGATGAGAGGTACAGATTGTCCTACTAGGCGTGCCAGAATTTGTAGACAATAAAATTGTGCCGAAAAAATAAAATCAAGACCGAAAATATTGCAACCATCGTAGTATTTTATTTCAAACAATATGAGTTTTACAATCTGATGTGGGGCTATAATTCCATAGTTTCGTACATTATGTGCCTTGCATTTTACATGCTTTAATGATAAATTACACTTTATTTGCGCGTAATGGAATCTATTTTATGTGTAGGTGAATTAGAGATGAAAGTAGAGCAAAAGGGATAATTAAACGTTGAAAGTGTGCTCGAGAATAGTGAAAAGGAGAAAGCTGGCGAAGCCAGGCCTAAAGCAGGCGTTAGCCTGGCAAGGCCAGGCAAAGGACAGCTTAACTAGGCGTTAGACCTGGCGAGGCCAGGCAAAGGCCAGGTCCATCAGGCGTTATGCCTGGCGACGCCAAGCCTGGGGCGAGATCCATTCCGAGTTTTGAAGATTTATTTCGTCTCCTGGTTTGACTAGGACTTGACCTACACGTTTAGGTCTTTTCCTACACATATAAATAGACCTAAAAATGCCACTTTGAAGAGTGTTTTGGCGACGAGAGGCAAGGGCATCACGTGGAACAACTTTTGGAGGAGAAAATCATAGAGTTCTTTATCCCTTTTTCTTTTCTTTGTAATTTGTTTATGCTAAATACTTGAAAAATTGCTACTACTAAGAACATGAGTGGCTAAGCACTCTATGTTCTAGGGTTGTGGTTGACATGATTATTAACGTTTATTAATTACATCTTCGTTAATTCGGATTATCATCTTGTGGTTATTTCTCTAATTCTGTGCATAATTGCTTAATTGTCTGGCAAGCAGTTGAATTCTATTTACTATCTATGCTATGCTTGGGAAAGCCGTGTTTAGATTAGAGTAGAATTAGAGAGAGCTTGTTTCTGAACCTGTGGCTTGGGAAAGATTTTGCGGTTAGGATAGGAATATACCTAACAATCTTGCTTAATTGAATACCGTATTATGTTAATTCATGATAGACTCAATACTATAGGAATATAAGGTTGATATATTATGGGCAGGCGAGTAGTATTATGGGAACATGCTATTCATATAAAAGATTCGTTTAATTAGCAACCATGGATAATCTGGATTAACGAGTGTGATTATTGAACTTAATAGGATTGATAAACCAACCACAACCCTGGAATTTCCATCTGCTCTGAAGAAAAATCTCGTCATACAAAATCGCATTCTTGATAATTTAGTTGTAATTTGTTTAATTTCCGCAATAGTAGATTAATAGAAAAATATCACTCTTAAATATCTTGGACAATTAATTGATTTTAGTTTACTTAGTTAACGATCAATCTAAGTCTCTGTGGGTTCGACATCCGACTTTCGAGTCACTTTATTACTTGACGACCACGTATACTTGCGTGTGTGTTTGGTCCCAACAAGCTTTTAGCGCCGTTGCCGGGGACTTAGTATTGATTGTTTATCTAAGTTAAGCTTTTAGTTGTTTTTTGTTCAAGTTCTTAATTTTCTTATTTAGTTAGTATTTTCTTTTTTTTATCTTAACATGACATCTTGGAATGAAAATTGTTCGAATGATGCTTATTCTTACTTTGATAATCCTTGTCCATATTGTGGAGGACCCCACTGGTGGAAAAATTGTCAGAATATTCCTGGGAGCCAGTTGTGCTCACAATCTCAATCCTTTGAGTGGAATATTTGTAATATGTGTGATGGTCAAGATGGCCATTGGGATGGTTGTCCTAATTCTTTTCATCCTTCTCTGAGCCCTTATTATGATCTTTCTAACAGTGTTTGTGAGTTTGATAAGGGCAATGAAGTGCATGATATGGAACGTGATGCATATATTAGGGATATTATGAGGCAACTAGCAGAGCAACAAGATGAACTCAAAAAAGATATGAAAAGAATGAGGGCAGCAATCACAAGAATGAAGGCTAATATGGAAGAGTTGAATGAAGAGAGCGAGTACCAGCAAGAGGAAAATTTTGAAAAAAGAGGAAATTTGGAGTCAAACTTGCCTGGTAGAACAAGCTGAAAAGTTAGCAATATATGAGGCTCAACGTGAGAAAATTACAGATGGGATTAAAGACTTAATAGAAGGAAGAGCTGATCTGGGACAAGAGATCAAAAAATTTGGCACTACTATTCACGACTTGGGAGCTCAATTGATTGTAAAGGTTGATGCGTCTAACACCCAACAAAATAGTTCTGAGTTGTGTGAAACTGAAAAGGAGCTTATACACCAAATTGAGGAGCTAAAAGTGGAGAATCAATCATTCGACCATACTTTTATTGATGATGTCCACGTTGAAGAAAGCACGCTAGAGTCCTAGGAGGAAGTAGATAATGTTATATTTGAAGACTCTAGTGTGTGTACATATGAGGATGTAATAGTGATGCAGTTCTAGAGCTGGAATACATTGGTCCTCATTCCATGCATTTTTTAACATTGTGTTTGGATGATGACATAGAAATCGAGTCATCTGAGCCTTCGGAGGAGCCAACGGACGAGGAACAAGGTGCTTACATTCTGGAATTTATTGTTCCAGAGAGAAAGAATTACATACCTCATCGGGAGGCCAAGAAGTGTAGAATGCGAATTGGTTGCTTGGCCCGATTACATTTGTCCCACCACCCGGAGAGCAAAGCAAAAAGCTTGAAGTCAAATTGGGGGCGCGATTCATAAGTTCGAGATGGAGATAAAAAGTGGTTCAAGTTGTGCTGCGACGTTAACTCAAGCGCTTGTTGGGAGGCAACCCAACAATACTGTTTTTTTTTTTATTTATTCTTATTATTGTGGTAGTTTTTGTTTTTGTTTTGTTGGATTATAAGAATTGGAAGCAGAGTCATTGGAAGAGTGCAAAAGCGAGTTAGATGGTGAGAACTAAGTGTGGGGTGCCACACAAAGGACTAGGCCTGGGGGAAGTCTGAGTACCCGTGAGCCGCTATTGCTTCGGCCTCTGGTCTTTCAGGGAGTTTCTTGTCCACCCTCATTATTGTTTTGCTTTAGTTATACATTGGGAACACTGCACTCTTTTAAGTGTGGGGTGGGAGAATTCTCTAAATAATTAGTAGTAGTACGTTAGAAAAATGTTAACTTCTTATGTTTGTTTGCGTGGTTGTGTAGTAATTTCGTTAAAAAAAAGGTAGAAAAATTGGACTTTTCCTGACGATGGATCTCCTAGACAGTTTTCTTGAGGGATTTAAGTCTATAGAAAAAGGACAAAAATATTTTCTTTGTAGGTAGTGTAGTTATTCCCCCTTGGTTTTTCTTTGTGCCGCGGTTCTTTTCCAAGGATTTTATTTGAACCGGGTGTAGGTAGTTTTATTTTTTTTAGGAGAGGAGCCATTGTGATTTGAATTGAATTGAAGCAATATCTCTTGACTTTGTTATGCCTTGAGAATAGTGAGTACTTTGGTTGTGACGCTTAGGCTCGGTTTTTGAATCTTGTATAAGTACCTTAAATGGTATAATCTTAAATTTGCTTAACTGCTTTCACTAGAGTGTCTTGATGAGTCCAATCCTGAGTGAGTTATGTGCCATGTGTGTGTGAGGTTTGTGTGTTATTCTGTGCATTGCATTTGATGTCTAGAACTTGCCCTGTGTGTTTGTAAAGCGAAATAGTAATTTTGTTCAGTCTTGGAAGTGATATAGGCGTTTCTTTGTTGAGCACTTAAATATATATTTTACCCGCCTAATAGTTATGTATCGTAGTTAACCCCGTTGAGCCTGTAATCCTGTTTCTTTGGCAACCACATTACAAGCCTTACCCATTTGTTTGAATTAATCATCTATTTGAACCTTTTCATCTCTCATGAGCACTTGAATTGTTATGAACTTTGTAAAATTTAAAGTGTGGGGTGGTTGGTTTAGCTTTTGATTGGAACTAACAAAATAAGGAGAAAGGTGCACTATTTTGAAAAAGTAAGAGCCACTTGAATTATTGAAAAAGAAGAAAAAAAAATATAGTTGTATTGCTGTGAAAGTATTCTGTGATAGTGGTGACTCTTGAGGTAATTGTGCTTAAAGAAATATGGAGTTAATATACATTTATGTGAAGGTGGAGTTATGGTTTGACACAAGTGTGGGTTTAAATATTAAAGTATATGTATTAAAGTGCTTAGGGAGGTGTAATCACTCATGTCCAAATGTATCCTACCCGACCCGCAGCCTACATTACAATCAATGAAAGTCCTACTTGATCCTAGACTGAATGAGCTCGATTAGTCGAGTATTACACTACGGGCAAGCCTATGGTGCATCTTTTGTAGCATATGAATGTTATTTCTGAGAGTGGGTGAATTCTTTCTATCTTGAGTTACTAATCGTTCTCAAATTTTATTGTGTCTGCAATACTCTCTTTTGTTGTGTGAGGGCACCTGATTCATGAAGGAAAGGTAATGTCATTGATCTCTATGTTAGAGTAAGTGAGTGAATTGTGAAATAATGCATGGTACTTATGAGTTAAATCTTGAGGTGAAGATGTTACACCCTTGTGCTTGGTCTATTTTAAAGATTCTTGGTGTGATGAGTTAGGAGGATTGTTTAAAAAGGTTATGTCTATAAGTGTAGTTTGATTGCTCGAGGACGAGCAATGTTTAAGTGTGGGGTATTTATGTGGGGCTATAATTTCATAGTTTCGTACATTATGTGCCTTGCATTTTACATGCTTTAATGATAAATTACACTTTATTGGCGCGTAATGGAGTCTTTTTATGTGTAGGTGAATTTGAGATTAAAGTAGAGCAAAAGGGATAATTAAACGTTGAAAGTGTGCTCGAGAACAGTGACAAGGAGAAAGCTGGCGAAGCCAAGCCTAAAGTAGGCGTTAACCTAGCGACGCTAGGCTTGTATGTAGGTTTTAGACCTGGCGAGGCCAGGCAAAGGACAGCATAACTAGGCGTTAGACCTAGCGAGGCCAGGCAAAGGCCAGCTCCACCAGGCGTTATGCATGGCGACGCCATGCCTGGGGCGAGATCTATTCCGAGTTTTGAAGATTTGTTTCGTCTCCTGGTTTGACTAGGACTTGACCTACACGTTTAGGTCTTTTCCTACACATATAAATACACCTAAAAACGCCACTTTGAAGAGTGTTTTGGCGACAAGAGGCAAGGGCATCACGTGGAACAACTTTTGGAGGAGAAAATCATAGAGTTCTTTATCCCTTTTTCTTTTCTTTATAATTTGTTTATGCTAAATACTTAGAAAATTGCTACTACGAACATGAGTGGCTAAGCACTCTACGTTCTAGGGTTGTGCTTGACATGATTATTAACGTTTATTAATTACATCTTCGTTAATTCGGATTATCATCTTGTGGTTGTTTATCTAATTCTGTGCATAATTGCTTAATTATCTGGCCAGTAGTTGAGTTCTATTTACTATCTATGCTATGCTTGGGAAAGCCGTGTTTAGATTAGAGTAGAATTAGAGATAGCTTGTTTCTGAACCCGTGGCTCGGGGAAGATTTCGCGGTTAGCATAGGAATATACCTAACAGTCTTGCTTAATTGAATACCGTATTATGTTCGTTCACGATAGACTCAATGCTATAGGAATATAGGGTTGATATATTGTGGGCAAGCGAGTAATATTGTAGGAATATGCTATTCATACAAAAGATCCGGTTAATTAGCAACCATAGATAATCTGGATTAACGAGTGTGATTATTGAACTTAATAGGATTGATAAACCAACCACAACCCTGGAATTTCCATCTCATCTGAAGTAAAATCTCGTTATACAAAATCGCAATCTTGATAATTTAGTTGTTATTTGTTTAATTTTCGCAATAGTAGATTAATAGAAAAATATCACTCTTAAATATCTTGGACAATTAATTGATTTTAGTTTACTTAGTTAACGATCAATCTAAGTCTCTGTGGGTTCGGCATCCGACTTTCGAGTCACTTTATTACTTGACGGTCACGTATACTTGCGTGTGTGTTTGGTCCCAACACAATCTCTATGAATCCTCCGATTCTTCTTTTCAACAGTAAATAAAAGAACCTTCGAGCTTAATTTTGAATTTTATTTTATTTTAATCCAAGTGTTTGAAGCTTGATCTTGACGTATTTTTAATCCAAGGGCTTGCAGCTTGTTCTTGAATCTTCGTCTCGATCTTTTAATCCTTAGAATACTTGAATGCTTGTAGCTTTTAGAGAAATCTGCAGCGTTTGATCCTCGAGCTCTTTCTTGCTTCTTGTTATAACTTCTGGTGTCTTTTCTGGGTTATGAAGACTCATATTTGTAGTTATGGGAGGGAAGAGTTGTGATAAGAACAAACTCTTTCCGGCCAATCAAATTGAAGTCTGACATGGCCGCATTTGATTGGCCAAAACATGTCACTTGCACACGTGGCGCGGTTTCACTGGCCTTTTGATTTGTCTTGGCATGCCCTGTAATTTTGACACATGGCATGATCCTCTTGGCTCTTCCATTTGACTTGGCGTGCCACGTCATTTGACACGTGGCACCAAACTGGGCCTCTAGGAAGAAGACATTTTGGGCTTAATGAAGTGGGCCATAATTTGTAGCCAACTAAATGGGCTATCCCAATGAATTAAGGCTTATTTATATAATTCATATATATTTAGTCTTATATAATTAACCCAATTATATTAGCCCATAATATTTAGTTGGACTAACATATTTAAAATATAATCTAAATTGTTTTACTGAATTTAAATCTGATAAATTTTGTATGCCTACCAGAGGTTTGACTGTAGCAGATTTTGAAAGTTAAACAATAAATCAGGAACAGTAGCCCAAAATCAGGAATAACACCGAAATCTCTCTGGTTCAATGCATTCCTCTTCACCACCAAATCAGAATAGTGGCCCGAAACTCACAAGCAATTCAGCACAATAGGCCTTTGGACTAGGTAAAATGGTCTTATAATAATAATGGATCCTGTCTTGCACGCCAAAATTTTACGGTATAGCCAGTTTTCGGACTGGTCAATCAAAAATAGCTAGCGTTTACCAAGTCAATGAAAAATAGCCACCGTTTTGCTGCAATAGAGACCGGTCCAGCATAATATACTGGAGTTTGGTGCACTTGTGTATAAACTCCAGCATATTATGCTGGACCGGTTTACTTTGCTGGCTCCAGTATAATATACTGGAGACTGGAGCACTGATGCTCCAAACTCCAGTATATTATACTGGACCATTATACTTGCTGGAACTCCAGTATATTATGCTGGAGTTCTAGTGTATTTATGTTGGAACTCCATCATATTATGCTGGAGTTCTAGCATACTATCCTGGAACTCCAGTATAATATGCTGGAGTTCAAGTATACTTATGCTGGAACTCCAGCATAATATACTGGAGTATTTTCCGGGTTTGAACAGTGTTTTCGCTCAGATTTATCTTTACATAAAAAGTGGCTAAATTTCGATTACTTTTGAAATTGGGCTATTTTTGAACGACCAGTTGTAAATCTGGCTGCTTTTAAAAATCACCCGTCTTGCACCAATGATATTTTATTGGGCCCAACGATAAAAAGGGCTTTTGGAATCTTTACACAAATAGCTGACCGGATTTATGGTTTTTTTTAATTGATATACGTTAATTATATTTATTTATACATATATTATTCATGGACTCAGAGGCGAAGCCAAGATTTGAAACCTATGGGTTCGGGGTTCTAATCCTTTTAAGTTACTGGATTCTAAAATTAATACTTTGTACATATTCAATGAATTTCTTAAGACAAATACATTGATTGGACCAAACCGAGATTGGGTTCGGCCGAACCCGTACTCGATGGGCTAGCTCCCCCCTACATGGATTATGAATATATTATACATTCACTGGGTAGACTTAGTTTAAGTAGTTGGTGAGCGACTATTTAGGTTAATTATTATTATTCTTCTTCTTCTTCTTTTTCACATTTGAACTGAATTATGCCGGTTTTCTTAGTTTGGTTCAGGCAAGAAGCATGCAAGTTCAGTGGTTCATATGAAGGATCTAATGTAGTCGTTTACTAATTCTAATTAGATTAAACGGGACGCACGTATACAACTGGACGAGGAGGGAAATGACTGTACAAAATTCAGCTATATTTTAGAAACTTCACTTTGAATTTCCCTGCTAACTTTAACTTGATTAAGGGCCGGCGCGTATTAACTATTTGATAAATCTGAAAAGAATTTTACAACGGCGGATATGAATGTGAAAGTGTACCAGTTTTTCTGAGAAGATTAATTAATTGTAATCTAAAGACTTCTCACAGAATGGCTCCCGAATCAAAGATCAAGTTTAGTAAATTAAACAATTCTAAAATCAAGCTGAAGAAGTAAGGATCTTCCTGATCTTGCTTAGAGAACCATGAAATTAGTATTAGAGGATTGCGTAAATTAGAACTTACAAGCACATGGACAATCCCCTGATAAATGGCAGTTTAGACATCTGGTTTCCACTTAAGTTGAATTATGAAAGATAGGCTTCTTTCTTCAACTGTACCGTTACTTTATATACTACTCCCTCCGTTTCAATTTACGTAGACCTATTTGATTGAGCATGGAGTTTAAGAAAAAAGAAAATTTTTGAACTTGTGGTGTAAAATGAGGCACATATATTTTTGTGACGACCCGCAATTCCCACCTTCGTGACCGTAATGACGCCTAACATTTCACTTGCTAGGCAAGCCAACGTTAGAGGATCTTAAGCCAATTTTAACCAACTCCAATAAACAAAATCAACTAAGCCGAAATAAAACTAAAACTGAGTGCGGAATAATATAAAAGCCAATAATATCTAATATAACCCAAATCTAGAGTCACAATTCACGAGCTTCTAGAATTTTCTATAAACAGAGTCTAAAATAAGTACAACTGTCTCGAATGAAAAGAGCGGTATACGGAAAATGGAAGGGGGTTTCAAGGTCTGCGGACGCCAACAGATCTACCTCGAGTCTCCAAGTCAGCCAATACGAGCTGCTACGCCTCATGAACAGCTGGGGCTTGTACCAAAGTTTGCACAAAAAGTGCAGAGTGCAGTATGAGTACAACCGACCCCATGTACTCCGTAAGTATCGAGCCTAACCTCGACGAAGTAGTGATGAGGCTATGACAAGACACCCACGTATATAACTTGTGCAAATAACAATATACGTACAAGATGACAACAAATAAAGGCTAAACATGTACTATTGGGAGGGGACATGCAAAAGGGGTACACGATACGATAAAATACAGCAGGAAAAAATAACCAGAACAGTCAATATGCCTTTAACCAGCAACACAGATAAACACAATGAATAAAAACTGTACGGCATCACCCTTCGTGCTTTTACTCTCAGCCTCACAATGGAACAATAATACTACACAGCATCACCCTTCGTGCTTTTACTCTCACTTTGATCATAAATCAATAGGTGTGGCACGACATCACCGTTCGTGCATTAAATCTCAAAATATGGCACGACATCACCCTTCGTGCATTAACTCTCACAATATGGCACGGCATCACCCTTTGTGCATTAACACTCAAATACGGCACGACATCACCCTTCGTGCATTAACACTCTCCCTTACCGTATAACAATGAACATATAACAACAAGGAGATAGAATGAACAAGAACGAGCCTTACGTCAAAATGGTTCCACAATACCAACCTCAACTATAGAACAATGCTCAATTATCACAGAAAGCCCAAACATGCGGAAAGAACGATCAATTTGATAAGTAACTAGTCTAAGCATGGATAACATGATCAAGTAGGCAATAAATTATAAGGAACAAGTCCCACCGGCATGCTTTAACACAACAACAATGCATAAGTACTTGTCACCTCACATATACGTTGTACCCAACACCTAAACATGTAGCAGATAGGCAAACAAATCCTAATCCCTCAAGTCAAGGTTAACCACGACACTTACCTCGCTTCAAGGATCAACTCAAAGCTCAATCACAACTTTGCCTTTCAACAAGCCTCCGAACCAACAAAATCTAGCAATTTACCAACCAAACGATTCAAATTAAGCCTTAGGAACTACCCACGATTGCAAAAGATTCAATTGAAGTCAATATTTAAAAAGTCAACAAAAGTCAACTCCCCGGCCCGCTTGGTCCAAACCCGTAATTCGGACCCAAACTCGATTACCCATTCACCCCCGAGCCCGATTATGTTATTTGTTTTGAAATCCGACCTCAGTTTGCGGTCTAAATCCCAATTTTATAAAAATTCCTAATTCTACCCAAACCCCCAATTTCCACCATGAAAATACTAGATTTTAGGTTGAAATCTTAAATGTAATGAAAGATAAAAAGAAAATAGGCTAGAATCACTTACCAATGGATTGGGGAAGAAAGATTTTTGGGAAAATCGCCTCTAGGGTTTTCTTGTTTTGAAAATTTGAAGAATGAGAGAAAATCCCGTCTAACTTGAATTTGACCAGTTGCAGATGTCGCAATTGCAACCTGGGGTTCGCAATTGTGAACCCCGCAAATGCGAGAAAACCATCGCAAATGCGAAGTCTCAGCATCTCTACTATCACCGCATTTGCGATGATTTGTTCGCAAATGAGAACAATGACCTTCCGCAATTGCGACCAAAATGATCGCAAATGCGATCAAGCCCCTCCCAGTCCCACTTTGCAAAAGCGAAGTCTGGTTCGCAAATGCGAAACCTGAGATGCCCCAGCTACTCTTCGCAAATGCGATGGAGTAGCTCACAAATGCGAACCTGACAGAGGTCGCAAATGCGAAGCCTGACCTCGCAATTGCGAGGTCTGAGGCCTGCGCCAGAACTGAAGCACACCAGCACATTGGTAAGTCCAAAATTCGCTCCGTAGCCTATCCGAAACTCACCCGTGCCCTCGGGGCTCCAAACCAAACATGCACACAAGTCCAAAAACATCATGCGAACTTGCTCGCGCGATCAAATCACCTAAATAACACCTAAAACTACGAATTGAGCACCAAATGAAAGGAAATTTTCAAGATAACTAATGAACTTCTATTTTAACAACCGGACATCCGAATCACGTTCAACCAACTCCGTTTCTCATCAAATTTGACAGACATGTCATAAATATAGTAGTGGACCTATACCAGGTTTCGGAACCAAAATACGAACCCGATATCAATAAAGTCAAACATTGATCAAACTTTCAAAGTCATTAAGCCTTTAAACTTTTAAATTTCAACAAAAAGCGATAACTCGAGCTAGGGGCCTCCGAACTCGATTCCGGGCATACACCCAAGTCCCAAATTACGATACGGACCGACCGGGACTGTCAAAATACGGATCCGGTTCTGTTTGCTCAAAACGTTGATCGAAGTCAACTCAAATGGATTTTTGAAGCAAAATTTCATATTTTATCAGTTTTTAACATAAAAGCCTTCCGGAAAAATACCCTGACTGCGCACGCAAGTCGAAGAAGGCTTAAAGAAGCTATTGGAGGTTTAGAAACACAGGATTAGGTTCTAAAACTCTAGATGACCTGTTGGGTCATAACAATTTTGTGTGGCTACACATTATTGCATAAATGTAAATTGTTTCTAAATAGAAAGGACTCATTCTTTTTAGTACGGACTAAAAAGGAAATAAGTTCACATAAATTAAAACAGAGGGAGTACTTGCTCATCAAGTTAATCATGAGAGATGTACGGAAAACACTCAACATACATTTAGATGGTTCCTTCTGTCAAATCTTATGTTAATCCTTAACGTAAACAAGCAGGTAGCCGCCAAATTCATAATCATGTATTTGACCCTTTTTGTTTATTTTAATTTTACGCGTCGCACATTACTGCCCAAGCAATACAGCTAGGTCAATCTTACATTATGCAGAACAAATGAAGAATTCATACTTTACCTTGAAGAACGCCATCAAAAATTATAGTAGTATATTATTATCAGACTCTTTGACATAATGACATTATGATTGATAAATAATATTCCCTCCGGTCCAAAATAAGTGATTTTTTGGCCTTTTTCTTGTGGTCCAAAATAAGTGATTTTTCCAGATTTCAAGAATAAATTAATTATTTTTTTTCCTACATTGTCCTTGGAGTAAATAGTGTTGGAATATGTATTAGGAGTGTTTATGTGAGATAGTAAAGGTTAATATGGTCAATTCCATTGCTAATTAATGCTAAAAGATGAATTTCTTTGTGTGAAAACATCTAAAAAATTACTTATTTTGGACCGGAGGGAGAACTATTCACATGGATGCAGCACAAGACCAGAAAGAGTATTATCCCTCTCTCTCCATATATATTGAGTGCAATGGCAGTCATGTACAAACCAAGGATCACAAAATGAAGTAAAGACATTGGTGTTTTGGATATCAGCCTTGACTTTCTTATCTTGTGATTGCATTTCTTATTGTTATTTTGTTTCCCATTTCAAGAAGCAAACTGACATTTAACATCAGACATTCCATTTCCTTCCCATTTCAGATTTGTTTCCACTAGTATAAAAAGACAGAAACGCCATCATTAAATGATCCGTCATTCCAATCGTTTTCCGTGTAAAAATACTTCTAACAACACAACATTTCCAACAAAACATACCATACCACAATGACATTTTATAAGCTCAATTCTTTGGTACTTTTTATATTCTTTTCCTTCTCTTTGTTCCTACACGACTCCTATTCCATTGAAGAACAACCAAGTGATGATATTAACTGGTGGTGTAGCACTACTCCTCATCCTGAACCATGTAAGTACTTCATGGCCGATGTTGCCCCCGAACGTTACAAACCGAAAGGTAAAGAAGAGTTTCGAACCATGACCACCGAGGCCGCCTTGGAGCAAGCCCTCCTAATACAAAGCCAAGCAAAAAAAATGGGCCAGCACTGCCGCGGAAAACGAAAGAAACTAGTCTGGATGGATTGTGACAAGCTCATTGACGACACCATCCTCCAATTAAACCGTACTCTTCATGGCATCCAATTCAACTCCACTTCCTGTTCCGATTTCGATGCTCAAACTTGGCTCAGCGCATCGTTAACAAATATTGAAACATGTCTATCAGGTTCAAATCAACTCAATGTCTCAAATGTCCTACATCCAACTTTATCCACTAATGTCTCTCAATTGATTAGCAATAGTTTGGCTATTAATGGGGAGCTTGTGGATTCGCAAAATTCAACACAAGTAGATGGATTTCCAAGTTGGGTTACGGCTAGGGAAAGAAAGTTGTTACAATCTACAACGAGGAGCTTAGCTTCAAAGGCAATTTACGTGGTGGCTCAAGATGGATCAGGGAATTTTCGGTCTATTCAGGCTGCAATAAATGCAGTCTCAAAGAAAGTTACAAATCAGAGGACTATCATATATATTAAAAAAGGTGTATATAGAGAAAATGTGGCTATAGGGCCTGGAATTAGTAAGATTATGTTAGTTGGTGCTGGTTTGAGATACACAATTATTACAGGTAGCCGAAGTGCTGCTGGAGGTTTCACAACTTACAGTACTGCAACTGTTGGTACGTCCCCTATCTCTCTCCACTTTAATTTTTTTTTTTTTTTAAACTTTTTTACGTTTCTGGGTAAAAAAAATTTAACTTTAGGATGGGAATAGAGTAATGAAGAGTTGAATAGTGGAGTATCATAGAAGGACCTTGTTAGAGAAGTAGCAAGTAATAGGCAAGGTCTAATTTATTTAATTCTAGTTCATGAAGTAAAGCTAAAGATATATGAGTATATGCTGTTTTGGTGGGGGCGCTTTCCTGCAATATTCATATGCTTTAACGTGATATGCCATTCTTAGGCTTCTTCGCGAAGGCAATCTGTATTTAGAGTTATTTAATATATGATCTGTTATATCAGATACTTTGATTGGAATAGGTACGTACTATCGTTCTGCTTTGTTTTTACTATAAACAAAACAAAAACGTAATTACTTCGTTGTTTCATAACGTATAGCAAGGATGGTTATGAAACTGTATTAAAAATTTGTCTGAATTAATTTCAAAACGAAAATTCCTTTATCAATAACGTCAGAGTTTACTTTCAGAAAGTTCTCAAGAGGAAAAAGCTTTAAATTTCAGCCAAGGTAGACTGAAATATCACTAAAAGGACCATCTTTTGAAGTATATATTGCCATTCATTTAAGACAGAAATTTCGCAACGTTGTCACTTCATCATCTTAGTTCGGTTTAAGAAATTGCGTTTAAAATTTATATTTGGCATTATTGATTGCATGTTAAGACTTGTCCTACTTCTAGAAGAAGGATTCTTTTTCAAAGGAACCATAGTGATCTAAGTAATGATCTGGGACAATAATATATATCAGTATTGCTTCTATATCAAATAATTCCCATGAGTTATAACCATGCTTTGTCCAACAAATACATGGTTTTGGGCTAGGTTAACCATTTTGAATAATACTATCAGGTCAGCTAACTAAATGTTCATACAATGTATGATTATTTAGTAACCTTAGGGGTCGATCGTTTGTTACGCGGACTAAATTATTCCGGGATTAGTCCTGGATTATAACCCTTAAGCAAATTTATCCACATGGGCTGTGAGATAAAATAATAGTATAAAGTTTGATGAGATAAGGTAGGATTAAGTCTGGGACTAAGTTTATACTCCCCGCGTTTCAATTATGTGAACCTATTTGATTGGCACAGAGTTTAAGAAAAATAGAAGACTTTTGAAATTGTGGTGTAAAATGAGGCACATATATTTTGTGCGGCTATAAATCATTGCATAAAGGTAAATTATTTTCAAATATAGAAATAGGTCTTTCTTTTTGACACAGACTAAAAAGAAAATATGTTCACATAAATTGACACCGAGAGTACTAGGTTTGGTTGACGATATAAATTTATCACAGGATAAATTTATACCGTCTACCAAACATAGTATAAATTTAGTACCACACTTTATTCCACCTTATCCCGCGTACCAAACGACCCCTTAAAAATAAGGCAAGTTATGTGCTAGTACTATAATAGTTAAGATTATATATATCTATAATGCTTATACTGTTGCTGCATAGATGTAAATTTAAGTCTTAATCACTTCTTTAATTTTCCATAAAAATGGTGTTTCAGGGGTAGATGGAAATGGATTCATTGCTCGTGGCATAACATTCCGAAACACAGCAGGTCCAAAAAATGGTCAAGCAGTAGCTCTCCGATCAGCATCTGATCTTTCAGTATTCTACGCCTGTGGCTTCGAAGGTTACCAAGACACAATCTTTGTCCAATCCCAACGACAATTCTACAAAACATGTCATATATATGGGACAATAGACTTCATATTCGGCAATGCCGCTGTTGTTTTCCAAAATTGTATCATTTTTGTCAGAAGACCCCTAGTTGGCCAAGTCAATGTGATCACAGCTCAAGGCAGAGGTGACCCTTTTCAGAACACTGGAATATCAATTCACAATTCGAGAATAACAGCATCACCGAGCCTTAAGCCAGTGGTTCGAACATTTCAGACATATTTGGGTCGTCCGTGGCAGGAATATTCAAGAACGGTTATAATAAGGTCTTATATTGATGGTTTGGTTAATCCATCAGGATGGTTACCATGGCTGAATTCTGATTTCGCATTTAAAACTTTGTATTATGGGGAGCATGGTAATTGGGGTCCTGGTGCTTCGACTAGAAATAGGGTGAAGTGGCCTGGTTACCATGTTATAACCAATACAAACGAAGCTTCAAAATTTACTGTTGCGAATCTCATAGGTGGTCGCTCATGGCTGCCTTCTACTGGTGTGCCATTCACCGCAGGGCTGTGAATTGATATTATATATTATTTGTGTAATATTCTAATTATTTTCCATTGATTATTTTGTACATGTATCGTGAACATTGTGAAAATATTCTACTATAGTATCGATAAGTATTATTTATCCTTTTTACTTGCTTTCTTGTTAATTTGATCTCTATATAATGTCCCATCCACCCCTTCTCACACATGTGTGGCTCGACTATAAGGTCACTAAAGCAATCGCTTAGGGCCTCAACTTTTTGCGGGCCCCGTTTCTTCCTTAAAGATAATTGTATATGTATTATTTGAAAAAAATATGTGTACATTTAAATTTAAAAAGAATTTTTGGAGCAAAAATACAATAACTTTAATGTGAGGATCGTTGTAATAATTAGAGAATGGAATATTTTTAAGAGAAATTTTCATAAAGCACTATCTTTTAGTGGTAATTAGCTATCTATAGATACCATTTGCTATATTACGGATTGTAGATATGTTTTCTGTTGTTATAAGATGTATTAGATGTATTCAAGCTACTGTATTCATGAATACAGTAGCAAAAATAGGCGTGAATCAGGGAAGTCCAGCTAATCAGTTGTTGTATTCGAGTGTGTTCGACTGTATTCATGGCGTGAAACATGGGATTACAGCTGGACAGATTATTGTATTCGACTGTATTCAGAGCGTGAAACAGGGGATTACAGCTGGACAGATTATTGTATTTGGCTGTATTTGACTGTATTCATGGCGTGAAACAAGGGATTACACTGTTTCTAAATGGAAGTGAATCAATTAACATAATAGACTCCTAATATAACTCAACAAACTCAATTACAACACACAAATTTTGTAATTCCAGTTATAAAAAAGATTCTCAACCGAAAAATACCCCAAAAATATAGCAATCTTCAGAGAAATTATATAATACAGCTGAATACATAAATTATATTAATTAAAAAAATATGAATACATTCATGGCATATAGCGAGACAGTGAATACAATGAAATACATAGAATACAGCGGGATACATTGAAATACAATGAAAAAAAAGACAGTGAATACAATGAAATACATGGAATACAACGAGATACAGAATTACAATGAAAAAAAAGACAATGAATACAATGAAATACATGAAAATACAGCGTGATACATTGAAAATACATTGAAATATATTAACAGAAAATCAAGTTGCTCAGCCCCAAACTCCGTCGTCTTTGTTCAAGAACAAACCCTAATTTCCGGCGAATCCGCCGTCGAGCAAAAACCCTGAATCTCATTGTTCCCAACATATATGTATATACAGCCATTGGAGACCCTATGCCAAAGATAGCAGGCATAGCAAAATTGGACTTATCAGTAGCAGAAGCTGATTACCTGATTGTCAATGGTGATTGTCACAATCCAGGAAGTCACAATCTCCTTCATTGTTTCTGCTCTAACGCTGTTAAGTCCTCTAGCAAAACCGACCCCATTACTGCACCCACTAGGATATGGGTGGCTGAGATAGGTAGCCCCAACTTGGATGCGAATAATACTACCGATGCAGCTGCAAATCCTCGTGTTGGCGTTATTTCTGTTATCTTCTTTCCGATAGTTGAAATCACTCTGTATCCCCACATTGCGTTAATTCTATTATCTTCTTTCCGATTGCAGAAGCGTGTGTTTTCAGGGAATGGGGAAGAGAATGGCATGTATCAAAATAGAGAGAGAAAGAAAATAGTGTAACTGAATATCGTATTTAGTGGCTTAGGGGTAGGAGGTAACCAAAATTAGATATTTTGCTATAACATTAAAAGGTATCTATAGAATATAATTTTTTAAAATGATATTTATTTAAAATAAATAAGGTGTTAACCTTTGCTATATGAGGTAAAAATTCCTATTTTTAATGAATTATTTCCTTTCATGGGTAGGGCTGCTAATTTTTTTTGGGCCTCATTTATATTCCAACAACTAATATAGGCCCACATTAATATTTATATATTTACCTTTTTCATTCTCTCTTTACTATTCTTATTCTCAATATTGAAAAGTCTCTAAATTGGCAACTTACCGCGGCTTACAAGTTGTCTTCTCAAAGCATTACAACAAGCATTCATTATATTGAAGCAATGCAACACTTTTCGATATCATTATATCAACTTATCTTGCTTTATAGTTTCTTACCCTTTGATTTATGCTATAATTTGTTTCTTGTACTTCGATTATCTTATTTATCTGTGATGGTTGCTACTCCTTTTTAAACTGCTTTATCATGACTTATTCGCTTTCGTTACTTTCATTTTCATACTGCATTGAATTGATTGTCCTTATCTGACCATTTTTTTTTGTCATGCTTTCTCTTGAGTCGAGGATTTTTCGGAAACAATCTCTCTATCTCCCAAGATAGAGGTAAGATCTGCGTACACTCTATCTCCCAGACCCTACTTTGTAGGTTTTCACTGGGTATGTTGTCATTGTATATCACTTATCAAATACTTGAGCTAGTTTTATTATTCTACTAATTTATACCTTTTCATTGAAAATTTATCGTTGATATTCTTACTTAGGGTCTCTCTCTAAAATTTGGCTTTAGGCCCCAATCTTATTGAGACGGCCCTGCTCTCACATGTCAAAAGTTCCAAATAAATTAAAGGGAATTTTACGAAATGTTCAAAATAAGTCAAACTTACCAAGCTCTAGCCATTAATCATAGACTTACCAAAATTAGCCTTCTCTCCAAAAATCACACGCAAAGATCTCCTCCCATATTTTCAAGCGTGATCAACAACATTAGATGCATGATGGAAAGAAAATTTTATGGATGAGATAGCAAACAAGGTGATGAAACACAAAGGAAAAAAAAAATAAGATTCCAAAAACCTAAACAAAAAGGGACCTTTTTCAATGGGTATGCTTGAAATTCATTGAAAGCTATACAAGGTCGATATACGGAATTTGAGGAAGATTGAATGTGATTTGGTATCAAAATTCATTGTTAAAATCGAGTTTAAAAAGTTCTTCTGCGACACATGTATCTCACACACATATATACATATGATACACATTTGATACAAATATGATATATATGTGATATACAAATGATACACAATGTGATACACATTTCATCTTTTCCATGTTCATCTTCTGCTTTACTTTTCAATTCAAAGTACCTCAAAACCTCACCAAATCATCACAAAACTAAGATTCAAAGTCCTTAGGATGTACCCAATCTATTCCAACAACATCCATTCAAAAGAAAGCAAAATTTTGATATTTTTTTTGTTACAAAAAAAATAACTAATTGGAAAATATTGGTAGCATTTAACTAATATTGATAATATTTTGTGAATTAACTAATCTTTATCTAATTTACTTATGGGCTGACATAACTGATAGTTTATCTAAATTGAATCCCAAGTACACATGGCGGATTGGCCCAATGTATATGTCATAGCTGTCCAGGCCCTGGGGATTCTAGATCAAACTCGTCTGGTCAAGTGGAACTAAACTCTTAATTAATGTAAATTTGACTTGGTTTTTAAAGCCAAGTCAACTTCACACATTAAACACGACGAGGAAAAAAAAATAACCAAGAGCATGCACATGACGGAGACGGAGACGGAGCCATGTAATATTTTCGTGGCAAAATACATAAGTACCCACCTAATCTATGACCCAAATTCTCCTTACACACTTTTTGTGGACGATAATAATATTACACACGCAACCTTTTTAAAGTGTAGCTAATACACACCATTTTTTTCTTGACCAGCTTTTCAAAATATGTGTAAGCTCACGCGCCAATAAAGTCGTGACACGTATCCTAACTCGAGAAAAAAAATACTAAATTTACACCTATTGATAATATTTAAAAGAAAACAAACAAAAAAGAAAGAAAGCCCCCTCTCCCACGTTTCTCCTCTTCTTCTGACCCCCAATACCCGTCGATCTCCTCCTCTAAACTCCAACAGCCATGGCAAATCCCCACCAGAACAAAATATCAACATGAATCAAGCACCTATCCATACTATTGAGTATTGAAGCACCCAAACTTATCAAATTTTGAAATTTCTATTTACGAAAATCAAAATCAAAATCTGCAACTTTAGATTCTATTTCAAGTTTAAAATACATAAAAATGCTAGCTCTTTGCTGGAGGAAAAGAAAAAGTAAAGTTCTTTCGTCTTTAATAGCTGGAAACAATAGTGGCGTTGTACCTGCACCGTTAAGTTCTTTCTCCAGAGTATATTTTAGCAAACAAAAGAAACAAAAATATAACATGTGCCGTAAAGTTCTTTCGCCGGAGTTTACTGTGTTATCCGATGAGATTAACTGAACAGTACCATGAGAAAAGAAAATGGAGGCTAGAGAGACATTTTTTTGGTAAAAAGAAAAAGGATAAAAAGAAAAGAATTATGTAGGCCATCAGATCAACTTTATTAAATCTGAGCCGTTCGAATAAAGCTGCAGATGGGCATGTTGACAAAACATGTACAGATCTGACGCGCTCACTTTTATTTGTTAAACACGCGCGCCCCATCTGACAAAAGTAGTGTGTCTTAGACACACTTTACAAAGGTTGCGTGTGTATTGTAATTTTTATTCGCAAAAAGTGTGTAAGGGGGATTTGGGTCATAGGTCAAGTGGCAACTTATGTATTTTGCCTATTTTCGTTATTCCATATTATATATGTGAGAAAAAGAACTTTTAATAAATAAGCTAAAGACACGTAAAGTATCACAATTACCGTAACTTTCAACAGTTAAATGAGTAATGATAAGAAGTTTATATTTGTCTCTTTTCATAGATAAAGTTTTAATATGAATCGAGCTTTAACAAAATATGTTATTGAGGATTAGGACCGATTAAAATTAGTGAGAAGTATGTGACTTACAAAATTTAAATGTCAGCGTTTTGTCCCGTGGTAGTAGTGCTTTCTGCAGACTGCAGTTGCTTTGTTTTTTGATTGGTATGCACGCCACCAACTCATCCTACGCCGCCCAGCGAAGCTTCCTTAAAAGTTCTCGGTCCCTAGAAGTTGAAAAAATGTCAATTCACCAAACAGTCCAATATATCTTAAACTATGCATAATCCATTGGGCTTCTTAGTTTTATCTCTTAAAAGTCCCACCTAGTGGCGGATTCACCCTAAGGGTGAGGTGGTATGACACCCGCTAGGTTGATAAAATAATTATATATTTATTGAAATTTTTTTAAATTAGGTTAAATATATGATGATGACCTGTGGTCGCAAACTAAACAAAAATGCCATGGTTGAGAAACTTTTTTGAAAGCTTTTTTATGTAAGACCTTTGATTCTGAAATGGTTCCATCAATGCAATGACAAAGAAACTATGCTTTCTTTACATGTTAATCATCCTAGGAAAGGCCTGGTTTGTGTTCACAGACCTTATGTTCCAAATCAGAGCTTGTTTTGATCATCATTTAGTTTGTGAAATTGCCCTTCTGGGCAAAATTCTTTTAGGTCGAGGAATCTCTTTGTTTTGACCTTTCTTCTTTCCCTTCTTACCAGTCTTATCACCAGTCCTAGGTGATAAATCAGCTTCCCTTGCTAGTGCTTTGAAATTTTGAACTGTTGATTCATCATCACCTTCTTCCTTAAATTGCTCTTGTTTAACCATGCCCTGCTGAATCTCTACGGTGTAACATTTTGTGTGACAAGATCATGTAATACCTGGATTGGTGTCTTCAAAGGTACATTAAGCTGAAGTTGCATTGGTTGGCCAGTTCCAAAAGCACATGCCCTAGGACTTGGATCAATAGTATATGCTGCTTGTGGTATAATGACATGCTGATGTTGTTCTCCATTTGTCTCCTTCATCTCCATAGTATTCTGTTCTCCAGCTCCCAAAGAATTATGCAGCATCTTAAATTGCAAGGCATGGATGGATTCCAAGCTAGGGTTTACTGTAGCTTTTTCTGCAAAAGTTACTATTCCATTGAGATCAAGAGGCTTGCCACCAACTGTCTGATGAACTTGCCTTACTGTATTATGTAATACCTCTACCTCAACATCACCACCTTGCTCCCCAGCTGAAATAGTCACCGGAACACCTTCAACAATGGAAAGATCCTTCCCAGATGCCCTAGGGTTTATTGTCCATTGCCCTGCTTCTTAGCTGAGGCTGCTGCACCTCCCCCTCCCCCCCCCCCCCCCAGATTTTGTAGCTTCCTTTGATGTTCCTTTATATAATTCAGCTGGTACTTTAGCCTGTTGTTCCTTAGAAACATGATAACCTTCAACCCTAGTTTTTAGGTAGTGTTTACTGTAGCATCTTCCTGATTTGGAACTGCTAGCTTTTCCTGCTCATTCTCCCTTTGATTATTGGAATTGTCTTCTTGGTTGTCTTTAGAATTCTCCTCCATTAGCTCGACTTCATCACTTCACTATGCCTTACCATCGTTTGTTGTTTCAATTTCCTTTGGGTAACCTCCTATAGTTTGTGAAGTCACTTCTTGACTTGTCACCTCAAGTGCCTCTTTGGGAGCTCCAAACCTTCTATGCACCCAATCTATAGTCCTCTCCTTTTGTGTATCCACCCCAATCCCAGTAGCATTAGGATTATGGTTACCCTCTCTTGCCTCTACAGTAGAACTCCCAGTTTCTTTAGGATTTGGACTGGGTTTTTGTGCATTCTCCAGTTGCTTCTTCTCCTTATCCTTCTTGGATTCATTTAATTTCTGATGCTTCTCTTTCTCCTTAACTGAACCATCTTCTTTGCCACTCGTAATTTGTAGAACAGGTGGATCAATTTCCTCAACTTCAAGTGCATCAATTTGTTCTTTGTAGCTAATGCCTCAGCCTTGTTCTTCCCCTTCACATTGTCAACTTCCTGTTCCTTTGTTGCTTCAATAATATGTCCTCTATTATTTCGTTAGTACTTGTTCTTTCTTCTTTGCATCCACTCCTATTTGGAAGGATTTGAAATTGGCTTGCCCAGTACCTTACCACTCGAGACCTTAGATGAGGCAGCTATTGTGCCAGCTACCTCCTTCTCTGTACCTTGATCCTCTATTGCTTCATCATACCTTTTATGTAGCTCAGGATGAATCACCCAACAATCAAGCTCATTGTTTCTTGCTTCTTACAAGTCTTACAATACTTTGGCATGTAGTCATTACTTAATCTTGATCCATTTGAACTCCTCGGGCCCAGACTCATCTTCCTCCTCTATAATTTTAATTCTTTGGGAGAACTTAGACAGCAAGTTAACATCAACCTTGACCTTTGCACAACTAGGTCGGGTACCATTTTGAGTTGCAAGAACAACATGCAAAGGATTACCTACTTCACTAGCTAATGAAAAAACAAACTCCTTACCAAAGAAATTAGGTGGTAATTCTGGAAAACTGATCCAAGCTACATCAATTGGTGTTTCTTCCTCAGGCTTCCACCATGCATTTTACTTCGTGCACTTCATCTGCCACATCTCACCTTGAACTTTCAAAAAAAACGCAAGCTTAGAAAGAAGATGAATATAATCCTCCACTAACGACAACCTTATCAACACATGATTATCTTCAATTAAACCTATTGAGCAGGCTCCTTTAATCTCACATTAGATGGGAATAACTTTACGTAATTCACTAATACCATGCTTCCCATAAGAAAATTTTCCAAGAACTGCTAGTTGAAGGCCTTGTTGCACGATTGGTTGTCTTACTTCTTATTTCTTCCACTCAATTATGAGTTCACCATGAAGAAATTCGACTGGTTTAATAGGTATTATGGCTAGGGTTTGCATGGGGCGCATTTAATGAAGTAGGTTGTAGTAATTTAGCATAGTTTTGGATTGAATTAGAGTTGGTAGAGGTTGTTTGGGGTACTGAGAGTGGTGAAGACGACTGACCAGCATCAAGAGGAGACTGGCCAGTAGCTAGAGAGGCCATGAATGGCTCGCAAAAGCTTCGAGGGTCATCGCAGTTGCCTGATCGCCAGAGCTCTCCCTTTTCTGTGCTTTTTATTTTCTTTTGTCTCAGTCGTTTCCCTTATCTCCCAATTTTCTATTTATCTTTTTCTTATTTTCTATATTTCTCTTTCCTTTATTCTATTAGTTTTTTGACTTCAAGCAAATACACCCAAAAAAGAGACTCCAATTTGCGAGTTTTCTTCTTTCAAAATCGAAAGACTTGGGTCTTAATTGAAATTTTAGATTATGATCAGTTTTAATTTTTCAAAATTTCTTTTGTTTATTATATCATTAAAATTTGTAACTATTCTATAATTGTTAAGTTCAATTTAAATCTCTTTACTATTAAATTTTGATGAATTTTGTAAATATTGCTTAGTAAAAACGTGAAATTTATGATTTTAATTTTTGGGAATATATATTTCATCTATTTCTAGATTTACTAATGAGTGTGTGATTTACCGGTAGAATTTTTTTCTTGTTCTAATTGGTGTAGTTTTCTTATTAAAGATGTTATTCTACTTCTGAAAATTTATTTTAAGTATACAAAAAAAAAAAAAATTAATTTTCCTAGTGAAAGTGTTGGTTTTACTTGTTTTGTTAATTATAAAGGTATGACTTTGCTATAAAATGCTAATTACGTTTTTCTTGATATTTGAGATGTAATTTTCATAAAAATGCCTATTAAGCTGACCCGATTAAACTCAGAAGAGACTGAACCGAATCGAATACACATTCCTAAAAAACTTTAGATTAGTCATCAGAAGGTGAATATTAAAGAAAATTATGGCATCCGACATCTTCAAATTCTAGATGCGCTTCTGGTCTCACCACCTTTCTTAAACAAAGGTCCATATAGCCTCTTACTTCACGTGAACTCATGGGTGGCTCGACTATAATGCCAGTAAAGCAATCGCTTAGGGCCTCAACTTTTTGGGGGCCCCGTTTCTTCCTTAAAGATATATTGTATATGTATTATTTGAAAAAAATATGTGTACATTTAAATTTAAAAAGAATTTTTGGAGCAAAAATACAATAACTTTAAGGTGAGGATTGTTGTAATAATTAGAGAATGGAATATTTTTAATGAATTGTTTTCT
Organism: Nicotiana attenuata; assembly: GCF_001879085.1. NCBI lineage: Eukaryota > Viridiplantae > Streptophyta > Magnoliopsida > Solanales > Solanaceae > Nicotiana > Nicotiana attenuata. The sequence continues at coordinate 46,374,834 of NC_031993.1, forward strand.
TACATGGGTAGGGCTGCTAATTTTTTTTTTGGCCTCATTTATATCCCAACAACTAATATAGGCCCACATTAATAGTTATATATTTACCTTTTTAATTCTCTCTTTACTGTTATTATTCTTAATATTGAAAAGTCTCTAAATTGGCAACTTACCGCAGCTTACAAGTTGTCTTCTTCAAAGCATTACAACAAGCAATCATTATATTGAAGCAATGCAAAACTTTTCAATATCATTATATCAACTTATCTTGCTCTATAGCTTCTTACCATTTGATTTATGCTATAATCTATTGTTTATTGTACTTCGATTATCTTATTTATCTATGATGGTTGCTGCTCCTTTTTAAAATGCTTTATCATGACTTATTCGCTTTCGTTACTTTCATTTTCATGCATTGAATTGATTGTCCTTATCTGACCTTTTTTTTGTCATGCTTTCTCTTGAGTCGAGGGGTTTTCAAAAACAATCTCTCTATCACCCAAGATAGAGGTAAGATCTACGTACACTCTATCTTCCAGACCCTACTTTGTAGATTTTCACTGGATATGTTGTCATTGTATATCACTTATCAAATTCTTGAGCCGCTTTTATTATTCTACTTATTTCATACATTTTCATTGAAAATTTATCGTTGATATTCTTACTTAGGGCCTCTCTCTAAAATTTGGCTTTAGGCCCCAATCTTATTGAGATTGCCCTGCGTGCACTATTAACATCCAAAAGGCCTTGACCAGTAGTCAGCCAACCAAATAGGAATCTTTATTCACCCAATGGAGTCCCCTTCTGCAACCAACTGTCTAATTCTTTCTAAGGTACTGTGATAAGAGGCACGTCGTGTTTGTTTCCAATTCGGTATTACATGGACTTCCGATAGCAAACTATTTGCTCGTAACTCGTTAATGATGTAAAAAGGGCCATTTCAAAGTAATAGATGTTCTGTGTAGTAATTGGACAAACACCCAAACACTTATAGTCATTAATTTGGTCAGCCCAAAAAAAGTTAAAAGTCTATTTGGAACATTTCTTTAGACAAAAGTCAATGGAATCTTTATGCAATCAGTGTCATAACCATCCAAATTTTAAATCATAAAAAAAAGACTACTTGAATTGACAAAGAAAAGAAAGCAATAGGGGGAATCTTAGTATTTCAATTTGTTGGCTAAACTTTCATCTTATTGGTGAGGATATGATTCCCTGCCTTCTAATCCCTTCTCTATTCCCCTAAATTAAAAAGAGAAGACGAAAACAAAGGCAATAAATCTTGGTTTCTTGATACTATTCATTTCCTTCACATTCATTTTACATGTCTTACCGTTCATTTCCTCTACGAGTGAATCAATGCTTGATACAACAAACCCCCTACCCTGATCGACATATGCAAGTATTTTGTAACCCATGGTCCTCACTGTTTTTGCACCAAAAAATAAGTTAGATTTAAAAAATATACATGTCCATGCAAATAACTATGGAGAGAGCCCTCAAAGCTGAGACACACACCAATGTATTTGGTATAAGGTGCAGGAATGAATGAGATAAGGTTGCTTGGCATGATTTTCTGAAGCTCTACGGGAGCACAATTGACTAACTTAGTTGAAACCTCAACTTTAACAGTAAATGCACTTGTTGACGACCAATTTTGGCCCTCCCTTTTCTCAATTAGTTTATTATGCTTCCTAATCGATAATAATTCATTAAAATATGTTGAATCTATTTTTAAAGAATTATTGAAAGTTATTATTATATATTTTAGTATTAATAATACTGAATATTAGTAAAGTTAATTTTAGAATTATGATCGTTATTGCTCAAATAACTAATCATTTTGTTGTTTACACCATTTCTAAGATACCTACGCTTAAAATTATTAATTGTAACAACCAGACCAACTATATGACGACTCGATAGGTCGTTTTGAGTTTAGCCCTAATTTCAGTGTTTTAAGAACTGTCGTAGCTTCATTTGATATTATTTATTTGCTTTTGTGGTCCGTATCATTTTTCGGAAAGCTTTTACGTAAAGTTTTGATGAAAATGTAATTTTTGACTTAAAATCAATCTAGAGTTGTCAACGGTCAATATTTTGGGCGAATGACCTCGGATCAGTATTTTTATAATTCCGGTATGTTCGTATGATATTTTTTTAACTTGAACGCACATTTGGTTGGGTTTCGAGGTGACCCGAGCACATTTCAGTGTGGAATGTGGAAAATTATAAAATTGAGTTTAAGTTGAAAACATCTTGAGTTTTGATGATCGATTCTTGTTATTTGATGTTATTTTGATTATTTGAGGTTGCGAGAAAGTTCGTAACATGTTATTACATTCTAGTGTGCATGTTCAGTTTGCGGCCTAATGGGCCCGGATGAGTTTCGGGTGAGTATCTGATGGGTTTGGGATGGTTTTGCAACTGGTGTTCCCAACAGTAGTTGGTGTCCAATTGCAGATCTCGCATTGGCGAGCCTCGCTTTTGCGGTCAATGGACGCATTTGCTAAATGGGGTTGGGGGCTGGGCTGTAACGACCTAGCCGGTCGTTTCGAGAGTTATAGTCCCGTTCCCCCATTTCCTTCTTCTTTTGTGTTCTTCAGCTGTATTTTGACTTACCGGGTTAGTTGGTTCGGGTCCGAAGTGAATTGCGACACTTAGTCTCTTGTGAGAAGGTTTAAGTTGGGAAAGTTGACCGGATGTTGACTTATGTGTAAACAACCTTGGATTTGAATTTTTATCGTTCGTTAGCTCCGTTATGTGATTTTAGACTTGGGAGCACGTCCGGAATGTGATATAGAGGTTCGTGGTAGAATTAGGCTTGAATTGGTGAAAGTTGGAATTCTTGCAATTTTGGTCGGCAGTGGAAATTTTGATATCGGGGTCGGATTGAATTTCTGGATGTTGGAACAAGTTCGTGGTGTCATTTCTGACTTGTTTGCAAAATTTGAGGTTGTTCGGGCGTGGTTTGGTAGGTTTCGGCATTGTTTGTGGAATTCAAAAGTTTAGAAGTTCTTAGGCTTGAATCCGGGGGTAATTTGGTGTTTTGATGTTGTTTTCAGTGATTCTAAGGTTCGACTAAGTTCGTATGATGTTATGGGATGCGTTGGCATATTTGGTTGAGGTCTTGAGGGCCTCGGGGTGATTCCGGGTGGTTAACAAAAGGTTTGAAGTCGAAGAAATGCAGCTGAAGCTGCTGGTTCTGGTGTTTCCGCACCTGCGGTGGGGAGTCCGCAGGAGCGACTGAGGAGCCGCAAATGCAGCCAAGAAGGAGTTGGGCAATGTCCGCAGGTGCGAAGATATTCCCGCACCTGCGAGAGTCGCAGATGCGGGCAGCTAGGCGCAGGTGCGAGATGGAGCCGCAGGTGTGAGGTTGTTTCCGCACCCGCGATGATCGCAGATGCGGTCTTTTGTCGCAGAAGCTATCGTGGTGCTTTAAGTGATTTTTCCGCAGAAGCGGAGCTTGGTCCGAAGATGCGCAATTTGTACCGCAGGTGCAGTTTCGCTTGGCAGAAAGTATAAACAGAGGACTTACGGAATTCTTCTCATTTTCACATTTTTGAGCACGGGCTTTGGAGATTTTTAAGGGATTTTTGAAGGGGATTCGAGGTTTATCACTAAGGTAAGTTTCTTGAGCCTAACTATCCTTAGCAATGGTGTTTTCCCGTTGATTTCCCCCTTAATTTGTGAGATTTTGAAGTGAAAATTGGGGGTTAGGGCTTGGGAATTTTGGAGAGTGAATTGTGGGGTTTTGGAGGGGAAAATTATGTCGGATTTTGATGAATTTAGTATGGTTAGACTCGTGAGTGAATGAGCTTTCCGGTTTTGTGACTTTTGTCGAGTTTCGAGATGTGGGCCCGGGGGCCGAGTTTGAGCCGATTTTGGATTTTGGCTAGAATTTGGTATTTTTCTTGTGGAACCGAATCCTTTAGCCTATATTGATCGCATTGTATTGTTTGTGGCTAGGTTTTGGACTTTGGAGGCCGATTCGAGAGGCAAAGGCATCGCGGAGTAGGATTTTGCTTGGATTGAGGTAAGTAACAGTTGTAAATCTTGTCCTGAGGGTATGAAACCCCGAACATTGTGTCGTATGACTATTTTTGGAGGTGACGTACACGCTAGGTGACGGGCGTGTGGGCGTGCACCGTAGGGATTGTGACTTAGTCTGTCCCGTGAGACTGTTGAATCGAATAACTTACCGTTTATTACATGTCCCCTCTGTTTTCATGGAAATTGACTGCACTTCATGTTAAAAATCATGTTTAGGCCTTATGTGATCACTATTGAGACCTGCGAGGTCATGTACTTGCTGAATTAGCTTCTAATTGCTGTCTTGTTCTCAGTTATAGCTTTTCTTGCTTATTATGCCTCCGTCTCCTACTATGTATTGTTGATTCATGATGTTATCGCTATTTGGGCTATTACTTTTGATTTACGAGAGCCCGAGAGACTAGGGAGGTTTATGAAAGAGTGAGGACTAGGGCCGAGTAGTGAGATATTGATATTATGGCACGTGAGTTAAAAGTGCAGCATGTGAGTTGTCCGTGCAGATTTCGATGTGATATTACAACATGTGAGTTGTCCGTGTGGGCCTTGTTTTGATATTGTAGCACGTGAGTTGTCCATGCAGCATGTGAGTTATCCATGCGGATCATAGCGCTTTGGCTGAAGGAACCCCTCTGGAGTCTGCACACCCCTAGTGAGCGCAGGTACCTATTGAGTATGATTACTGAGGGCTGAGAGCCAAGTGATTGAGCTGTTGAGATGAGCTGAGTGAGTGTTGCCTTGAGAGGCTGTACTTGCTTTCAATTAATTGTTGCACTTAGTTGTTATTTGTCCTTGTTGTACAAATTTCTGGAAGACTTGATATCTGGCTTACTTGAGCACGAACTAATTTGACTTAAACTACAAAATTTGAAAGCATGACTGTTCTTTATTTGAAAGTTATTAAGGTAAACTGTATTTGCATAGCTCGTCACTACTTCTCAGTTCCTTATTTATTTCTGTTACTTATTGAGTTGGAAGTACTCACGTTACTCCCTGCACCTTGCGTGCAGATCCAGGTGAGACCGGACGCAGAGATCGTTGAATTCGTGCGCATTTGGTTATCGGAGACATACGAGGTAGCTGCCGGTGTCCGCAGCCCTTGACTCTCCTTCTATTGTTATCTTTTCTTTCTGTTTTTGTATTTGGTGGAACATTGTAAACTCTGAATCTAGACTGGTTTTAGATGCTCATGACTTAGTGACACCCCGATGTCGGGCTATCTTTTCCGCATTCTATTTTTACATTAACTCTTTTATGAAATTTCGGTTATGAAAAAGCTTTGAAATATCCTTTAATGAAATATCAAAGTGTTTTTGAAATGTGTCTGCTTGACTAGTACCCCGATAGGCACCATCATGACAGGGGTAGAGTTTTGGGTTGTGACAAGTTGGTATCAAAGCCTAGGTTACATAGGTCTCACGAGTCATGAGCGGGTTTAGTAAAGTCTTGCGGATCGTTACTAAGACATCTGTACTTATTTTTGAGAGGCTGGAAAACCAATAGGAAAAACTTCACATTCTTGAATTCTTGTCGTGCGAATCTGTAGATTCTGGTAATTAAACTTCTGTTATTCTATTCTCTCACAGATGGTGAGGACACGTGCTACCGTGCAGGACGGACAACCACCAGTGCCACCAGTTAGGGTCGCGAGAGGCCGAGGTCACGGTCGAGGCCGTGGTAAGGGCAGAGGTGTAGCCCGCACAACAGCTAGGGCAACACCTATAGATCCACCAGTTGTCCTAGTTCAGGATCAGGTCCCAGTTGTAGACGCACCAGCGGGGCCAGCTCAGGCACCAGCTGTGCCTATTGTTCTTCCAGGCCTTCAGGAGGCCTTGGCTCAGATCTTGACCGTATGCACCAGTCTTGCTCAGGCGGTCTCTGTTCTGATCGCAGCAGCCACTTCTTAGGCAGGGGGAGGTGCTTTGACTCTTGCCGCCCGCACACCCGAGCAGGTGGTGCAGGGACTCAAGACACCGAGGGCACCACCAGCCCAGTCGGTTGCAGCTGCTCAAGACTATGTGGTCGCTGTCATGCCCGATGATGAGCAACATAAATTGGAGAGGTTTGGTAGACTTCAACCTTCGACTTTCAGCGGTGCATAGGGCGAGGATGCCCATGGGTTTCTTGGATAAGTGTCAGAGGATTCTCCGTACAGCAGGTATTCTGGAAACCAGTGGGGTTTCGTTCACTACCTTTCAGTTCTCTGGAGCTGCCTTCACTTGGTGGGAGGCTTATAAGAGGCGTAGGCCAGTTGGTGCAGCACCCCTTACATGGCAGTAGTTCTCCGTTCTCTTTTTGGAAAAGTATGTGCCGCAGTCCGACAGAGAGGAGCTGTGCAGACAGTTTGAGCAGTTGCGTCAGGATGATATGACTGTGATGCAATATGAGATGATATTTTCTGAGTTCTCCGATCATGCTATTTGGTTTGTTCCCTCAGACAGGGAGAGGATCAAGAGGTTCATTGAGGGCCTCAGATATCAGCTGCGGATTCTTAGGGAAATGGTATCTGGTGCTTGTTTTGAGGAGGTTATTGACATTGCTCAGGAGATTGAGTCGGTTCACCGCTAGGAGCGAGTTGAGAGGCAGGCCAAGAGGCCTCGTGGATCAGGGAGTTTTGGTGGCATTCCTTCTGGGGGTCAGTTCCACCATGGGAGGGGTCGTCCCTATAGACATGCTCAGACGACTCGACCAGTTCATCGTGGTGCGTCAGTCAGCCACAACCCTCACATTGCTCACTCAAGCCAGTCTTCATTTAGTGCACTACCAGCGCAGAGTTCTCACCATGCCTCGTCTGCTTAGGCTTCTACGGGTAGTTCCATGGGGTATCAGGAGAAACAGTTCCATCAGAGGAGGGGTTGTTTCGAGTGTGGGGATCTTGGTCATATCAAGAGAGATTGCCCTAGGTTGTTGTGTGGGACTCCAAAGCAGAGTTCTCGGCTGATGGCATTAGCACCAGCAGCTACACCACTTGCTCAGCCAGCTCGGGTTGGAGCTCAGTCAGCCAGGGGTCGCCAAAGAGGGGGAGGCCGATCAGGTGGCGGTCAGGCCCATTTCTATGCACTCCCTGCCAGACCCGATGCTATTGCTTCAAATGCTGTGATCACAGGTATTATCTCAGTTTGATCCTGGTTCTACTTTTTCGTATATGTCGTTCTATTTTGCTCAATATTTGGATATGCCCCGCGAGTCTCTTACTTCATCTGTTCACGTATCAACGCCGCTGGGCGATACTGTTGTTGTGGACCGTGTATATCGGTCGTGTGTAGTGACTATTGGGGGACTAGAGACTAGAGTGGATCTGTTGCTGCTTAGCATGGTTGACTTTGATGTGATATTGGGCATGGATTGGTTGTCTTCGTGTCATGCTATTATGGAGTATCACGCTAAGATGTTGACGTTGGCTATGCCGGGATAACCACAGATTGAGTGGCGAGGTTCGTTGGATTATGTCCCCAGTAGAGTGATTTTATTCTTGAAGGCCCAGCGGATGGTTGGGAAGGGTTGTCTTTCTTATTTGGCCTTTGTGAGGGATGTCAGTGCAAAGACTCCTACTATTGTTTCAGTCCGGTGGTGCGAGATTTTTCGGATGTGTTTCCTGCAAACCTGCCGGGCATGCCGCCAAAAAGGGATATTGACTTCGGTATTGATTTGGTGCTAGGCACTCAACCTATTTCTATTCCACCGTATCGTATGGCACTGGCAGAGTTGAAGGAATTGAAGGAGCAACTTTAGGAACTCCTCGATAAGGGGTTTATTCGGCCTAGTGTGTCACCTTGGGGTGCACCAGTTCTATTTGTGAAGAAGAAGGATGGCACTATGAGAATGTGCATTGACTACAGGCAGTTGAACAAAGTCATCATCAAGAACAAGTATCCTTTGCCTCGTATTGATGATTTATTTGACCAGCTTCAGGGAGCGAGGGTGTTCTCTAAGATTGATTTGAGGTCAGGATATCACCGTTGAAGATTAGGGACTCGGACATTCTTAAGACAACTTTCAGGACCCGATATGGTCATTATGAGTTCCTTGTGATGTCTTTTGGGCTGACCAATGCCCCATCAACGTTCATGAATTTGATGAACAGTGTGTTCCAGCCTTTTCTCGACTCGTTTGTTATTGTATTCATTGATGATATCCTGGTGTACTTTCGTAGCCAGGAGGAGCATGCCCAACATTTGCGGATTTTGTTGCAATGGTTGAGGGAGGAGAAGCTTTGTGCTAAGTTCGCCAAGTGTGAGTTATGGCTCAGTTCAGTGGCATTCTTGGGACATGTGGTGTCCAGTGAGGGTATTCAGGTAGATCCGGAGAAGATAGAGGCGGTCTAGACTTAGCCCATACCGTCCTCAGCCACCGAGATTCATAGCTTTCTTGGTTTGGCGGGTTATGACCGGTCGGTTCGTGCATCGTTTCTCTTCTATTGCATCGCCCATGACCAAATTGACCCAAAAGGGTGCTCCTTTCAGGTGGTCGGATGATTGTGAGGCGAGCTTTCAGAAGCTCAAGACTGCCTTGACCACAGCTCCAATGTTAGTTCCGCCATCAGCTTCTGGTTCTTATTCAGTATAACGTGATGCTTCTCGAATCAGTATTTGGTGTGTTTTGATGTAGGAGTGTAGAGTGATTGATTATTCTTTGCGTCAGTTGAAGCCCCATGAGAAGAACTACCCTGTTCATGATTTAGAGTTGGTTGCCATTGTTCACGCATTGAAGATTTGGAGGCACTATCTCTATGGCGTGTCTTGTGAGGTGTTTACTGATCATCGTAGCCTCCAGCACTTGTTCAAGCAGAAGGATCTTAATTTGAGGCAGCGAAGATGGTTGGAGCTGCTAAAGGACTATGATATTACCATTTTGTACCATCCGGAAAGGCCAATGTGGTGGCCGATGCCTTGAGTAGGAAGGCAGCGGGTATGGGTAGTCTTGCATTCCTGCCTTTTAGGGAGAGACCTCTTGCAGTTTATGTTTAGGATTTGGCCAATCGGTTTGTGAGATTGGATATTTCGGAGCCCAGTCGAGTTTTAGCTTGTGTGGTTTCTCGGTCTTCCTTGTTTGATCGCATCAGAGAGCGCCAGTATGATTATCCTCATCTGCTTGTCCTCAAGGATAGGGTTCAGCACGGTGATGCCAGAGATGTGGCTATTTGTGATGATGGGATATTGAGGATCCGGGGTCGGATATGTGTGCCCAATGTGGATAGGCTACGGGAGTTGATTCTAGAGGTGGCCCATAGCTCGCAGTATTCCATCCATCCGGGTGCCGTGAAGATGTATCAGGAATTGAGACAACACTATTGGTGGGGGAGGATGAAGAAAGATATAGTTGGGTTTGTAGCTCGGTGTCTCAACTGTTAGCAGGTGAAATATGAGCATCAGAGGCCGGATGGCTTGCTTCAACAGATAGAGATTCCAGAGTGGAAGTGGGAGTGGATCACCATGGATTTTGTAGTTGGTCTCCGACAGACTTCGAGGAAGTTCGATGCTATTTGGGTGATTGTGGATCGACTGACCAAGTCTGCGTACCTCATTCGTGTGAGCACTACCTATTCTTCAGAGCGATTGGCTAAGATTTACATCAGAGAGATTGTTCGCCTTCATGGGGTGCGAGATTCCATCATTTCAGACAGAGGCACGCAGTTTACATCACAGTTTTGGAGGGCTGTGCAGCGGGAGTTGGGCACTGAGGTTGAGTTGAGCACAACATTTCACCCTCAGACGGACGGATAGTCCGAGCGCACTATTCAGATATTGGAGGACATGCTTCGCGCTTGAGTAATTGATTTTGGGGGTTCATGGGACCATTTTCTGCCACTCGCGGAGTTTGCTTACAACAACAATTATCAATCGAATATTCAGATGGCTCCGTATGAGGCTTTATATGGGAGGTGGTGTAGATCTCCGGTGGGTTGGTTTGAGCCGGGTGAGGCTAGGCTTTTGGGTACAGACTTAGTTCAGGATGCATTGGATAAGGTGAAATGATCGGTTCCAACCCTATACCACTATAAAATGACAAAAGTGGTCGATGCAGCTTTTACTCGAGGGGTCGGGATCGATTTCCACAGAGAGTTAATATTGGTTTGGAATTGGGTTTCTATCTAATCTAGCTATGTGCGTTGTTCTTAATTGCACTTCCAATCATGCTTTGTTTGGTTTCTATTCTACTTTTAACACTTATGAAGGATGAAAATAATCTAAGAATAATATATTTTTTTTGTAAGGGTTTTCTTAATTGGTAAAAAGGCACTAGGGAAGTGACTTATACCTAGGTGAGTATCTAACGGGATCTAAAACTTAGGGCAAACTTGATATAATTGAGATCATGATATAATCATTGCACATAATTACTCACTCTATACCTCTCGGTAGTTCGAGTGACTTTGCCCGAATTGGCTTTCTCAAGCCCAATTAGGTGTCCAAACAATGCAAGCAAAATTGGCCCAAGTCGGGTATTACTATCTCTAGGTTTAACCCTTTAATTGGGGCTATCAATCTCTTGAATGCACCCAATTCCTTGTTAGCTTGAATTTCCTAGACTTAGTCTCTTTTTCTCAAGAAGAGTCTAAGTCAAATAGGCACGAATCAGTGTTTGCAAGCACCAATTCAACAATTAAAGCATGAAACAAGCTAAATATCATTAACCCATAAACAATTAAGCCCTAAAATTGAAGACCCATTAAATACCCACACTAGGGTTGGGCCACAACCCTAGCTAATGGGTTTAGCTATTCATAATCAAGGAAGAAATCAAAGGAGAAGATGAAATGTAAGCCATAAAAAGAAATTACAAGAGTAAAATCTAAGATTAATAGTTAACAATGCTCTAAAATTACTCTAAAAGGTAAAACGCGGCTATTCACGTGCTCCACAAAACAACTATTACCCTAAAAATCTGAAAAAGAACTATTTATATACAGCTGAAATTTCCGAACAAAAATGCCCCTACGGAGGTGTGAGCACGTGATTGTTGCCCTATATGAATTACTCCCATAATTTCAAAACAACATAATTTCTTTTTATTATTTGCAATTTTGTGGATTTTCGTAGCATTTTCTGTTAATTGTTTGCATTTATTTGTGCATGTTACTTTATTTTAATTAATGGAAAATACAAAAAATGCGTTGCATGCACATTTAGGACTTAGTTTTACATATTTTAGATTAATTAGTAATTAGGGTTTTACAAAATTACAAAAATCACAAAATTGGTTTGATTTTAGCTTTGAATTTTGTTTAGTTTTCCTTTGAATGGGTATTTAATTAATAGTGTTGATTATTAAATAGAGCTTAATATAATTGGTAGGTTAATTTAGTTTTTTTAGAGTTAATTTTTGTTTTTAGTTTTAATTCTAAAAGAAAAAAAAGAGAGAGATTCAGATTTTTGGGCTTCTTTATTCATTTTTCCAAGCCCAAGTCATCTAGCACCCATGACCCAACCAGGCCCAAACCACTCCTTCTCCGAAAATCTGCCCAAAAACCGGGTCCAACCCAATCAGTCCCTCTTGATGTCCAAACGACGCCGTTTCATTGAAGACCCATCCCAGCCGTCGAGGTCTCTTGATCCAACGGTTGGGAAATGGGTGTCACTTGGTATAAAATTGTCCGAACCCCGACCCCCCTACCCCCTCGTCTCCTCTTTCACGAACCCCTTTCCCAAAACCCTAGCCGCCACAGCCCCCTCCATTAACTCATGGTACTAAAAATCGGAAATCGCCCACGGCGGCGGCGAGTCTCCAATACGCCGTCAAAATTATACCAATTCACCACTTCACCTCCCTCATGCCCATGACACCATCAGTTCCTCTTGAATCTCACTGGAACCCCTCGAATCTTCAAAACCCTAGCGCCGCCACAATTTTCTCCGGTGGCGGCGCCACCTCTGACCAACCTCAAATTTACACCCTAAATTCCCCAGCCTCCTCTCATTCCAAATACCAACTCCACTTCCCTCAAATCACTCCCAAATCCTTCGAATTTTAGATCGAAGGATTGAACCCTAATTTCAAAATTCCGGGCTCCAGTTTTGTTAAAGATTTAGGCGTATTGTGATGTTATTCGTGTGTTCTTTTCAAGAACACACGATTAATATCATAGTCTACCAAAAATCCGAGTAAATTGAAGATTCAGGTTCATGTCTCCAGGTGTTTGAAGCCCTGTAGGTATTTCTTTTTTATTTTTTTCCTTTGATTAGTTTATTTTCTGTCTTTTTTTTTTCTGTTTTTGATTTTCCAGTATTAATTATTCCTTCCTCTGCCTTTTGAAACTTTTTATTTTTCTAAATTTCGTAGTGTTAATTACATTACACTAGTAGTTTTTAAGTAATTTTCCTTTCTTTAAGTAATTAAGAATTTGTTAATAATTTGTTTCGAATTTCATTAAGTGCATCAATTGGAATTGGTAGGAATTTTGCCCAAAATTGCCTCTGCTTTTGTTGATTTCATTGTTTTAATTCAAAGTTTGGGTTCATTTGATTGTTTTGGGTTCGAGGGGTATACCCTTAAGCCCAATTTTGGGCTGGTTGCTTAAAGGATTCAACCCCAGGGTCAATTTGACCCATGGCCCATTTAAGTGTAAGGTAATTTTAGGAGTTTAGGGGGTATATTGGGTAATTCAACTTGAAGAATCTCTGGTAACTGAAATTTAGAAGCCACTAGAAACACCTAGAAGGGGTTCTAATTGGAATTTCAGAATTATAGTGGTGTGACTTGGGTAGCAAGTCAGTAAGTTTAGGGACGCTTAAGCAAAAACGAAAATTGGGAAAGGGTATAGTGAAAAAAAACTGAAAATCTGATTAGAGCCCTCATTTGTGCCTATAAAAGGCAACATACTTGCCTTCATTCACAAGTTTTTGAGCCCCCCTAAAAATTCCCCCCAAAACTATCGTCTCAATTTCCAGATCCGAAATCTGAAACTCGAAAATCCAAAAACCAAAAAAAAAAAAACCAAAACAGTAGAAAACTGAAAACTCTTCCATTGAAGGCTCTTTGTTCTAGTTTGTTTGCATCTGAACCACCATAATTTGCTCTTAAGTATTCAGTTAATTGAGGTTTAGCAGCTCTCGAGGTCGTTTGAGTCGTATTTGGTTTAATCCGAATTGGTTGACTGTTTGTTTGCTGGAATCGTTAATTACTGGGTTGATTTTAAGCTGGTGGTGTTAGTTTGGGTTTAAAATTGCATTTGCTTTCAATATCAAATCCTCCTGTTGCTTACGAGCTGATCCTTGCTGACTTGAATCCAATTTGCTGCTGTTATTGCGTTTACTGTTGCTGACTGCTCCTATTTCTCATTGTATTTTCAATACCAGGTACACGTCTTGAATCTCACTGTTGTGTAGATCTTCAGCTAAAACATGAAAGAAGTGGAAGCCTTTTTTGATGAAATTTCCAGTCGATTTACTGATTTCAATATAGCTTGATTGTAATAATTGGACTGGTGAACTGTTATGTATAATTTGCTCATTTGAATTATTAAGTGAGTGCTTGAGTATTTAGAGATGCATATTAGTCTATCTTAAAAACATCAATAGATTTGTGTGTGTAATCATAACTATGAATTGTTGGACTATAGGAACCTTGTCTTCTTCTCAAATTTGTATGGCTAAGATCTAGGTAATGCCATTGTATAGGTTGAAACGTGAAATTCAAATATAGAACGTGAAATTCCAAATTCAGGTAGATTAGTTGTTTCTCATTACGTTGCTTCATGTATTAGAACAGGTGATGGTATCATTTAATATTAATTGAATATTGTTGGGTCTGTTTTGTTTCCCAATCAGCTTTACACCTTTAGTAATGTCCACTAATTCACCAGTAGCAAATAAATAAAATAATATGAGTCTTAAACTATAATTCGAATGATCAATGCTTCCTCAATTTGAATTGGTGAATAACGGGTTTCCTTGTGATAAATTGTTGAACACACTTCGAGTGACGTGAAGCACTTTCAGTGAATACTTGTTTAAATTGAATTGAAGTTTGGTCTAGTTTAATAGTTTGGGTTCAACAACACATTTTAAGAAGCGTAAGCCTCCGTGCCTTAATGAGTGGCCCAGGTTCAGTTCGAATGCCTGTATACGTTGGGGCCTGGGCCAAGGCTTGTGACTGGCCACTCTTTGATGTAGGCCTGAATGCACATTTCCTTCTGGTTTGCTTTAATACAGTAACAAATTCATTAGGACTCTTTTTATATTAGAGACGAAAAATGGAGAATCATAGTTGCTTTAGGTTTGCCTTTAAAATAAAAACGAGATGAGCCTCGCTACATAAACAAACAAATTGCGGGGCCCTCGATAAATGTTTATACAAAATACCTAGACTTCGGGATGGGCCATTTAGCGATTTTCACGGCCTTCCCCAAAGATAATAACGCGATAATCTCTTTAGGCACACACTTTAAAATATTTTACATTCCTAAATACGGGTGCACATTTATGTGACCCAAATCCAAATCTCAACGAAGTCGAAATATGTCAAAATCGCGGGTGCATTTATGTGACGCGATTCGAAACATGTTTTCAGGACGTTGCAATTCTCTAAAGATAATAATAATAAAAGCGGTTCAAAGTTAAAAACACATAGGTCAAAACATGTACTAAAATCAAATAAATAAGCCAAATATGACAGTTGAGCGACCGTGCTAGAACCACGGAGTCCGGGAATGCCTAACACCTTCTCCCAGGTTAACAGAATTCCTTACTCGGATTTCTGGATCGCGGACTGTTAAACAGAGTCATATTTTCCTCGAATCGGGATTCAACCGGTGACTTGGGACGCCATAAATCTCCCAAGTGGCGACTCTGAATTTTAATAAGCAAATCCCGTTTCGATTGTCCTTTAATTGGAAAAACTCCTTTACACCCTCTCGGTGTAGTAGGAAAAAGGAGGTGTGACAGCTCTGGCGACTCTGCTGGGGATCGAACCCAGAATTATTGTTATGTTTGGCTTTATCTGATTTTCCTACATGTTTCCATGCCTTATGTGCTAAATGCTTTACCGCTTTAATATTATTGAACTGTATATATAAACTGTGCCGAAACCCTTCTCTTCTCACCTCCGGGGATGTGCTTACTGGTTGAGACTCCCTATTCTGTTAGTGTCATACCTTGAAATAAGAAAGAGGCTGGACAAGTTACTAAGCCGGACGATCCCGCGGGTCCCCGGTACGTAGCCCCCTCCTCGACTCGAGTTGTCCACTCGGGTACACAGTCTAGAACCTATACCCAGGTTTTGAACTTAGAATAACTTGACCTCATGCCGGATCCCTAGTAGGAACGCTTATTTGCATCACGTGCATTTTGACTTAGGGGACTCAACAAAGGGGTTGGGTCCGTCTAGGACAGGTGTACCCGGAATAATGGACCATCCTGATGCATCCTACTTGTGCATTTATCTGTTTTGGACTCGCATGCTGACCGACTTTGAATATCTAGGAAAATTGAACAACAAAAAGAGAAAATAGCAGTGTAGAGAGTTAATTACCTATATTAGAAAAACCAATGTCCAAGTAGAGCCGAAATACTGCCGGATTTTTGAGAAATTGAAAGAAAAAAGAGGAAAAGTAGTTTTTTAGTTTGTTTTGTTTGCCAATGGAAAAGAAAAACCAAAAAAAAAAGAGTTTTATTTTTAAACTAGTTTGTTTATTTGCCACTGAAAAAGAAAATATAAAAAAGAATCTTGCTTTCAGAAATAATGTATTTGCCAACAAAAACAAAAAGAGTTTAGTTTTCGAAAATAGTTAGTTTTATTTTGACCGAACTACGCTGGTTTGATTCTCACCGGATGTGAGATACGTAGGCAACCCTCATCGGGTCCAACCTCCCCTTTTTTCAAAAGTAGCCACAAATGCCAAATTGTTTAATTTCGTCATGAATAAGTCGGGTGCCACCATTCTTGTCTAAAATAAGCCGAATGTCCCTAAAAGGACGCCGGAAGGGCGTTTTTGCAAGAATAGCCACCTTGAGTCATTTTACATGGTTGGCAAGCACAGCCTTAAAATCTTCTCCTCGAAGTGGTGAAAGGCCGTAATTGCAAAATCGGCCATTTGTTTTAAATTGGAAATTTGAACAAAAATAGTGTCATTTTTCATTGTTAGGTCAAATAAGTGATTAAATCACCTTAATAAATGTGCAGGATGAGCACGACTCAAAATGACCTTTTGCAATCATGCATAAAATCCCTTTGGAGTTGCGTCTGTGGTGGAATGACTTAGGAGGAGAAGGGCAAGATGAGGTCAAAAAATATTTGAAAGGGCTTACCGGTTTGTTGGAGATTGTGCCTCGGGGAGACATCATCAGAGCATTGGTCACCTGTTGGGACCCGGCACATAACGTCTTCCATTTCTCGGACTTTGAGTTGACCCCGACACTAGAGGAAATAGCCAGCTACATCGAAAAAGATGAGGTTCCTTTAAGGCATAAGTACTTGGTGGCCCCGAGACCTGTGGCTGTGCACAGATTTTTAGACTCGCTGAAAATAAGCAGGACGGTCCACAATGCAGATTTGGCAAATGGCTTTTGTACGCCACAATTCATATATCACAGATATGGCCATATAGGAGGTTTCAACAACCCGAAAAACAAGATATGTAGCAAAGGGAACCGCCAAAAATGGTAGGAGCATAGACGTTTTGCTTTTATGGTGGTCTTTTTGGGGCTTGTGGTATTTCCAAGGAAAGACGGAAACATTGACATAAAAATAGCCGGGGTCGTCAGCACTCTACTCACTCAAGACAAAAGCACTCTTGCGCCCATGATATTAGCCGAAATCTTCCGCGCTCTTACAGCCTGCAAAGCCGGGGGAGACTTCTTCGAGGGGTGCAATTTATTGTTGCAAATGTGGATGACCGAACACTTGTGTCATCGTCCTCAGTTCCTGAGTTATGGGTCTACAAAGAAGACATGTATAGAGGAGTTTTACACAAGGATTAAGGGGATCAGCTTGCCCGAGGGATTCACGGGCTGGACTTCATACTTTCGGTCCCTCACTGCTAGTCAAATAAAGTGGACATTTGGATGGTTGCCTGTTGATGAAATCATATATATGCCAGCGACAGGGCCGTATTTCCTTTTGATGGGTCTTAAGAGCATCAGCCCTATGCCCCGTATCGGGTTTTAAGGCAACTCGGGAGTGCCAAATGTGCCAAAAGCGCGACCTTAGTGCTCAGGTGGTTGAAATTATCCTTGACGGACAATTCCCAGAAGCAAGAGTCCGCCAGATCTGGAATGAATGCCAATCTTAAAAGCGGATACTTGCGTACNNTTGCATTTATTTGTGCATGTTACTTAGTTTTAATTAATGGAAAATACAAAAAATGCGTTGCATGCACATTTAGGACTTAGTTTTACATATTTTAGATTAATTAGTAATTAGGGTTTTACAAAATTACAAAAATCACAAAATTGGTTTGATTTTAGCTTTGAATTTTGTTTAGTTTTCCTTTGAATGGGTATTTAATTAATAGTGTTGATTATTAAATAGAGCTTAATATAATTGGTAGGTTAATTTAGTTTTTTTAGAGTTAATTTTTGTTTTTAGTTTTAATTCTAAAAGAAAAAAAAGAGAGAGATTCAGATTTTTGGGCTTCTTTATTCATTTTTCCAAGCCCAAGTCATCTAGCACCCATGACCCAACCAGGCCCAAACCACTCCTTCTCCGAAAATCTGCCCAAAAACCGGGTCCAACCCAATCAGTCCCTCTTGATGTCCAAACGACGCCGTTTCATTGAAGACCCATCCCAGCCGTCGAGGTCTCTTGATCCAACGGTTGGGAAATGGGTGTCACTTGGTATAAAATTGTCCGAACCCCGACCCCCCTACCCCCTCGTCTCCTCTTTCACGAACCCCTTTCCCAAAACCCTAGCCGCCACAGCCCCCTCCATCGTCTCCGCCGTCCGCCGCCGCCGGAAATCGCCCACGGCGGCGGCGAGTCTCCAATCGCCGTCAAAATTATACCAATTCACCACTTCACCTCCCTCATGCCCATGACACCATCAGTTCCTCTTGAATCTCACTGGAACCCCTCGAATCTTCAAAACCCTAGCGCCGCCACAATTTTCTCCGGTGGCGGCGCCACCTCTGACCAACCTCAAATTTACACCCTAAATTCCCCAGCCTCCTCTCATTCCAAATACCAACTCCACTTCCCTCAAATCACTCCCAAATCCTTCGAATTTTAGATCGAAGGATTGAACCCTAATTTCAAAATTCCGGGCTCCAGTTTTGTTAAAGATTTAGGCGTATTATGATGTTATTCGGGTGTTCTTTTCAAGAACACACGATTAATATCATAGTCCACCAAAAATCCGAGTAAATTGAAGATTCAGGTTCACGTCTCCAGGTGTTTGAAGACCTGTAGGTATTTCTTTTTTATTTTTTTCCTTTGATTAGTTTATTTTCTGTCTTTTTTTTTTTTTTCTGTTTTTGATTTTCCAGTATAAATTTTTCCTTCCTCGGCCTTTGAAACTTTTATTTTTCTAAATTTCGTAGTGTTAATTACATACACAGTAGTTTTTAAGTAATTTTCTTTTCTTTAAGTAATTAAGAATTTGTTAATAATTTGTTTCGAATTTCATTAAGTGCATCAATTGGAATTGGTAGGAATTTTTCCCAAAATTGCCTCTGCTTTTGTTGATTTCATTGTTTTAATTCAAAGTTTGGGTTCATTTGATTGTTTTGGGTTCGAGGGGTATACCCTTAAGCCCAATTTTGGGCTGGTTGCTTAAAGGATTCAACCCCAGGGTCAATTTGACCCATGGCCCATTTAAGTGTAAGGTAAATTTAGGAGTTTAGGGGGTATATTGGGTAATTCAACTTGAAGAATCTCTGGTAACTGAAATTAGAAGTCACTAGAAACACCTAGAAGGGGTTCTAATTGGAATTTAAGAATTATAGTGGTGTGACTTGGGTAGCAAGTCAGTAAGTTTAGGGACACTTAAGCAAAAACGAAAATTGTGAAAGGGTATAGTGAAAAAAAACTGAAAATCTGATTAGAGCCCTCATTTGTGCCTATAAAAGGCAACATACTTGCCTTCATTCACAAGTTTTTGAGCCCCCCTAAAAATTCCCCCCAAAACTATCCTCTCAATTTCCAGATCCGAAATCTGAAACTCGAAAATCCAAAAACCAAAAAAAAAAAAAACCAAAACAAGTAGAAAACTGAAAACTCTTCCATTGAAGGCTCTTTGTTCTAGTTTGTTTGCATCTAAAACAACATAATTTGCTCTTAAGTATTCAGTTAATTGAGGTTTAGCAGCTCTCGAGGTCGTTTGAGTCGTATTTGGTTTGATCCGAATTGGTTGACTGTTTGTTTGCTAGAATCGTTAATTACTGGGTTGATTTTAAGCTGGTGGTGTCATTTTGGGTTTAAAATTGCATTTGCTTTTAATATCAAATCCTCCTGTTGCTTACGAGCTGATCCTTGCTGACTTGAATCCAATTTGCTGCTGTTATTGCGTTTACTGTTGCTGACTGCTCCTATTTCTCATTGTATTTCCATTACCAGGTACACGTCTTGAATCTCACTGTTGTGTAGATCTTCAACTAAAACATGAATGAAGTGGAAGCCTTTTTTGATGAAATTTTCAGTCGATTTACTGATCTCAATATAGCTTGATTGTAATAATAGGACTGGTGAACTGTTATGTATAATTTGCTCATTTGAACTATTAAGTGAGTGCTTGAGTATTTAGAGATGCATATTAGTCTGTCTTAAAAACATCAATAGATTTGTGTGTGTAATCATAACTATGAATTGTTGGACTTTAGGAACCTTGTCTTCTTCTCAAATTTGTATGGCTAAGATCTCAGTTGTGGCATAGGTAATGCCATTGTATAGGTTGAAACGTGAAATTCAAATATAGAACGTGAAATTCCAAATTCCGGTAGATTAGTTGTTTCTCATTACGTTGCTTCATGTATTAGAACAAGTGATGGTATCATTTAATGTTAATTGAATATTGTTGGGTCTGTTTTGTTTCCCAATCAGCTTTACACCTTTAGTAATGTCCACTAATTCACCAGTAGCAAATAAATAAAATAATATGAGTCTTAAACTATAATTCGAATGATCAATGCTTCCTCAATTTGAATCGGTGAATAACGGGTTTCCTTGTGATAAATTGTTGAACACACTTTGAGTGACGTGAAGCACTTTTAGTGAATACTTGTTTAAATTGAATTGAAGTTTGGTCTGGTTTAATAGTTTGGGTTCAACAACACATTTTCAGAAGCGTAAGCCTCCGTGCCTCAATGAGTGGCCCAGGTTCAGTTCGAATGCCTGTATACGTTGGGGCCTGGGCCAAGGCTTGTGACTGGCCACTCTTTGATGTAGGCCTGAATGCAATTTTCCTTCTGGTTTGCTTTAATACAGTAACAAATTCATTAGGACTCTTTTTATTATTAGAGACGAAAAATGGAGAATCATAGTTGCTTTAGGTTTGCCTTTAAAATAAAAACGAGATGAGCCTCGCTACATAAACAAACAAATTGCGGGGCCCTCGATAAATGTTTATACAAAATACCTAGACTTCGGGATGGGCCGTTTAGCGAATTTCACGGCCTTCCCCAAAGATAATAACGCGATAGTCTCTTTAGGCACGCACTTTAAATAATTTTACATTCCTAAATACGGGTGCACATTTATGTGACCCAAATCCAAATCTGAACGAAGTCGAAATGTGTCAAAATCGCTGGTGCATTTATGTGACGCGATTCGAAACATGTTTTCACGACGTTGCAATTCTCTAATAATAATAATAATAAAAGCGGTTCAAAGTTAAAAACACATAGGTCAAAACATGTACTAAAATCAAATAAATAAGCCAAATATGACAGTTGAGCGACCGTGCTAGAACCACGGAGTCCGGGAATGCCTAACACCTTCTCCCGGGTTAACAGAATTCCTAACTCGGATTTCTGGATCGCGGACTGTTAAACAGAGTCATATTTTCCTCGAATCGGGATTCAACCGGACGCCATAAATCTCCCAAGTGGCGACTCTGAATTTTAATAAGCAAATCCCGTTTCGATTGTCCTTTAATTGGAAAAACTCCTTTACACCCTCTCGGTGTAGTAGGAAAAAGGAGGTGTGACAGGAGGTTCCGCTGACAGCATAAAATTGAGCGCCTCAGTGCTGGGACATCCGCGGCCGCGCAAAAGCAAGCACGGACCGCGTTTCTTCTCTTTTGAGCTTCGTTTTGACTTGATTCCGCTGGGAGAGGAAAATCAATCGCCTCAGCGTAGTCTTCAATCGCGTCCGCGAATTATGTTCGCGAACCGCGCTCTTCATTTGAGCCCAAATCTCCAGTCCTCTGATTCTAAGTTTTGCCCTCAGCGGAATATGGACCGCGGCCGCGTCAAGTACTTCCGCTGCCGTGCAATTTCACCGCGGGCAGTGATGTATGTTGCGCCCAAAAGTGCCTTCTCTAAACCTCAATCCATTGAGAGCGTGAATATGGTCGCCTCAGCGGTTCAACTTTCGCAGCCGCACTATTTCTTTGCTGTTAGCGCTCTTAGCTCAGCTTTGAACTTGTGCAGGTTTCACTCCTTTATGAGCCGGTTATGACTTTCTTGCCTCATTTTGACCAAACACTGCAAACAAGCACAATAAGTTAGTTTTCGGGAATACTTCTACACATTTTTGATTCAAAACCTAAGTGAAAAGGAGCATAAGATAGGCTAGAATCCTTAGTTATCAACTCCCCCAAACTTAAGCTTTTGCTTGTCCTCAAGTAAACAAAGTAATTCCCACCTCCTCAAGATAAAAGAAAGGAAAATTTCAGCTGTCCTAAGGTGACCTCATCAAGCATCAATTGGGACTAACAATTACCCTCAACTCAAATGCATTATTAACAACACACAACCTTTTTAGCACCATGGCTTTAATGCGACACAAAAGCATTAAGAGTTGACTCTACTCATCAAGGAAACTTTCTACTACATTGGTCATTGTGGAACCCAAACTCATACTCCTCGACTCTGCAAACCTCACTTTAGATTTTAGCACTCAGAACAAGGATTGTGGAAAATACACTCATCTCTCTCAAAGGAAAGTCACAAGTAAAGCTCTAAGTACCATAAGCTTGCCCCTTATATGAGTCACCACTAATATAAGTTCACTCAACTCAAGATCATATATGGCTTTTGCGGGAATGTAATGAAGGCTTTTGGTTCAAGGTAGGATATATTGGTCTATGAAGGTTTCATCTTTCCTTAAGCACTTCATTTTCTTCATTTCGGCTCACATTTTTTGGACTCTTTGAGTCATTTACTTCTTCCCTAGGGGACTAGAGAGACATACTGTCACTCTTTCTTGTTCATGTCAATCCTTTTTCTCCTTTCTAGTCTTTCCAAGCCTTTCATCTTTGCTTTTGTAGAATCCCTTCATTTATTCTAGATTGTTCACTTTCTTTTTGACTTTTTGGTTTTTCTTTCTTTTTCTTTTTGCTTTCCCTTTTCTTCATTTTGTACCTTTTTTTTTCACTTTTGCATCCCTCGTATCTCCCCCCAAACTTATACTTTTTCAAATTGTGCTAAGGAAAGACTGGGTGCCAAGAGAGGGTTATTTTAGAACGGATAAAGGCTTATATCATGGTTATTGAAAGAACAAGGGCTATGTCTCAATGGGGTTGACTAGGGATAGCATATTTGGTGGGCTATGGATGCTTTCAAGTCAATTTGGATCAAGGAGAGCCTATTATCATTTCTCAAGTCGAGCTACACTTAGGATTTCGCCTAGACGAACATTCAGGGCAAGTTCTAGACTTATTGTCACGGGACTTGGACTTGCAAATCAATACCTCACCTCACAAGCTTTTGGATTGCTANCCTAAGGTGACCTCATCAAGCATCAATTGGGACTAACAATTACCCTCAACTCAAATGCATTATTAACAACACACAACCTTTTTAGCACCATGGCTTTAATGCGACACAAAAGCATTAAGAGTTGACTCTACTCATCAAGGAAACTTTCTACTACATTGGTCATTGTGGAACCCAAACTCATACTCCTCGATTCTGCAAACCTCACTTTAGATTGTAGCACTCAGGACAAGGATTGAGGAAAATTACACTAATCTCTCTCAAAGGATGGTCACAAGTCTGGCTCTAAGTACCATAAGCTTGCCCCTTATGTGAATCACCACTAATGTAAGCTCACTCAACTCGAAATCATATAGGGCTTTTGCGGGAATGTAATGAAGGCTTTTGGTTCAAGGTAGGATATATCGGTCTATGAAGGTTTCATCTTTCTTTATGCACTTCATTTTCTTCTTTTCGGCTCACATTTTATTGACTCTTTGAGTCTTTTACTTCTTCCCTAGGGGACTAGAGAGACACACTGTCACTCTTTCTTGTTCATGTCAATCCTTTTTCTCCTTTCTAATCATTCCAAGCCTTTCATCTTTGCTTTTATTGAATTCCTTCATTTTTTTTACATTGTTCACTTTCTTTTTGACTTTTGGCTTTTCTTTATTTTTCTTTTGCCTTTCCTTTTCTTAATTTTGTACCTTTTATCACTTTTGCATTCCTCGTCTTTTCCGCCAAACTTATACTTTTGCCAATTGTGCTAAGAAAAGATCGGGTGCCAAGAGAGGGTCATTTTAGAACGGATAAAGGCTTGTATCATGGTTGTTGTAAGAACAAGGGCTATGGCTCAATGGGGTTGACTAGGGATAGCATATTTGGTGGGCTATGGATGCTTTCAAGTCTGAATTTGGATCAAGGAGAGCCTATAATCATTTCTCAAGTCGAGCGACACTTAGGATTTCGCCTAGACAAACATTCAGGGCAAGTTCTAGACTTATTGGCATGGGACTTGGACTTGCAAATCAATACCTCACCTCACAAGCTTTTGGATTGCTAAAAACAAAGAGTCAAGGGCCCACAACAACCTTAGCTAAGATTTGAGCAACACACATGGTCCCGAAAAACCACTCGATGATTGTTTAGTCAACATAAGAGTCTAAAGGTCACAACTATCACCATCCTTTACACATCAATTTGTTTCTAACCATAAGGTCAAAGGTAAATGTGTTAGGCCCAACTGAAGCTTTGCCTGAGACACTTTTGTTCACTTGCAACTATTTACACAAAAACAAAAAGGAAACAGACTCAAACCCTTAAGAAGGTTGTCATGCCATCCATCATCGGGAAGAGCCACCCAGTTCACACAAATTCCACCTTTGGAAAAGAACCGTGGTATTAAGAAAACCAAAGGCTTATTGATCACGAAAACTTGTAAAAGTAAGAAGCTACTAAATGAAAAAGAAGATACTAAATGAAATAAGAAGCTATGCTATTAAGGAAAATTGCAAAAGAGGTAATAAAGTAAAATACGGAAAGTAAGGTAAATATGTACAAAAGGGGATTGAGACGAATATGCATAAGAGGCGAAATGAATATATATATGCAAAAGTAACTTTATATACATAGCGAAATTGAAAAATAACAAAAAGTGAAAATAAATGGTAAAGTTATATACATACCAAAAGTGAAAAATAATAATAAAGAGAAATAAGTATCATAATTACAATCCAGTTATCAAATCATCAAAATAGGACTACCCCCTCAAATAAAACTAGCATTATCCTCAATGCTAATAGCAAAAATAAAATCAAAGAGGGGTTAGAGAGTAAAGAAAACATCCTATGGGTCCTCTATCTGCATGGGGTCCTGTGGCTGAGCTGAGGCACATCCCTCAGGGTCCTCCAGCTCAATCTCCACATCATCATCCTGGAGAATCAGTCGTCTCCTCACGGGCTCTCTATCACCCTCCTGCACTGGTGCCTGTGCTGCTGGGACTTGCTCCTCCAATAGTAGCTCCAATGGGATGTCGCCAGCTGATTTAATCTTTTCCACCACCCCTCTCAGCAGCTTCACTGACTCCTTTGAGGCCCGAGTCTTTTTCAGCTTCTTCGTCTGCTTGCTCAGGTCCGTAATTGCTTTTCCTTGAGCTGCCAAAGCATCCATGATGAGCTTCTGGATGCTTTGGCAGCTTCTGGATCGGGTACCCCACCATGATGGCCCCCACTATAATGGCCCGGGAGACCGGCATATCACTGTCATGAGTCGTGGGGTCTAATCGGCTGCACACAAACGTCTCCCAACCCTTCGCCTTAATATTCAATGTATTCCTGTAGATTGGTACCCCAGGTGTCAGCCAAATAGGAGTAGTTCCCGAAAGAGCAATCACAGTGCCAACCACGGGCGGACTGACTCATCCATTGCCACCTTCTCCAGATACAAGGACTCATCCTCGTCATTGAACCCAGCATAGTCATTCAGAGTTTTTCCATCAAATATGATCTTCTTGTTCCGGACTTTGGTAAAAAATGTGCCCTTTTTGATGTGGGCGACATTGCCATAAAACTTCTTCACTAGATGCTCATTGGCATCCGGCAGCTTGCTTGTGAAGTGTTTCCACCCTACTCTTTCATCAAATTTTTGCTTCGCACTGGGGTTGTGGGGTAGAAGATCCCTTTCTATATATTGACGCTCAAGTATGAGTGACCTCTGAGGCCACCACTCCCGTTTGTGGTAGGCTTGCTCACTGACAAATCTTTGCTGCCACACCGCCGGGTTTCTTATTCTTGCCAACCCTCCTGTTTGGGTGTCACCACCCCTCCCGTTATCAGGGATCTCAGCATCTACATCAATTGGTTCCTGTTTAGGTGGAGAAACTGGTGTAGCTGGAGGAGAAGCTGATGCTGAGGATTCACTACCTTTCGCTGAGCCATCAGACGACTCAGAAGAAGCAAAAGAAGTAGGAGAAACAGGAGG
This sequence comes from Nicotiana attenuata, assembly GCF_001879085.1. Lineage (NCBI taxonomy): Eukaryota > Viridiplantae > Streptophyta > Magnoliopsida > Solanales > Solanaceae > Nicotiana > Nicotiana attenuata. The sequence goes on from NC_031993.1 coordinate 46,400,630, forward strand.
TGTAGGCTCATTTCTCAACTGGAATCTCCCTTGGAAGTCCGGTACATGGGTAGGCACAGAATCACCCTCTGAGGCTTCTCGGGAAGGAACATAGTCAGTACCCTTGGAGTGGGATGCGACTTTGTCCGCAGCGTTGATATCCTTCCGCATTTTCCCAATGGATTGTCGGACTGCTAGGGGTAACTTGATTTTCCCTCGGCCCCTACCCCGGGAGGACTCTGCTCTACCTTTTTGTTTCTCGCTTCCACCTCTAGATTTTACCATTGTGTGCATACACAATCAGTGAAAGATCATTAGTATTGGTGCTGAAAGAATCAGTAAAGAAAAATATATGAAAAGTTGACAGTGTTTCACAAGTATAGATCCGCTGACAGCGGAAAAAAGAGGGCGGCCGCGGAATAGTTACCGCTGACAGCGGAAAAAGGGCCGCGGCTGCGGAGGAATGGGGATCAGACTACCCATCCTCTGAATCTAGAAACCGCTGAGTGCGGAATTTTGGGCGCGACCGCGGAAGTTGAACCGCTTTTCGCGGAAAAACAAATGTAGTCACGGACCCGATTTGACACTTCTCTGAACTTTAATTCCGCTGACCGCGAAAAATGAAGCACGACCGCGTAAAGCCAGTCGCTGTCAGCAGAATTTCGATCGCAGACCGCGAAATTCAAACCAAGTCAAACTCAAATGTTCACATAAACGCTGATCGAGGAATTACATCCACGGCCGCGGAATTCAAAAAAATTAGCTACCTAGGGTTTCACTTTTTCTAGTCATTAATGGGTATCAAAAACGCCACTCACCCCTCCTAGGTATGTAAAACAAGTAGTTTCATGGAATTTAGCGACAACTAATCGTAAACTACATAACCCTAATTGAAACTAAAAGAAAAGAGGAAAAGGTTAAGCTAAAAGAAAAGGAAAATAAAATTACAGAAGAATTGCTATGCCTTGAACATACCAGTAGTTTGAATTGGTGTTGGAAATTAAATTCTAATTGGCATTATGCAGTTTAGGTTTCAGAGAAACGGAGATGAACACTAAATTTTCTTTTGAGAATGAAAATGGTGAAAAGGGTAAAAGGTCTGATGACCTTCTATTTATACTAAAAAGCACGGGACCCACATAGCTTACTTGGTGCAGCCGCGGAATTCCACCACGGTCCGCGCTTTTACCTTTCAGAAGGGCTACCTGTTCAACATTTCCGCTGAGAGCGAAAAAATAGGCGCGACCGCAGAACTGCTCCGCTGACCGCGAAAAAGCCTCCGTGGACGCGGATAAAATTTCAGAGAGGTCTCATTGTTGGACTTTTCAAAGTCTGCATCCGCTACCAAATTATGCCTCCGCGAAATGCTTCCGCTGACCGTGGAAGCGCGGTCAGCGGTCCAGCTACAGCCTTAGCCAAATTTTGTCCAGTATTGTCCTGCACTGCATCAAATATTCCTACACACATCTCACAAACAGTTAGTCCAAAGCAAATCCTACACTAAGAAGAAAATCAAAAAGAAGAAAAACACATGGGTTGTCTCCCAAGAAGCGCCTGATTTAACGTGGCGACACGACGCAGGTTACCATCAATCATTTGAGATGGATCATTGCCACCACGTGGCTATCATCAAACTTGCCAAGATAGTGCTTCACTCTGTGCCCATTAACTTTGAAGATTTTACCATTTTTGTTTTTCAAATCAAGAGCACCAAACGCAATTACATGCACCACCTCAAAAGGGACACTCCATTTTGACCTGAGCTTTCCCGGAAACAGTCGTAACCGAGAATTGAATAGAAGGACCAAATCACCTTCCTTGAATTCCTTGCTACGGGCATACTTGTCATGTAAGTACTTTATCTTGTCCTTATACAAGGACGAGCTGGAATAAGCATGGAACCTAAACTCATCAAGTTCATTGAGTTGCTCTACCCAAAGATTTGCTGCAACATCCCACTCAAGATTTAACTTCTTCAAAGCCCACATGGTCTTGTGCTCTAACTCAACCGGAAGATGTCACACTTTCCCAAATACCAACCGGTACGGAGACATACCAATTGGAGTCTTGTAAGCAGTCCTGTAAGCCCACAAAGCATTATCCAGCTTCTTTGACCAGTCAGTCCTATTTGCATTGACAGTATTTGACAATATGCTCTTTATCTCCCTGTTGGAGACTTCAACTTGCCCACTAGCCTGAGGATGGTAAGGGGTTGATACCTTGTGATTGACACCAAACTTTGCAAGCAAAGTGTCAAATGCCTTATTGCTGAAATGAGAACCCCCATCACTAATGATTATACTAGGAGTGCCAAACCTTGTAAAAATATTTTTCTTCAAGAACGCCACTACACTCCGTGCCTCATTGTTAGGTAAAGCCACAGCCTCAAGCCACTTAGAAACATAATCAACGGCCACCAGAATGTACGTGTTGCCACATGAACTCACAAAAGGCCCCATGAAGTCAATGCCCCACACGTCAAAAATGAACCTCAAGAATAGTGGTGAGAGGCATTTAATCCTTCTTTGAAATTCCACCAGCTCTTTGACACTCATCACATCTCTTCACAAGCTCACTTGCATACTTATACAATGTAGGCCAATAAAAACCACAGCTAAGCACCTTTGAAGCAGTCCTCGCCCCACCATGATGACCACCGTAGGGAGAGGAATGACAAGCAGCAAGAATACTCATTTGCTCCTCTTCCGAAATACATCTCCGGATCACACCATCATTACAAATCTTGAACAAATAAGGCTCATCCCAGTTGTAGTCCAAGCTATCCCGTTTAAGCTTCTTCCTTTGGTTAGAAGAGAGCTCACACGAAACAATGCCGGTCACAAGAAAGTTGGCAATATCAGCGAACCAAGCCATGCTATTCACAGATACGGAAAGGAGTTGATCATCAGGGAATGAATCATTAATTTCGAGGCCATCACGAGGCCTCCCCTCCTCCTCCAAAAGGGACAAGTGGTCCGCCACTTGGTTTTCACACCCTTTTCGGTCAACAATCTCAAGGTCAAACTCTTGAAGCAATAGAACCCATCTCATCAACTGAGCCTTAGAATCCTTTTTTGTCATCAAGTAGCAGAGTGCTGCATGGTCAGTATGAACTATCACCTTGGCACCCATGAGATAAGGCCTAAACTTCTCCATTGCAAACACAATTTCTAGCAACTCTTTTTCCGTCACCGTGTAATTTACCTGAGCATCATTCATTATTTTGCTTGAATAATACACCGGGTGAAACATCTTTTTCACTCTTTGACCCAAGACCGCTCCTACCGCAACATCACTTGCGTTGCACATGAGCTCAAAAGGTAAGCTCCAATTGGGTGCGGTAATAATGGGAGTGGTTGTCAGTTTGTACTTGAGAAGTTCAAAAGCTTTCATGCATTCATCATTAAACACGAACTTTGCATCCTTTTCCAATAATTTGCACAAAGAATTCACTATCTTTGAAAAGTCCTTGATGAACCTTCGTTAGAAACCCGCATGGCCAAGAAAACTCCTAACCCCCTTGACGGAAGTAGGAGGAGGAAGCTTTGAAATCACTTCAATCTTCGCCTTGTCCACCTCTATACCGTTCTTTGGGATCTTATGGCCGAGGACAATACCCTCCTCGACCATGAAGTGGCATTTTTCCCGATTGAGCACTTGATTTGTCTCTTTACATCAAGCCAAAACCTTGTCAAGATTCTTCAAAAACTCATCAAAGGAGTCACCCACAACACTAAAATCATCTATAAACACTTCCAAGAAGTCCTCCACCATGTCCGTAAAGATAGCCATCATACACCGCTGGAATGTTGCCGGTGCATTACACAAACCGAATGGCATCCGTGAAAATGCAAAGGTCCCGTACGGGCATGTGAAGGTGGTTTTCTCTTGATCCTCCGGTGCAATAAAAATCTTGTTGTAACCTGAGTACCCATCCAAAAAAGCAGTAGTAGGCATGCCCAGCAAGTCTATCTAACATTTGGTCCAGAAAGGGCAATCGAAAATGATCCTTGCGGGTCACTTTATTCAGCATCCGGTAGTCCATACACACCCTCCATCCGGTGACAGTCCTGGTGGGAATCAACTAATTTTGCTCATTGGTGACCACAGTCATACCACCCTTCTTCGGCACACATTGTACCGGTGAAGTCCACGAACTATCCGAGATGGGGTACACCACCCCTGCATCTAGCCACTTGATCACCTCCTTTTTGACAACCTCTTGCATAGCCTCGTTCAACCTCCTTTCATGTTCCACGGAGGGTTTGGCATCATCTTCAAGAATAATCTTGTGTATGCAAAAGGCGGGGCTTATTCCCCAAATATCAGCTAGAGTCCATACAATTGCCTTTTTCTTTCTTTGAAGCACCTCCAGTGTGGCATCTACCTGCACGTTAGTAAGAAACGAAGAAAGAATAACAGGTAAAGTTGAACTAGGGCCCAAGAATTCATACCTAAGGTGTGAAGGAAAAGGCTTCAACTCCAATACGAGAGGTTCCTCAATTTCACCGCGGGCAGCGGTGTCTGTTGAGCCCAAAAGTGCCTTCTCTGAACCTCAATCCGCTGAGAGCGTGAATATGGTTGCCTCAGCGGTTCAACTTCCGCGGCCGCACTATTTCTTTGCTGTCAGCGCTTTTAGCTCAGCTTTGAACTTGTGCAGGTTTTACTCCTTTATGAGCTGGTTATGACTTTCTTACCTTATTTTGACCAAACATTGCAAACAAGCACAATAAGTTAGTTTTCGGGAATACTTCTACACATTTTTGATTCAAAACCTAAGCAAAAAGGAGAATAAGATAGGCTAGAATCCCTAGTTATCATGAAATTGATTTAGGAGCGGCTTCGCGCAGCGCCGTCAAGAAAAAAGAGTTATGCCGACAGAAAGGTCCGTGATGTGTCTTACATGGTTGGGGAGAAGGTTTTGCTAAAGGTTTCATCCATGAAGTGTGTTATGAGATTTTGGAAGAAGGGCAAGTTGAGCCCTCGGTTTATTGGGCCATTTGAGGTGCTTCGGAGGACTGGGAGGCGGCTTATGAGCTTACTTTGCCACCTAGCTTGTCGGTTGTGCATCCAGTATTTCATGTTTCTATGATCTGGAAGTATATTGGCGGTCCGTCTTATGTTTTGGATTTCATCACGGTTCAGTTAGATGGTGATTTGACTTATGATGTAGAGCCGGTGACCATTTTGGAGCGGCAGGTCCGAAAGTTGAGATCAAAGGATATAGCTTCAGTGAAAGTGCAGTGGAGAGGTCAGCCCGTGGAGGAGGCTACTTGGGAGACCGAGCGGGAGATGCGGAGCAGATACCCACACCTATTTAAGGCTCTAGGTGTGTTTCTAGACCCGTTCGAGGATGAACATTTGTTTAAGAGGGGGAGGATGTAATGACCTGGCCGGTCGTTTCAAGAGTTATAGCCCAGTTCCCTCATTTCCTGCTTCTTTTGTGTTCTTCAGCTGTATTTTAACTTACCGGGTTAGTTGGTTCGGGTCTGGAGTGGTTTCAGAGTGAATTGAGACACTTAGTCTCTTGTGAGAAGGTTTAGGTTGGGAAAGTTGATCGGATACTGACTTATGTGTAAACGACCTTGGATTTTAATTTTTATGGTTCCGTTAGCTTTGTTAGGTGATTTTAGACTTGGGAGCGCGTCCGGAATGTGATTTGGAGGTTCGTGGTAGAATTAAGCTTGAATTGCCAAAAGTTGGAATTTTGGCAATTTTGGTCGGTAGTGGAAATGTTGATATCGGGGTCAGATTGGATTTCCAGAAGTTGGAACAGGTTTGTGTTGTCATTTCTGACTTGTGTGCAAAATTTGAGGTCGTTCGGGCGTTGTTTGTAGGTTTTGGCATTGTTTGTGGAATTCGGAAGTTTAGAAGTTCTTAGGCTTGAATCCGGGGCGTAATTTGGTGTTTTGATGTTGTTTTGAGTGATTCGAAGGTTTGACTAAGTTTGTATGATGTAACGGGACGTGTTGGCATGTTTGGTTGAGGTCACGAGGGCCTCGGGGTGATTTCGGGTGGTTAACGAAAGGTTTGGAGTCGAAGAAATACAGTTGAAGCTGCTGGTTCTGGTGTTTCCACACCTGCGGTGGGGAGCCCGCAGGTGCGATCCCGTAGGAGCGACTGAGGAGCAGCAGTTGTGGCCAAGAAGGAGTTGGGCAAAGTCTGCAGGTGCGAAGAGACTCCCGCACCTACGAGAGTCGCAGATGTGGGCAGCAAGGTGCAGGTGCGAGATGGAGCCGTAGGTGCGAGGTTGTTTCCGCACCTGCGATGATCGCAGGTGCGGTCTTTGGTTGCAGAAGCGGTCGTAGTGCTTTAAGTGATTTTTCCGCAGAAGCGGAGCTTGGTCCGCAGATGCGCAATTTTTACCGCAGGTGCGGTTTTGCTGGGCAAAAAGTATAAATAGAGGACTTCAGGAGTTCTTCTCATTTTCACATTTTTGAGCACGGGCTTTGGTGACTTTTAAGGGATTTTTGAAGGGAATTCGAGGTTTATCACTGAGGTATGTTTTTTTAGCCTAACTATCCTTAGCAATGGTGTTTTCCCGTTGATTTTCCCCTTAATTAGTGACATTTTGAAGTGAAAATTGGGGGTTAGGGCTTGGGAATTTGAAAAGTGAATTGTGGGGTTTTGGAGGGGCAAATGATGCCGGATGTTGATGAATTTAGTATGGTTAGACTCGTGAGTGAATTGTTTGGGTTTTGTGACTTTTGTCGAGTTTTGAGACGTGGGCCTGGGAGCCGTGTTTGAGCTGATTTCGGATTTTGGCTAGAATTTGGTATTTTTCTTGTGGAATTGATTCCTTTAGCCTATATTGATCGCATTGTATTGTTTGTGGCTAGATTTGGGACATTTGGAGGCCGATTCGAGAGGCAAAGGCATCGTGTAGTAGGATTTTGCTCGGATTGAGGTAAGTAACAGTTGTAAATCTGGTCTTGAGGGTATGAAACCCCGAACTTTATGTCGTATGACTATTTTTGGAGGTGACGAACGTGATAGGTGACGCGCGTGTGGGCGTGCACCATAGGGATTGTGACTTGGTGTCACGACCCAATTCCCATACCTGGTCGTGATGGCACCTCTCGTGAGGACAAGGCCAGCCAGAACAACGCAATACCTCTTTCAAAGCAATTAATTAATATTAACAATTCTAACACATGCTTAATATAGTCAATAATGCGGAATCAACGATAAAAACAAAGGAAACCATCCCGACACAGCCCAAAACGGGTGTCACAAGTCATGAGCTACTACAGAGTTTGCTATAAGTCTACAAGAAGTAATATCCGATACAATAGTCTGAAGAAATCATAAATGATATAAGATAGGGGAGACAAGGGGCTGCGGACGTCAACAGCTACCTCGTATCTCCAAATCGCTGCCTGGTCTGGAAAGGAAATCAGCGCTCAGGTGCGGACTCTGCTATGCCTGAATCTGCACACATGGTGCAGGGAGTAATGTGAGTACTCCGACCCAGTGAGTAATAATAATAAATAATAACCAAAGGCATGAAAACACATAACTGCACAAAGCAATTCTATATCAGGCAGTAAAACAGTGAAAACAGTAGAACAGTAAAGAGTCGAATGAAATCTCCTTTTAAAATCAGGGAAAACAACAAGTAAATAGTGAGTAGGAATCTGCCCCTCGGGCTCAGTATCAATCGCTCAGAACAGTATCAGCCCTTCGGGCTCAGTATCAGTCACTCAGCATAATATCAGCCCATCGGGCTCACTCTCATATCACATGGGTACCCGCGCTCATTGTGGGTGTGCAGACTCCGGAGGGGCCCCTTACGGCCCAAGCGCTATATCAACATAAGGCCTGAAAGCCTTCACACATCACATTCGAGGCCTGAAAGCCCCTTCACATATCACTCGAGGCCTGAAAGCCTCCTCACAATACACTCGAGGCCTGAAAGCCTCCTCACAATACACTCGAGGCCTGAAAGCCTCCTCACAATACACTCAAGGCCTGAAAGCCTCACTCAGTCCAGAAACATCATAAGCCCCTCGGGCATTAATAAAATAATAGTTCTCAGCCCAAACAGTAGTGAAAATGTCATTCAAATCTCAGAATTCAATTAAGGCGGCTGAGTTTGCAAAACAGTATAATCATAGGGACTGAGTTCAAATAACGTATCAAAATAGTGAGGAAATAGTGATAACAATCCCTGAAGGATTCAAGTAATTGGCATTAAGCCCAAAACATGGCAATAAGCCCAAATATCGATGATAAACAAATCAGCTTAGTCATTTACGTGGTAAAATATCAAACGGGACGAACCAAGTCACAATCCCCAGTAGTAAACAACCCCGCGCTCGCCATTAACCGCGTGTTTCACCTCAATATAGCACTACGTTGTGCAAATCCGGGGTTTCAAACCCTCAAGATATCATTTACTATCATTACTCACCTCAAGCTGGCCAAAGTCCTAGCTCGCTATGCCCTTGCCTCGCAAATCAACCTCCTCGCGCGTCGAATCTGGCCAAAACCATAACGAATACGTTACAATAGGCTAAGGGAATATAACCCAATCGAAAATACTCAAAAAACATCGAAAGTCACGAAGTTGGCAAAACCCGAGCCCGGGCCCACTTCTCGAAAAAATCAGAAAATTCACATCATCGGGCTCCTCGTCTCGCCACGAGTCCATACATATCAAATTTACCAAATCGGAGTCCATTTGCCCCCTCAAATTCCACTTTAAAATACCAAATTCCCAAGCCCTAGCTTTACCCTCTTTTGATGATTTTTTACAAATTTCCATGTATTCTACCATTAATTCATGTATTTAAGCCAAGGAACTTACCTCCAATCACACCTTGTCGAAATCCCCCTTCAATTCCGTCCAAGGGCTCTCAAGCTTGCTTAAAAATGGTGGAAATGAACTAAGCTTTGCGGAACAAAAATGAACATTAAAACCCTTCTGCTAACAGGGGTTTTGCGCTTCTGCGGTCCCTATTTCCGCATCTGCGCTACCGCTTCTGCGGTTATATTTCCGCTTCTGCGGATCCTCACTTAAAAGCATAGACCTCTTCTGCGGTCACCTTCCGCATCTGCGGACACCGCATGCACGATCAAACTCCCGCTTCTGCGGAAACACCCGACTTTGACTCCTTCGCTTCTGCGACTCACGAACCGCATCTGCGGCCTCGCAGATGCGATTTTCCTTCCGCATCTGCGGCTTCTCCCTTCCAGGCCTAGAACCGCACCTGCAATATATCCTCCGCACATGCGGCTCCGCATCTGCGGAAAGGAACCGCAGATGCGGAAATACCAGATACCAGGTGCCTTCAGCAGTCTCCAACCTCCAAATTTCATCCCGTTAGCCATCCGAAATCACCCCGAGGCCCCCGCGACCTCAACCAAAAGTGCCAACCCATCCTAAAACGTCATCCAAACTTGCTCCAATCATCAAAACACCACAAATAACACCAAAACCATCAAATCACATCGGATTCAAACCTAAGTTCTTCCAAAACTTCCGAATTACGCATTTCATCAAAAACCCGACCAAAACACCTCCGAATGATCTGAAATTTTGCACACACATTCAAAATCACCTAATGAAGCTACAGCAACTCCCAAAATTCCATTCCGACCCTCGGATCAAAATCTCACCCATCAACCGGAATTCGCCAAAATACTAACTTCGCCAATTCAAGCCAAATTCTACACCGGACCTCCAAAATCAATTCCGATCGCACTCCTAAGTCACAAATCATCCCCGAAGCTAACTAAATCACCGGAAATCACATCCGAGCCCTCTAACTCACGGGTCAACCTCCGGTTGAATTTTCCAAACTAAGCCTTCCTTAAAGAGACTAAGTGCCTCATTTCCTACCAAAACCAATCCAAATCAACTCTAACACACCACTTACTGATAATGAAAACATGATGAAGCATAAAATGGGGAAAATGGGGAAGTAACTCACATGACGACGGGCCGGGTCGTCACACTTGGTCCGTCCCGTGAGACTGTGGAATCGAATAACTTACTGTTTATTACATATCCCCTCTGTTTTCATGGAAATTGACTGCACTTCATGTTAGAAATCATGTTTAAGCCTTATGTGATCACTGTTGAGACCTGCGAGGTCAAGTACTTGCTGAATTAGCTGCTAATTGCTGTCTTGTTCTCAGTCATAGATTTTCTTGCTTATTATGCCTCCGTCTCCTACTGTGCATTGTTGATAAATGATGTTATCGCTGTTTGGGATGTCACATTCGATTTATGAGAGCCCGAGAGACTAGGGATTATGACTGAGTGAGGCCTAGGACCTAGTAGCGAGATATTGATATTATGGCACGTGAGTAGTCCGTGCAGCACATGAGTTGTCTGTGCGGGCCTTGTTTTGATATTGTAGCATGTGAGTTGTCCGTGCAGCATGTGAGTTGTCCGTATGGATCATAGCACTTGGGCTGAAGGAGCCCCTCCGGAGTCTGCACACCCCCAGTGAGCGCAGATAATTAGTATGATTACTGAGGGCTGAGAGCCAAGTGATTGAGCTGTTAAGATGAGCTGAGTGACTGTTGCCTTGAGAGGCTGTACTTGCTTTCAATTATTTGTTGCACTTAGTTGTTATTTGTCCTTGTTGTACAAATTTCTGGAAGACTTGATATCTGGCTTACTTGAGTACGAATTGATTTGACTTAAACTACAAAATTTGAAAGCATGACTGTTCTTTATTTGAAAGTTATTGAGGTAAAATTTATTTGCATAGCTCGTCACTACTTCTCAATTCCTTATTTATTTCTATTACTTACTGAGTTAGAAGTACTCACGTTACTCCCTGCACCTTGTGTGCAGATCCAGGTGAGACCGGAAGCAGAGATCATTGAGTTCGTGCGAATTAGGTTATTGGAGACATACGAGGTAGCTGACGGCGTCCGCATCCCTTGACTCTCCTTCTATTGTTATCTTTTCTTTCTGTTTTGGTATTTTGTGAAACATTGTAAACTCTGAATCTAGACTGGTTTTAGATGCTCATGATTTAGTGACACCCCGATGTTGGGCTATCTTTTCCGCATTCTATTTTGAGTTTAACTCTTTTATGAAATTTCGGTTATGAAAAAGCTTTGAATTATCCTTTAATGAAAGATCAAAGTGTTTTTGAAAGGCGTCGGCTTGACTAGTACCACGATAGGTGCCATCATGACAGGGTAGAGTTTTGGGTAGTGACATGGGCCTTCGCATTTGCAAAGAAAGGGTTGCATTTACGAGTGTGGGTGATCGCATTTACAACCTTGGAGTCGCTTTTGCAACTTGGAACTAGAGGCTTCCAGCTTTGCAACTGCGAAGCTTAGCTCGCATTTGCAATAAGGGTCCCCTCGAATTTGCTACATTTGGTTGTCTGATGCACTGATTGCATTTGAGATTAGTGTCTCGCATTTGCGGAATGCAAACCCGTGTTCGCAAATGCGACGTCTGCATCTGGGTAAAAGAGGGGGAAAATGGGATTTAGCTCATTTACACCATTTCTCAATCCTAAATACTATAGAGGCGATTTTTGAAGAACTTTTTCTTCCCAAATTCATTGGTAAACAACTCTAATTCATTTTTTTTTATCAATTTCCCATAAATTTTCATGAGTTTTTAATATCAAATATATGAATTCCATGGCAGAAATTAGTAATTTTGGGTAGAATTTAGGGATTTTATAAAATTCTGATTTTGACCTCAAATTGAGGTCGAACTTAAAAAAAAATCACATAACCGGGCTCGGGGGTGAATGGATAATCAAATTTTGGTCTGAATCTTGGATTTCGACCAAGCGAGTCCCGGGTTGAGTTTTGTTGACTTTTAAAAAAATGATCAAAATTGAACCTTTTTTATTCGTGGGTAGTTTCTTAAGCTTATTTTGAATTGTTTGATTGATAATTTGCTAGATTTGATTGGTTTGGAGGCTTGTCCGAAAGGCAAGGCCGTAGTTAATTGATTGATTGGGTTGCAAAGTGAGGTTAGTGTCGTGGTTAACTTTGACTTGAAGGAATTAAGACTTGTTGGTCTATTTTGCTACGTGAATTATGTGTGAGAACTAAGTATATGCAAGGTGAAAAGTATATATGCATCGTCATGGGTAAAAACCATGCAGGTGGAAATTGATTATTGCACCATGTTGCTTTATTTGCCATGCCTTCTATCCTAGTTAGATTGTTATTCTTTAATTGTTCACTTTCATGTTTATTGATTATTTTGAAGTTGCTGGGATATCAGATATTGAATTTGTTTATCATAACACCACTGTTGAAGTTGAAATTTGCTTCCCACCTTGTATTGATACTTTGGATTGTTGTTGTTACTTGGTGAGGAAGAGAAAAACATGAAGGGTGTTGCCCTGCCATATATGCATATGATTATCATTGATTGAGTGAATGTGAGGATTAGAGCACGATGGGTAATATCGTGCACTTGATTGCTTATTATCATTCATCATATCATGTGAGGATGAAAGTAAAATCACAAAGGGTGATGTTGTGCCATTGCATTTATCATATCATGTGAAAAAGAGAGTGAAAGCACGAAGGGTGATGCCGTGCAATTTGATGATTTCATTGCCTTACTTGATTCTCGGACTGTGAATTTAATTTGGATGCTTCGTTGCTTATTTTGGAAAGAGATTTACTCAGTTATTCTATACTTATTGTTCCGATTGTTGACCCTGCTACATGCCCCCACCCCGTTATTGCTTTTAATACTTTACTTTCTATTTCTATTGCTTTTTACATATATCCGCTCAGATTTTAGTGAATTCCTTGTTATAGCCTCGTCACTATCTCGTCGAGTTTAGGCTCGGCACTTACTGAGTATATAGGGTCGGTTGTACTCGTACTATAGTTTTTCCCTTCTCGTGCAAATTCTGGTGTTGGTCCCAGTGGCGTCTAGCTGAGTTTCTGCTCGGATCATATCTGCATATGGAGACTTGAGGTAGAGTTGCACGACGATCGGAGTTCCTGAAGTCTCCTTCCTTATCTAGTTTTACTATTTATTTTGTTTCAACCAATTTTATTTCCATTCAGACATTGGTTGTAGCACTTTTAATATGCTCATGTGCTTGTGACACCAGATTTCGGGATATGACTAGTCACCGTTTAGAGTTATCATATCTACTTCGAAATTCCGCAGCTTTATTTCTAATTAAACTGCTTTTAATTTTTTTTAAAATAAATAGATGGGTACTAATGCTAGCTTTCCTAGAAAGTGAACCCTAGGCGTCATCACGGCACCGCGGTTGGGATTTCAGATCGTGACAATTTGGTATTCGAGCACTAGTTTCCTAGGTCTCACAAGTCATGAGCAAGCTTATTAGAGTCTGGAAATTTCGTTTTTTTCTTACTCTTTCATGTGTGTTTATTCTATCGGTAAAGTTTGAATCACTCTACTCTTGTTCTCTCACAGATGGTAAGGACACGCACAACATCTACCATTGATTGGGAGCTGGAGCCCCAGGTTGTTACCACTACCACGGGTAGAGGCTGGGCCATGGTAGGGCCAGAGGCAGAGGCAGAGATCGTCTTAGAGTGCGCGCGGAAACACCTATTGCGGAGTCTCAGATCGAGCAGGAAGAGAAGATTCCTGTTCAGATCGCACCGGTTGGACCAGCTCAGGTCCCCGAGGGGTTCATTGCTACCCCAATACTTCAGGACAGTCTAGTCCGTCTGGTGGGCCTTATGAAGAGTATGGCCCAAGCCGGTGTGATTCCTATGGTGCCAGCCCTCTCTCAGGCTAGGGGAGGAGCCCAAACTCCCGCTACTCACATACTAGAGCAGATGGCTCGCGGATATCAGACTCCGATAGTTTTGCCAGTTGGAGCAGTTCAGCCTAATGTTGCTACATAGTCCGGGGAGAGACCCGTGATGTCTTCTGAGGGGCTGAAGAGGTTACATAAGTTTGCCAACCTATTTCTTATTCGATTTGGTGGTACACCTTCTGAGGACCCACATCATTTCATAAACCTTTACCACGAGGTACTGTGCAACATGGGTATAGTGGAGTTTAATGGAGTTAACTTTATGATATTTCATATGCATGGCTCCGCCAAGAGGTGGTGGTAGGAGTATGTTCGGGGTAGACCAGCAGGTTCACCTTATCTCACTTAGGATCAATTCTCACTGCTATTTTTGGATAAGTTCATCCTTTTACTATAAGAGAGGACTACCACAACCAGTTTGAGTGCCTCCAGCAGGATAGCATGACTGTTACCCAGTACAAGACCAGATTTGAATACGTATCTCGCCATGTAGTTATTTTGATCCCAACTGAGAGGGAGAGGGTGAGGAGATGTATAGATGGACTTACTTATGGCATTAGGCTACAGATGGCCAGAGAGACAGAGGCTGATATTTCTTTCACCCGAGTTGTGGAGATTACTATACTGATTGAGAGGATTCGTGGTCAGGGTAGGGAGGCAGCGTCTAAGAAGAGGACTCATCATTTTGGTTGTTTCAGTGGTGCCTAGTCTAAAGGCAAGGGTTCTTTTGGTAAAGGACATCCTCCAGGCCGATTCAGTCAGCGCTTCAGGTATCACACGGTGCTTCTAGCAATCATGATTCTTATGGGTCTCATCCTGAGCAGCTAGCACACAACACACTATCAACTCCGGCTTACCTCCAATTCTGAGTTATCAACATAGTTATTTAAGACGATAAAGTTAGTTCCAGTGTCAGCAGACACAGCAGCCGAGGACTTGTTATACTTGTGGAGATCTAAGGTCACATCGCAAGGTTTTATCCCAGGTCATAGAGTAGCATGCCACAACAGGGTACTCATGCCATTGTTCTGGCACCGGTTGCTCCACCACCTGCTCTTCCAGCTAGAGGGGGGTCAGGCTGCCCGAGGTGGTGGTCAGGGTATTATTGGTGGAGGCCATGCAGTGAGAGGCTATCCAAGAGGTGTAGGTCAGATTGGTGGGACTTAGCCCCATTTTTATGCATTCCCAACCAGACCTGAGGCATAGTCATCTGATACGGTCATCATAGGTATTGTTTCGATTTGCCATAGAGATACTTGAGTTTTATTTGATCCAGGTTCCACTCATTCTTATGTATCATCCTAGTTTGCTTCATATCTGGACATGTCTCGTGATTGTTTGAGTGCTCCTGTTATGTGTCTGTGCCTGTGGGTGATTCTATTGTGGTAGATCATGTTTATCGCTCATGTGTGGTCTTTATCGGGGGTTATGAGAATAGACCTTCTATTACTCAGTATAGTCAACCTTGACGTGATCTTGGGAATGGATTGGTTGTTGCCATATCACAATATCCTGAATTGTCACGCTAAGACCGTGAAATTGGTGATGCCGGGATTGATTGCCGAGATTGGAGTGGAGAGGTTTAGGTTATGTTCCCCGTAGGGTGGTGTCCTTTCTGAAGGCACAATGGATGGTTGAGAAGGGGTACTTGGCATATTTAGCCTTTGTAAGGGATGTCAGTGCGTATACTCCAACCGTCGAGTCAATTCCGGTAGTTAAAACCTTTCTAGGATGTGTTTCTAGCAGACCTACCGGGTATGCCGCCCAATAGAGATACCGATTTTGGCATGGACTTGGTGTCAGGCACTAATCCCATATCTATTTCATCATATTGCATGGCACTGGTGGAGTTAAAGGGGTTAAAAGAACAACTTCATGAGTTTTTTATAAGGGTTTTATTAGACCGAGTGTTTGAACAAGTACCCTCCACTACGTATTTATCATTTGTTCGACCAACTTCAGGGTGCTAAGGTGTTCTCAAATATCCACCTGAGATCGGGTTATCATCATTTGAAGATTCGGGCTTCAGACATTCCGAAGACAGCTTTCAAGACCCGCTATGGTCACTATGAGTTTCTGGTGATGTCTTTTGGACTGACCAGTGCCCCACCAGCTTTCATAAACTTGATGAACAACATTTTCTAGAAATACCTTTAATTCCTTCGTCATCGTGTTCATTGATGACATATTGGCGTATTTTCGCAGCCGAGAGGATCATGAGTAGCACTTAAGGATTGTGCTCCAAACCTTGAAGGAGAATAAGCCATATGCTAAATTCACCAAGTGTGAGTTTGGCTTGGTTTGGTTCTTGGGCCATGTGGAGTCAAGTGAAGGATCTGAGGTGGATCTGAAGAAGATTGAGGCAGTTCAGAACTGGCCTAGACCTACTTCAGCTACAAAGATCTAGAGCTTCTTGGGTTTGGCGGGTTATTATCGTCGTTTCCTGGAGGGTTTTTATCCAGTGGAGCTACTTTGACCATATTTACTCAGAAGGGTGCTCCTTTCAGATGGTCCGACGAGTGTGAGGTGAGCTTTCAGATGCTCAAGACTGCATTGACTATAGCCCCAGTGTTGGTGTTGCCTACAGGTTCGGGATCCTACACTATGTATTGTGATGCATTCCGTATTGGACTTGGTGCATTGTTGATGCAGGATGGTAAGGTGATTGCCTACGCATCCCAGTTGTTGAAGGTTCATGAGAAGACTTACCATGTTCATGATTTAGAGCTAGCAGCCATTGTTCACGCGTTTAAGACTTGGAGTAACTATCTATATGGTGTTCCATGTGAGGTCTATACGGAGCATCGGAGTCTCTAGTATCTATTCAAACAGAAGGACCTCAACTTGCGGTAGCGGAGATGGTTAGAGTTGTTGAAAGACTATGATATCACCATATTATATCACCTAGGGAAGGCCAATGTGGTGGCCGATGCATAGAGTAGGAAGTCTAAGAGCATGGGCAGCTTGGCATATTTAGCGGTAGAGGAAGGTCACTAGCCATAGATGTTCAGGCTTTCGCCAATCGATTTGTGAGGTTGGATGTTTCGGAGCCTAGCCGGGTTCTTGCTTGTGTTGTGGCATAGCAATTGTTGTTGGAGCATATCAAGGCTCACATGTTTGATGATCCTTACTTGTTGGTGTTGCTGTCACGACCCAAATTCCCAACCTCGAGGTCGTGATGGCGCCTAACATGTACTTGCTAGGCAACACAACATTAGATAACCAATTAACCATTTTAACAATTTAAAACAGAGTGATAATAGTTCATAATGAATAATAAAGGTGTAATACATAAGATAAATCCATAATAACACACTGTATAGTCTAATCCTAGAAATCTGATGTCACCAGTACATGAGCAACTAGAAGTCTACAAGTATGGTTTGAACGAAATACAACTGTTCGAGATGAGATAAATAATAAAGATAGAAATAGTTGGGGACTTCAGGGACTGTGAATGCCAGCAGCTCTACCTCAAGTCTCCGTTGTAGATATGATCCGAGCAAAAGCACCATTAGACACCTCTGGGACCAACACCAGTTTCTGCACAAGAAGTGCAAAAGTGTAGCATAAATACAACTGACCCAATGTACTCCGTACGTGTCGATCCTAACCCCGATGAGGTAGTGACGAGGCTATAACAAGACGCCTACTAAAATCCTATGCAAATATATACATAAAGAAGCAAAAAAATAACAAGTCGAGCATTTAAAATATTAATTGGGAGGGGACATGTAAAAAGGAAAATACGATAAGAACGACAAGTACAAAACTACAACGTAGTCTTTTCCGAAAATAAACAACAATATAACCAATTAAATCATCAATCCATGAATCAAATAAAGTAGTGAAATCAACAATAGCATAACACCACCCATCGTGCTTTTAATCTCATCCTCACCATGTAATATCATAAATGAAATGTCACGGCATCACCCTTCGTGCTTTTACTGTCATCCTCACCATATAATAATGATATGATAAATGGAATGGTACGTCATCATCCTTTCGTGATTTTACTCTCTTCCTCATAGAATATGATAAATGATAATAAGCAATAAAGGGCACGACATCGCTCTTCATGCTTTAATCCTCACAATCTCTCAAATAAATGATATCATATGCAAATAAGGTACGGGAACACCCTTCGTGCTTTTCACTCCTCCTCACTATGCAACAATACCAATCCCAAAATAGCAATGCAAGGTGGGAAGTACATTTCAATTGAATCATAGTATTATGATAACTCAACTCAACTTTCAAAATCCCAACAACTTCAAAATAAACAATACGTATGAAGGCGAACAATTAAAGAATTATCAATCTAACTAAAAAATGGAAAGCATAGTCAATGAAACAACATAATAAAACGAAACAATTTCCACCTCATGCTTTAACCCAATGACAACACATATTTACTCGTCACCTTACAGATACACCGTCCCCACACATAATTCACGTAGCAAATAGACCGACAAGTCCTAATCATTCAATTTAGAGTTAACCACGACACTTACATTACTCCTCGAACAAATCAATAAATCAACCAGGACCTTGCCTTTAGAACAAGCCTCCAAGCCAACCAAATCTTGCAAATTATTGATCAAACGATTCAAAATAAGCTTCAGAAACTACAAATTAATGAAAAAGGTTCAATTTTGATATTATTTGAAAACGTCAACCCCTGGCTTACTTGGTCAAGACCCGAGATTCAGACCAAAACACGATTAACCATTCACCCCCAAGCCCAGTTATGTGATTTGTTTCGAAATTCGATCTCAATTTGAGGTCTAAATCTCAATTTTACAGAATTCCTAATTTCTATCCAAATCCCTAATTTCGACCATAAAAATCCTAGAAATCACATGAAAAGTATTGGGTAATTGAAATAAAATGGATAAAAGTTGCTTAACAATGAATTTGGGAAGAAAATGCTCTTCAGAAATCGCCTCTAGAGTGTTTAGGGTTGAGAAGTGGTATAAAATGAGCTAAGTCCTGATTTTTCCTTCTTTTACCCATCTGCAGGTATTGCATTTGTGAAGTCTAGTTTTCAAATGTGAAGCCCGCAAATGCGAGACCATGATCGCATTTGCGATAACTGTCACGACACCTCAGATGTCGCATTTACGACAAAATGTTCGCATTTGCGAACAACTACCTACTCGCAGTTGCGGAACCACCTTCGCATTTGCGATGTCCTTTCACCCAGGTCCTGAGTCGCAAAAGCAACAAACTTGTCGTAAAAGCGAAGACTCAAGTTCGCATTTGCGACATGTACTTCGCATTTAAGAAGAGTATCGTCCACAGCCCAATATCGCATTTGCGAGTCTAACTTCGTAAAAGTGGGACTCACAATTGCGAATAGGTCCTCCCAATTGTAAGACCTGCAGTCAAGCACCAACAACTGCTGGACACTAGCAGCCTTCAAGCTATCCAAACTCATCCATAGCACATCTGAAACTCACCCGAGCCCCTCGGGCTCCAAACCAAACATATACACAAGTGTAATAACATCATATAAACTTTCTCGCTACCTCAAATCATCAAAATAACATCTAATAACAAGATTTGATCATCATAACTCAAGATTTCAACTTGAAAACTCATTTTTCTTAATCTTTCACAAAATGCGCCGAAACTCGATCGGGTTAATCTGGACCGCAACCAAAAGTGTGTATAAGTCCAAGAATATCATACGAAACTACCGGAATCGTCAAAATACAGATCGAGGCCGTTTATCCATAATGTTGACAGCGGTCAACTCAAATGTCATTTTAAGTTAAAAATCACTTTTTCTAAAAAAAATTATGTAAAAACTAATATGATACGGACCACACACGCAAATCAAGAAACATTTAATGAATCTAATGGATGTCTCGAACATGGAAATAAAGGTTAGTGCTTTATATGACCTGTCGGGTGTCACAGGGGTGGTGTCGAGGACGTTGTGATCGGTGATGATGGTGTTATACGACTTCAGAGCCGTATTTGTGTTCCAAATGTAGATGGGTTGAGAGAGTTTATCCTTGAGGAAGATCACAGCTCGTGCTATTCCTTCTACCTAGGTGTCACGAAGATGTACCATGACTTGAAACAACACTATTTGTGGCGGAAAATGAAGAAAGATATTTCTACTTATGTCTCTCAGCGTTTGAATTGTCAATATGTAAAGTACGAGTATCAGAAAGCGAATGGGTTGACTTTTGAGATACTGGAGTAGAAGTGGGAGCGTATCATTATGGATTTTGTGGTAGGATTGTGGACTGATTGACTAACTCCGCACACGTCATTCTGGTGATGACCCTATTCTTAGGAGCAATTGGCTATGATTTACATCCGAGAGATTATCCCCCTACACGATATGCCTATTTCTATCATTTCCAATTGAGGCACGCAATTCACATAATGTTTTTGGAGAGTCGTGCAGCATGAGTTGAGCATGCGGGACGAGATAAGTATCACATTTCATCCTTAGATGGACGGATAGTCTGCACACTACTTAGGTTTTGGAGGATATGTTACGTGCCTGTATTA
This sequence comes from Nicotiana attenuata, assembly GCF_001879085.1. Classification (NCBI taxonomy): domain Eukaryota; kingdom Viridiplantae; phylum Streptophyta; class Magnoliopsida; order Solanales; family Solanaceae; genus Nicotiana; species Nicotiana attenuata. The sequence goes on from NC_031993.1 coordinate 46,420,894, forward strand.
TTGATTTTGGAAGTTCATGGGACCAGTTCTTACCTCTAGCAGAGTTTGCCTACAACAATATCTATTAGTCAAGCATCCAGATGGCTCGATACGAGGCCTTATGTGGGAGGTGATGTCGTTTGCTGATTGATTGGTTTGAGCCCGGTGAGGCTAGATTGTTGGGCACTAATTTGGTCCGTGATGCCATGGAGAAGGTTAAGGTAATTCAGGAGTGACTTCGTGCAACTCAGTTCAGACAAAAGAGCTTTCCGAACCGAAAGGTTCGAGATGTGGTTTACATGGTGGGTGAGAAGGTTATTCTCCTAGTGTCACCTATAAAGGGTGTGATGCGGTTTTGGCAGAAGGGTAAGTTAAGCCCGAGGTTAATTGGCCCGTTTGAGATCTTGGAGAGAGTTGAGGAGGTCGCTTATAGGCTTGCATTGTCTCCTAGCCTAGAAGGGGTACATTCACGTTTCTATGCTTCGAAAGCACCATGAGGATAGATCACATATTTTGGACTTCAGCACGGTACAACTAGATGAAAATTTGGCCTATGAAGAAGTGCCGATGGCTATTCTAGACCGGCAGAATCGTAAGTTGAGATCGAAGAGTTTTCCTTATGTGAAAGTAAAATAGAGAGGTCAGCCATCAAGACGGCTATGTGGGAGTCCGAGTGTATACGGCAAAATCGGAGGGTCCAATTTCCCGTCATCGAGGCAGTTCAGAAGATCGCCTTGAAGCCTCGAGGCTGCAATGATGCGCTCGAGTCTTCTTCTTCGGAGCTCGTCGACACCAGGTCTGAAGAAAATATCGGCCAGACTAGAATAAAACTGGGGAGTTCCCAAGATGCGGCTAAGTCTGACAAAGCCTAGCCAGGCTACCCTGAACCCTAATCAGGGTGTCGCATCCAGCCGTCCCATCTCCACAACTTTACAACTAATGTATGCCTTACCGTATAATCTTCCCCCCTTCTATATAAAGGGATTCTTACTATTTTGTAGACAACTGATGTTGCTCCAACTACTCTACATGAAATATACGATAACTCTCTCTCTCTTTCTCTCTAATACACTCTCTCGATACTGTGGCTCCATTTTATTATCTTCATACTTGTTCTTCATTTATTTCTTATCATTGGCCACAAAGAGCCTCCTCTAATATTATTGCATCTGTTAGCCCTTCCCCGACTGCCCCTGATAGCTCGAGCCCGAGCTCGGGAACCGACCTCGAGGCCCTAAACTGTCTAGATCGAGGCCTTGAAGGGCTATCTTTCGGTTCGATTACGACCCCATTTTAGCTCGCATCTCATCCTTAAACTTCACACACATAGCATCAACTGCTCCACAACTAGCATAATAATAGATCACGTATTTTTGGAGTCCCATCAACAAATTTAATTGTTATTACCATTTTCACGGTAAACAGTTTGACGCCCACTGTGGGGCTAAAAATAATAGTGATTATTTTCTTGCTAGTTTCATTACACAATGCAAGTTTTCTTTCACACTTTTTCTTGCCCAAGATCTTCGATTTCAGGTCAAAATTTCTGGCTAAGTGAACAGCGTAGAAAACGACGACCTCAAAAATCACGGGGAGAACGGTGTGGCCGTTCCAATCGTTGGCGCGCCGCCACGGAACCCCGAAAACGCACTTGGGCTGACTCCAACGGATGAAGGCTCGCGGACGCACAGCAGATCGAGGAAACCTCACACACCGAAAGGAGCATACAACATGGCGTCCGACAGGAATCCCAAAATACCCCAGCTCGGGAAGAACATGAAGTTAGCCTTCATGCTATTTTTGAAATGTTGCAGGCACAACAGCTGGCTATCGCTGAGCTGTAAAGCCACATGATCACGCCCAACTCTAGTCCTAAAAAGGATAAGCGATCACTGCAAATATAATCCGGTCTAAAAGTCCGGAGTCGAATCCCACAGAGAACTAAGGCTTAGCTATATCTGTTTAATATCACTAAGAAGACAAGTTTGAACAATTTCTAAATTATAATATTAAGATTTTTAAATCTAACTAATTAACCAACAAATACTATAAAACGGTAAAATTATCAACTAACGAGACAAAGGTCTGGAGACTAAATTAAGGAGGTCTAGAGTTATGATTTCCACAATTGTTGATTTCATTAATTGTATGCTTCTTATAGCTTTGACTTAGTTGCCTCTATCAATCATGAACTCTCCAACTATCATAAATCTCTCTCAAGCAATTATGATAATTTACTAGACGCACTCTCTCAAGCTACGCTAGCTAGATTCACATTACAGTTCACTTAGATCGCACCCGAGGTATCGTTATCTCTAATCCAACCTCTAAACCCTCGGCTATGACTCTCGCCTATACTCCGGGAGTGATGTTGTTCAAAAAACTACCTAAATATGCACTCTCTCTCAAGCAGATACATAATAAATAGGAACGGCTAATTGAGGATCCTTTCAATTAACCAAAATCAAAACGTAGTTGAACAAATAGAGATTAACAACTAACTCAAAACTATATTAATATAACAACCAATTCATCCCCAAAAGGTTCCATCAAAACCCTATAAAACGAATTAGCTTTTCATAAAAGTATGTGAAAACACAATACTCCAATTCATAACCAACAATAAAATAGGAAGAAGAAGGGGAAAAACTTGTAGTTGAATCTTCCTCCTTGCTCCTAGCATGTTCTCGCCTCCAAGGGTGTTGTCTAACCCTAAAGTAGTGTCTCCTCCTTTCAAAGTGGTGTTTTAAGATGTATTTTTATGACCTAGGGTTGATGAGGGGCGAAATTCTTCAATCCAACTTCGGATGGGAGAGTTGGAATCCGCGTCTGCCTACGCGTCTAGACGCGGACTTTGATGCGGATCCGCGTTTGCCTTCGCGTCTAGACGCGGACTTTGACGCGGATCCAGCTTTTGAAATTCTTCCATTTCGCGAAGCGCTCCGTGCCTTTGCTTCACTTCGCTGTTTTGTGCCTTAACTTTTCTCCTTTTTCGCATCCGACTTCGTGCCACGCACGAGAATAGACGAGCTCCCACTCCTTTAATTTCTTCTTTTTGTGTCGAATTGTCATCTTTTGATCATTTATCATCCAAATTCGTTCCTACACATAAGAAACACATAATGAGTATATTTCACTTTGAAAATCATGTAATCTCCCACGACACACACAAGAATTAATATGCAAATATACTCAAAAATATGCACTTTTCATCATTTATCAACACCCCACACTTAAACTCTTGCTCGTCCTCGAGCAATCAAACTACATTTTTTTATAGACACGACCTTTTTAAACAATTCTCCTAACTCATCACACCAAGAGTATTTAAAATAGACTAAGCACAAAAGCATAACATCTTCACCTCAAGATTTGACTCATAAGTACCACGCATTATTCACAACTCACCCACTTACTCTAACATAGAGGTCACTGACATTACCTTTCCTTCATGAATCAAGTGCCCTCACACAACAAAAGAGAGTAGTTCCACACAATAAAATTTAAGAACACTTAGGAACTCAAGATAGAAAGAATTCTCTCACTCTCAGAAATAACATTCATATGCCACAAAAGATGCACCATAAGCTTGCCCGTAGTGCACTACTCCACTAATCGAGCTCATTCAATCTAGGATCAATTAGGACTTTATTTGGTTGTAATGTTGGCTACGGGACGGGTATGATACATTTAGATACAAGAGTGACTACACCTCCCTAAGCACTTTAATACATATACTTTAACATTCAAACCCCATACTTATGTCAAATCAAAACTCCACCTTCACATCAATGTATATTACCCATTCTTCTTTAAGCACTCTTACATCAAAAGCCACCACTTATCAAGGAATATTTTTTTTTCACAACAATCGAACTATTTTTTTTTTCAATTCAAGTGGCTCTTACTTTTTTTCAAAACAGTGCACCTTTCTCCTTGTTTCATTAGTTCCATTCGAAAGCCAAACCAACCACCCCACACTTTAACTTTTACATAGTTCATAATAATTCAAGTGCTCATGAGAGGTTAAAAGGTTCAAATAGATGATTAATTCAAACAAATGGGTAAGGCTTGTAATGTGGTTGCCAAAGAAACGAATTGTCATCTTTTGATCATTTTTCATCCAAACTCGTTCCTACACATAAGAAACACATAATGGGTATATTTCACTTCGAAAATCATGTAATCTCCCGCGACACACACAAGAATTAATATGCAAATATACTCAAAAATATGCACTTTTCATCATTTATCACCACACAAAAACTCCCAGCACCGCAGCACCGGGAACAACTCCCCCGACCTAACAGGTACCGGAGAAATTGAGCAATAATGGTTCGGTAGCCGACCCTGCTATCGTAAAAATGCTCGAGGATCTTACTAGAAGGATCGAGTCGGGAGAGAAAATGATAGCATCCAACGACAAGAAGGTCGAAATTTACAACTCCAGGGTCGACCAAATCCCGGGCGCGCCCTCGTGTCGCATCCCCTTTTTTTCCTCGCGGAATCGGGTTCATGACATTTTGGTATGGGACAACTTGTTCCTTTTGGGAAAGGGGTTTGCATTTATGAAGAGTTGCCACCTAACGATTTAAGGTGCGTTAGGGAACCTATAAGGTTCATCTATAACTACGTTTGGTAACCGGAGATAGGGTAAGGGCTTGAAATTATCCTAAGGGGAAGGTGTTAGGTACCCCTCAGGATCCACTAGTGTGGTTCCCGGCCAGACAGTTTTTTGTGAATTTATACAATTAGCAAATAAACAAATATGGCTCAAATTGTAGGGGATTTAAGTTTAAATACACAGATATTTGAAAAAAAAAGTTAATGAAAAACAAGATTTTGAAAAGAGTACAATCTAAGCGTGTTTGTAAATATAAAGGGGGCGTCCTAGGTTGGTTAGCCTATAGGATCACATCAGTACAATGCCCGGTAATCACTCCTTAGAAAGGGGCTACGCATGGCATTAGAGCACCGGTCATCATATCCATATCTACCCTTTCCCGCCCCGTGAAGATAATTAAAGCGAAGGTTGGTCTCGACCCCTATTGCATGCTGTTAACCATCCCTTCCTATCAGTCCCGAAGGAATTTAGGACTCCTATCCTATAAAAGGGGTGGGGGTTCTGGGCAGACCTTCAGGTTTAAAGGCAAAATACTAGGCGACAAACAAGAACACATAGGACTGCATTTAAGGGGGAAAACACAGAAAATAGATAGAAGGCTCAGATATAACTCCACAAGTAATGCACACAGACAGCACGACTCATACACAAATAAGGTCCACATTCAGATCCTAACAAGGTATTTAAGTGATAACAATAGAACCAGATTTATTACATGACTCAGAGAAGAAGTCCGAATCAGGCTTGCCTACTGGTATTAACATGTTGACAGTTAAACACTAATCACAAAGACGGTTCTGGTTTTATTTAAAGTTGATTGCCTAAGGCTTGCCTAGGCGCGGAACACAGATGACTATATTTTATACAGTGAAACAAGGCAGGTTTCTTAAAGCGGACTCTTGAGTCCTTATAGGCATGATATCTAATGACAAATCAATGCAATTTTTAAAAGAACTTGTTTTAGAGAAAATAAACCGTTAATTAAACCAGTTTCAAAATGAACTAAAACGTGGACTGGATTGATTTATTTAACTAAACTAATTGAGATCTATAGGCAGAATTTCTAGAGTTATCCCCTATAGGCATGACATCTAGTTGTTTAACACTGATTTTAGAAACTTGGCAGGCATGATGACCAATGAAAGAAAACATGTAACACTTGTTATAACAGAAGCTAGATTAAATTATATCCTATAGGCATGACATCTATTTGTGAAACTGATTTTGAGACCTATTAAACATGATTTCTAACATGGTAAGGCAAGTATAGTAAAACCCTATAGGCATGGTTTCTAACATGGTAAGGCAAACATAGTAAAAAATGTAAAGTCCTATAGGCATGGTTTCTACCCGCCTTACCCCACAAACATGTAAATGCCCGCCCTTTTCGCTAATTACCCCAATATTCGTTTACAGATTTGTCACGCCCCAAAATCCGAGGAGCACGACCGGCGCTCAACCGAGTAAACCCGACCGAGCAAGCCTGTTAGATCTCATTCTACCCCAAACTAACTCATGAATAAATTGGAGATGGACTCCATTAATCAAATTCTATAAACACATCATTAACGATTTCCATTTCATTTTCATTAGCAAATTCATTCGCCATATTAAAGGTATTACAAGTTTTATACATCATTGCCAAACATCAACATTTCTATTTAAAATTCCCATGCCCGACACTACCCACAACCTGTCTACGGAGCCTCTAACTACAACTAAAGAATAATACGGAAATGCCAGCAACAAGGCTCAGGCTATACCTTACACAAATACCAAAATAAGACTTCGGGAAGAAAAGCGGCCTGAGCCACGCAGGGCCCCGAGAGGAAAGGGGCTCACCAATACAGCTGACGGAAAGTGGATAAGGTGCTACTGTCAATGGACTGAAGTACCTGCACCTACAATCATAACACGAATGTAGCGCCCCCGGCAAAAGGGACGTCAGTACATTTGAATTGTACCGGTATGTATGAACAAACTTCACCCCAGGTAGAATCAAATAACACACAAGTAACATATATCAATAGAATCAACGATAAAATGCACGTGAAAGAAACAATCAAAGCCAAACAAGTTTCACAATCTCTCCTTTTCCCCTTTAACATTATCACATCAATGATTTCACAGTTTATAAACAGGTATGTAACAGTAATAGAAACAACAATCAAATCCACAAAGAGGGAACAATCAAGCCAAACAAGTATACAATCTACTCTTGCTTCCCCTTC
>NC_031993.1:46427827-46486131 GCF_001879085.1 Nicotiana attenuata
GAACCTTCCTGTCCGCGTAACTCTTCTGTCTGGACTGGGCTGTACGGAGTCTATCTTGAATCACCTTGACCTTCTCCAATGCATCCTGAACCAACTCTGTGCCCAGTAGCCTGGCCTCACCCGGCTCAAACCAACCCACCGGAGACCTGCATCTCCTACCATATAAAGCCTCATACGGCGCCATCTGAATGCTGGACTGATAACTGTTGTCGTAAGCAAACTCCGCCAATGGCAAGAACTGATCCCAAGACCCTCCAAACTCAATCACGCACGCACGGAGCATATCCTCAAGAATCTGAATAGTGCGCTCGGACTGTCCGTCCGTCTGGGGGTGAAATGCTGTGCTCAACTTTGCCCGAGTGCCTAACTCTTGCTGCACGGCTCTCCAGAACCGCGATGTAAACTGAGTACCTCTGTCTGAAATGATAGAAACTGGAATACCATGCAAACGGACGATCTCCCTGATATAAATCTCCGCCAACCGCTCCGATGAATAAGTGGTACACACAGGAATGAAATGAGCGGACTTGGTCAGCCGGTCCACAATAACCCAAATGGAATCAAACTTCTTCAAGGTCCGTGGAAGTCCAGATACAAAATCCATGGTGATGCGCTCCCATTTCCACTCCGGAATCTCTATCTGCTGGAGCAACCCACCCGGGCGCTGGTGCTCATACTTCACCTGCTGGCAGTTGAGGCATCTAGACACATAGCCAACTATATCCTTCTTCATCCGCCTCCACCAGTAGTGCTGCCTCAGGTCCTGATACATCTTCGCGGCACCCGGATGGATGGAATACCGCGAACTATGGGCCTCTGCTAGAATCAACTCTCGAAGGCCATCAACATTGGGCACACAAACCCGACCCTACATCCTCAATACCCGTTATCTCCAATGGTCACATCTCTGGCATCACCACGCTGAACCTTGTCCTTAAGGACAAGCAAATGAGGGTCATCATACTGCCGCTCCCTGATACGATCAAATAAGGAAGACCGGGAAACCACACAAGCTAGAACCCGACTGGGCTCCGAAAGATCCAATCTCACGAACTGGCTGGCTAAGGCCTGAACATCCATCGCCATAGGCCTCTCTGAAGCTGGTAAATATGCCAAACTCCCCAAACTCTCCGCCCGGCGACTCAAGGCATCCGCCACCACATTGGCCTTGCCCGGGTGATACAGAATAGTAATATCATAGTCATTCAGCAACTCTAACCATCTCCTCTATCGCGAATTTAGATCCTTTTGCTTGAACAAGTGCTGCAGACTCCGGTGGTCAGTATAGATCTCACAAGGCACTCCATATAGATAATGACGCTAGATCTTTAAGGCATGAACAATAGCAGCTAACTCAAGGTCGTGGACAGGGTAATTCTTCTCATGTATCTTCAACTGTCTGGATGCGTAGGCAATCACCCTACCGTCCTGCATCAACACCGCTCCCAGGCTAACTCTCGAGGCGTCACAATAGACAGTATAAGACCCCGAACCGGTAGGCAATATCAAGCTGGGGCTGTAGTCAAAGCTGTCTTGAGCTTTTGAAAGCTCGCCTCACACTCCTCTGTCCACTGAAATGGGGCACCCTTCTGGGTCAATCTAGTCATAGGGGCCGTAATCGATGAAAATCCCTCCACGAAACGACGGTAGTAACCCGCCAAGCCAAGGAAACTGCGAATCTCTGTAGCTGAGGACGGCCTGGGCCAATCTGCACGGCCTCTATCTTCCTTGGATCCACCCAAATGCCCTCACTCGAAATCACGTGGCCTAAGAATGCCACCGAACTCAACCAAAACTCACATTTTGAGAACTTTGCATATAGCTTCTTCTCTCTCAGGGTCTGTAGCACGGTCCTCAGATGCTGCTCATGATCTTCCTGACTCCGGGAATACACCAGATATCATCAATAAAAATAATCACGAACGAGTCAAGATATGGCCTGAACAGACTGTGCATTAAATGCATGAAAGTTGCTGGGGCATTGGTCAGCCCAAATGACATAACAAGGAACTCGTAATGACCATACCGAGTCCTGAAGGCAGTCTTCGGGATATCTGGCTCCCGAATCTTTAACTGATGGTAACCTGAGCGCAAGTCAATCTTAGAAAACACTTGTGCGCCTTGAAGCTGGTCAAACAGATCATCAATGCGAGGCAAAGGATAACGGTTCTTCACTGTAACCTTGTTCAACTTGCGATAGTCAATACACATACGCATAGAACCATCATTCTTCTTCACAAACAAGAGAGGAGCACCCCACGGTGAAACACTAGGTCGAATGAAACCCTTATCAAGCAATTCCTGCAACTGATCCTTCAACTCAGGAGGAGCCATACGATACGGAGGAATGGAAATGGGCTGAGTGCCCGGCAACAGATCAATGCCAAAATCAATGTCTCTATCGGGCGGCATGCCCGGAAGGTCAGCTGGAAACACATCGAGATAATCCCGTACCACTGGGACTGAATCAACAGAAGGGGTATCAGCACTGACATCTCTCACATAAGCTAAATACGCGGCACAACCCTTCTCAACCATACGCTGAGCTTTGAGGAAAGAGATAACTCTACTGGGAGTGTGATCTAAGGTACCACTCCACTCAACACGCGGAATACCTGGCATAGCCAGCGTCGCGGTCTTGGCGTGACAATCAAGAATAGCAAATGGGGCGACAACCAGTCCATGCCCAAGATAATGTCAAAATCAACCATGTTGAGTAATAACAAATCTTCCCTGGTCTCAAAACCACGAATAGTAACCAAACATGACCTATAAATGCGGTCCACAATAAGAGAATCCCCCACAGGAGTAGAAACATAAACGGGAGCACTCAAAGAATCCCGAGGTACACCCAAATACGGAGCAAAGTAAGAAGACACATAAGAATAAGTAGAGCCCGAATCGAATAGAACCGATGCCTCTCTGTGACAAACCAGTATAATACCTGTAATGACGGAGTCGGAGGCAACAGCCTCGGTACGAGCAGGAATAGCATAATATCTGGCCCGACCCCTCTCTCGAGGGCGACCTCTATCTCCCCGACCTCCGCCCCTAGCCGGATGGGCAGATGGGGTAGCAGCTGGAGCTGTGACCATGGACTGAGAACTCTGAGGAGCACGCTGTGGCTGAGCAGTCTGTGAAGATGCACCCCTACCAAGTCTGGGGCAGTCCCTAACCATGTGGCGTGTATCACCACTCTCGAAACAAGCTCTGGGAGGACGCGGTGGCTGTGACTGGCTAGGGCCAGATCTGCCGGACTGACCTCTGGAAGCACCCCGCGCAGGAGGCGCGCTAGAAACTGGAGGTGCATAGTAAGGCTCCTGAGGTGTAGGTGGAGCTGGAGTACTGCTGGCTGCTGGAAGAGCTGAATGAATGGGGCGGCCCGCATAACCTCTGCCATAACGACCTGTTGCTGGGGTACGGGCACCAGAGTAGTGACCCGACTCTCGAGACCTCTTGGCCTCCCTCTCCCCTCGCTCCCTTGCGAGCATACCCTCAATCCTCCTAGCAATGCTCACTACCTGCTGATAAGGAATGTCCATCTCTAACTCTCGAGCCATGCTAGATCTGATGGGTGGGATAAGACCCTCAATGAACCTGCGGACTCTCTCACGAACTGTAGCAACCAAGGCCGGTGCATGCCTGGCCAACCTGGTATAGTGGATAGTATACTCCGAAACGGTCATAGCACCCTGGCGCAAATGCTCAAACTCTGCGTGCCATGCGTCCCTGAGACTCTGGGGAATAAACTCTCTCATGAACATATCTGAGAACTGGGTCCAGGTCAGTGAGGCAGCCTCGGCTGGACTGTCTATCTCATAAGTGCGCCACCAATCATAGGCGGCTCCCCGAAGCTGGAAGGCAGTGAAGGAAACCCCGCTGGACTCTACTATGCCCATAGTGCGAAGAATGCGGTGACACTCCTCTAGAAATCCCAAGGCATCGTCTGATGCTAATCCACTGAATACTGGGGGATCATACTTCTTGAACCTCTCAAGTCTCCGCTGCTCGTCCTCTGAAGCAGCTGACCCGTCCTCGGGCTGAACTGGCGCTGCTGGCAGTGCGGGAATAATCTCGGGAGCCTGCTTAACATGCACTCGCTGCTCAAGAGTGCGGACGGCGGGAGTCTGTGCTCCTCCCCCGGCCTGGGATGTGGCTGCAGCAAGGGGAAGCAACCCTGCTTGAGCCAAGGTGGTGTACATACTCATGCACTAAGCCAAAGTCTCCTGAAGAGCTGGAGTAGTAGTGGCAGTAGTAGGCGTGCCAGGTGCCTGGGCTCCGGCTGGATCTGCTGGTGGTGCCTCGGCGGCAGCTTGCGCAGGTGGTCTGGCTGCACCACGTGCGCGTCCTCGACCTCTATCCCGGCCCCGGCCTCTGACGGCTGCAGTAGGGGGCGCGGGTGCCTGATCATCCCGAGTAGCGCGGGTGCCTGATCATCCCGAGTAGCGCGTGTCCTCACCATTTGTGAGAGAATAGAAGACAGAAGTTTAGAATTGTGATGTCAAAATATCGCACGACGAGGAAATCAAATGAAGTGAAAATTTTCCTAACAGTTACATAGCCTCTCGTAGATAAGTACAGACGTCTCCGTACCGATCAGCGAGACTCTAATAAACCGGCCTATGTTCCATGACTCCTATGAACCTAGAGCTCTGATACCAACTTGTCACGACCCCAGTTCGCCCTCCGTGAACATGTCGTGATGGCACCTAGTCCCTACGACTAGGTAAGCCTAACAATGCGGAAATAGCATAAATTGCGGAAACAAATAATTAAACTAAAAAAACTAGAAGGGTAACTGTATATAAATGCCGCTCGGCATATACAACCCAAAAATGCGGAAGTCTACAATATCATCCCAAAACCCGAAAACTCACGGGAACACAAGCTAGAAGAAGTACTGTAAATGCTCTAATCTCCAGAATGTCTAAAGCAAAAGTACGAACGGAAAAGCTAACTGCTAAAGTTAGAATAAGATAGAGACTCCTGGTCTGCGGACGCGGCAGATGTACCTCGAAGTCTCCGCTAGATCTCTCCCCCTCGAGAGTGATACGCCTGGGATGAAGTACCTGGATCTGCACATGAAAAACATGCGCAGAAGGGGCATGAGTACACCACAGCGGTACTCAGTAAGTGCCAAGCCTAACCTCGGTCGGGTAGTGACGAGGAAGGTCAGGGCCCTACTGAGATAAAATACATAATAAATCTTGCAACAGCATGAAATAAACTGAAGTAATGAGTACAACTATGAAGTAAGACAGGTTATACAAGGCAACAATTAACACTCAGAGAATAAGACAACCCAGAGTACAAATAGCTCAATACCAATACCAACAATGAGGATCTCCCAAGATACCGTCCTGTAGTCTATTTCATCAACTGTCCAAGGAGCTCTCGGGATACCATCCCGTAGTCCATCATATGAGTATATCCGAAGGATCTTCCGGGATACCGTCCCGTAGTCCAACTATCAATGTGCAGGGGGATCTATCGGGAATCTAATCCACAGTCCCAAAGTAAATGTGCAGGGGGGATCTACTGGAAGCTAACCCGTAGTCCCAAAGTAAACAAACAAGGGGGGAGCTACCAGAGTCCCACATCCGTAGTCCCAATGTAAATACGCAGTCACAACACGAAGAATATTCAAAAAATGAAGCTAAAAAATACAGGGCAACAGGTAGTTCTACCCTAACATGCTTCACGTAGTGCAAACAAGGCAACTTGAACAAATAGACAATTTAGAACAACTAAGCATGCTTTTCTGGCTAACACAGTCTATAATTGCAAATAAAATAAAGCAGATAAGAAAGAAAACTCAGTCTAAGTATTTAAAGTAAAACCGGATTTTTCAACAATTAGCTCAAGTACGCGCTCGTCACCTCACGTACAAGGCATTCAATTACCAAATATCATATCCTAAGGGGAAAAGGTCCCCCACACAAGGTTAGACAAGCCACTTACCTCAAACCGGCTCCAAAATCAACTCGAAACCACACTTTTGCCACGAGTATCCGACTCCAAATGTCCCAAATCTATTCAATTCAATTACATATCGTAAATAACATCTCAAGCAACTGATTCTACTATTTAATTTAAAGCTAAGATGCGAATTTAGGTAAAATGACAAAAATGCCCCTCAGGCCAACGTCTCGGAATCGGATAAATTTTACATTTCCAGAACCTCGTACTCTCACGAGTCTAACCATATAAAAATCTCCCAAATCAGAGGTCAAACACCCACTCAAAACTCAATAGTTTGGTCTATAAAGTTTTCCCCATTTTTCATTCAAAAATCCGAAATTAAAGATGAATTCGTGATTAGATTAGTGGGTTTTAAGCATAAGAGATTAGAGAATCGTTACCCAGTAGTTGCCCTCGAAAAACCTTCAAAATTTCCCCCAAATCCGAGCTCCCAAGCTTGTATTTTGATGAAAATGGCTAACCCTCGGTTTTGAAATATTTATAACTGCCCAGGTGTTTAATGAATCGCGATCGCGAAAGTGGGGCCGCGATCGCGTAGAGTAAAAAAAAAGGCTCCAGGAAAAAGTCCTACGCGAACGTGTGAAAAGGCTTGCGATCGCGGAAGAGGAGGAGCTGTCCTTACGCGATCGCGTCTAAGGACACACGAACGCGAAGAAGGAATGGGCCTCTAGGCCACCGACTCAGTCTACACTACGCGAACGCGAAAGAGGAAAGGGCAGAGCTACGCGATCGCGGATCAATCCATGCGATCGCGTTTAAGGAATTGGGCCCTCCTCCAGATTGCTCTATACGATCGCGTGAGCTGGGACGCGATCGCGAAGAAGAAAATGGTCTGCAACAGCTGAAGAGAATTTCTGCAATTTCTCATAACTCAAAATGCTCCGTTGAGCATCCGAAACACACCCGAGGTCCCCGGGATCTCAATCAAACCTACGACATATCCCATAACATCATTCAAACTTGTACCAACCCTTAAACCACCTAAAACAACGTCGGAAACTCGAATTAATCAATGATTTAAGCCTAAGAACTTAAAATTCTAACAAAACACGCTTTCGATCAAAAACCTAACCAAACCTCGTCCAAATGACCTGAAATCTTACACACACATCCCAAATGACATGACGGAGCTACTGCAACTTCCGGAATTCCATTCCGACCCTCAGATGAAAATGTCACTATTTGATCGGAGACTTCAAAAATTCAAACTTCGGCATTTCAAGCCTAAATCAGCTACGGACTTCCAAAACACATTCCAAACACGCTCCTAACCCCGAAATTACCTAATGGAGCTAACGGAACCATCAGATTTCCATTCCGAGGCCGTCTTCACACTGTTCCGGCTACGAGCAACTTTCCAACACTTAAGCTCTCATTTAGGGACTAAGTGTCCCAAAACTCTCCGAAACTTAAAACAAAACATCCCGGAAATTCAAATTAGCATAAATAGACTTGGGGAAAATATTTAATAGGGGATTGGGGCGTTAATTCTTAAGACGACCGGCCGGGTCGTCACACGAGTTGGATGCTATGGTATTTTAGAGGGACAATTTGTAAAATAGTTAAATGGCGTAGGTACTCTGTCTAATGACTGTTGTGTAAATGAGACCTAGTATATATACTAAGTGAGGGAATGAAGAAAAAGGGGGCTGACATAAAATTCACACACAGAGATAGACATATCTTAACAGATCAAGGAAGATCTTCATCCCTGGCTCCTCGTCAAGGAGAAAGGAGAGAGGAAGCTTAGATCCTCAATATCCATCATTAGTTGCACTATATCAAAGTGTATGGGGGATCAACCTTGTTCAAGAACGGTGACCCTTTTTATCAATGTATTCTTTGTTATCATTTAATATTATGAAAATCACCATCATTTCCTTATATAATGGGATTCAATCATTGTTTTAGTTGAATTTTATGTTCAGTTATGTTTGCTTATTCTTATCTTCTATCTTAGATCTAGGGTAAATTATCTTTGGCTAGGATTTGGCTCAAATCTTCTTATTTAATTAGTTCAATAAAAAGTCTAAATCTTTTTGGTCGAACAATTTGGCGCCGTCTGTCTAGCAAAATTTTAGTTTCCTCTAGATCTAAAGTCAACCAGAGTTCTCTTCCCGGTTGTCGTAGCCTCGCCTTCTCATTACGAACATCGATTTGAGAAGGTTGTAGGCAAGCTTTCGAAATAACTGAACCAATCAGGTCAGATCTTTGCAGGAAATCAAAATTATGTTTGATGTCTATACAAAATCCACGTCTTGCTGTAGCGATAGGTTTGGTACATCGCAAGTATGAGTTTTTAGAGTACGATTATGGCCGCCACACACTGAGCGCGTCCGCAATCCTATCTGCTATATTAACGTTAGATACCAATCTATACTTCATGCACATTCCCCCCCCCCCCTCTTAGGAAGAGACGTTAGCCTATAATGTGATTCATTGAAATAACGAGCTTTTCCAGCCTGTATGTATGAAGTATAACTTATGTTTTCCCTACTTTTGTGCACATGGGACGGCATCGGACCGGGACTCGAACTCGAGACCCCAACAGGCAAAGTGAATTGTCAGCCCATAAGAAGCCCGTACTCAACTAACGGCGAAGCTAAGCACGAGGCTGAGATCAAATCTGAAGCCATCATCCAAGTACGAAGCAAAATGAGTCGTTCTACAACACCCCCAAGCAGGTCAAGGTAACTGACGATTTCGTTTAGGTTTGACTTGTTATTTTTCTTTTTTGATTGGATAGGAACAGGAGCATTCTCCCAGGTGCGCAAACAAAGAACAAACGCCACCAAAAAAATACACCAGAAAAATGTCCCGCACCATGTCATCCCACAGGCAACGGTCGAGCAAAACCTCCCACATCGTACCATACTTCGAATAACAGACAAACGGCCCAAAATCAGTCGGCATCATTAAGAAACAATCTCCATAGCTTGGGATTAAGCGGCGAGCCCATGAGACGTACAGTCCCTCCAACACAGGCAAGACATGAACATGAAAAGTCTGCCCGTGTGCTCGCCATGGCGATGCTACGCCAATTCAGCCGACTAAATGTTACGAGTCACGCCCCAAACTTCGTTCAAACTAATCAAGCCCTAAGGTGCCCAGAAGCCCAAAAAATAAGTTCATCGCTCATCCAGTCAAAGGTCCCTCCAGGACGAGCAATGAAGGGACTAGATAGACTGGGACTCACCCCGACGCATACATAAACTTGCAGCAACGCATGATATTCTCCAATAAAAGCAAAATTAGATAAACTGGGAATCACCCCGGCGCACGCATAAACGATGCAGCATAAAAATAATGCAGCAGGCAATAGTCTTACCACTCCACCGAGCATGCACATTGCTAAGAGAAAGTAAAATTCAACCTCGTTAGAATCAACAAGTCAAAGATCGACTTTGCTCGAACTCATAACGGGTTACAACTCGACCTCGCTCGAGTTTACGCCCTAATGGCCCCCGGCCATCACCAAGAAAAAGTAAAATTTGACCTCGTTTGAATAAACAAGTCAAATTTTGATCTCGCTCGAACTCATAGACGGGTTACAACTCGATCTCGCTCGAGTTTACACCCTAACGGCCCCCGGCCATCGCCAAGTGAAAGTAAAATTTGACCTCGTTCGAATCAACAAGTCAAAGATCAACCTTGCTCGAACTCATAACAGGTTACGACTTGACCTCGCTCGAGTTTACACCCTAACGGCCCCCGACTATCGCCAAGCAAAAGTAAAATTCGATCTCGTTCGAATTAACAAGTCAAAGTTCAACCTTGCTCAAACTCATAACGGGTTACAACTCGACCTAGCTCGGGTTTACACCCTAATAGCCCCCGACCATCGCTAAGCAAAAGTAAAATTTGACCTCGTTCGAATCAACAAGTCAAAGTTCGATCTCGCTCGAACTCATAATAGGTTACAACTAGACCTCACTCGAGTTTAGACCCTAACGGCCCCCAGCCATGGCCAAGCGAAAGTAAAATTCGACCTCGTTCGAATCAAGAAGTCAAAGTTCGACCTCGCTCGAACTCATAACGGGTTACAACTCGACCTCGCTCGAGTTTACACCCTAACGGGCCCCATCCATCCACAAGAGAAAGAAAATTTCAACCTCGTTCGAATCAACAAGTCAAAGTTCGACCTCGCTACTCATAACGGATTATAACTCGACCTCGCTCGAATTTACACCCTAACAGCCCCCGACCATCGTCAAAAATTCGACTTTCATTCAAGCTAATAAAGTTCAACCTCGCTCAAACTAACGAAGTAAGGTTCGACCCCGTTGAACTAACCAAATGAGACTCAACCTCGCTCAAATCAGCGAGCTAAATACGACCTCATTCGAATTCCCAACTAAAAATCAGGGCCTCATCACGGGAAAATCGGGAGATCTTTTTAAAAAATGGATGAGATAGAGAGTGTGAGATATGCAACCAAAGGCAAACCAACTATCTTATTCAGATACATATACATATACGACAACGTCTTACAAAATGCCGAAAGTTTGCCCCCATAAAAAGAAAAACAAGCAACAACAAAAGAAAAAAAACTAAGTACAAAAAGCTATGAAAACTTCACTCGACTTCATCTCTACCACCGTCCCCATCAGCATTGTCATTATCAGAAGAGAGCCCATCTTCAATCTCAGCACCCCCACCGGCCTCCGCTGTCGCAGGGTCATAACCTCATGCAAGACGAGCCTCGCATGCCTTAATCCGAGCATCTTCAAAAGCAGATTCAGGAATGCTCCCCACCATCCACAAACCCTTGTATATATCTCGTTGGGCCTCAACATGGACCCATAGCTTATACCAATGGATGGGGGCTGCAATAGAGGTAGATTCTTGATGGGAAGGGGTCGAGCCAATAGCTACGCCTTCTCGGCCTCGAGAGCTATAACTTGGTCTCCCAGGTTTGAGGCATCCCGCTCGAGCTCACCGATCCTCTCTTCGAGACTTGCCTCCCTCAGCGAGGCCATAGCCCTCTCGGCTTCCCTCTCAGACTTGAGGATGCGGATAGTGTCTTCCAGCGCCGCTGCCCTCACAAAAGCCGCCATCGGGCCCCTTCGGCCCTCTCCAACTCAGCCACCTTCCTTTCTAGCTCAGCCACCTTCTCCGTCCACTCTACACTTAGATTGGCAACTCTAGTGGCATTCTGCTCAAGCTCGGCTCGCAAAGACAACACCTTCGCCTGAAGGTCCTCACATTCCGCCGCAACCCCTTTTCCCACCTTGAGCTCCTTGTCTTTGGTCCTAAGCAACCTTTCGAGCTCGCTGCACCTACGGATAGGCCGCATCAGATCCTCATCTCTTTTCTCCAACTCCTCCATGAGGGATTGAGTATTACTGCCCGCCCTAAGTTGCGCATGCATCTCACAGCACCTGTTGCGATACCGGCGATATTTTGTGGCCATCTTCAGAAAGACTTCGGCCCGCGTCTCAGCCCTACGAGTACTCTCGATCTCCAAGATGTAAGTCTAAAAAAGGGGGGAAGAATCAGCGAAAGCAAATGGCACAAAACAAAGAAAATAGCAAAAGGAAACCCACCCTCAAGGCCATCCCAGCCACACCGCGTGACAAACCGGAATCACTAATCTCCCGAAGAGACCCGCTTTTGGCGGCAGAGCACAGAAGGTCCAATTGGGGCACCAAATCCACCGTGTCCTCCAACAGGTTAAAGTCCGATGGAATTTCGAGCACACGGGAAGGGCCTTCCGCCCTCACATCGACTCTGGTAAAGCCTTCCACAAACATTATCATGTCCTCGGGATTGATATCAGAATCTTATTCATAGTCCTCTACCACTACGCCCTTCAACCTCTCACTAGCTGCAGATGGGGTATGGGCCTGCCGAAATATCGATGGGCCACTCGGAACAATCACGGAAGCCTCGAAACTCTGTCTCCCTACTGCAGTAGCCTCTTTCACGTTCGTAATAGGCATCGCCTCCACACCCAGGGTGGCATCACCGCCGGGTTCAAACACCGTCAAAACGGGGTCGCCCTCGAGGGCGTTTCAGTCAAAGACACCCCCTCCGACACTATCCTCCGCCTCTTTGACGGAGCCTCTTCGCCATTACCATGAGAAAGTTCGACCTCCAAACGAACCGTAGGGATCGGGGTGTCCGACCGAGGAGAAGCCTCTGAACAACCAAACCTGGACGCGGACGGGATCTGCCGAATAGCCAGTTTCTGAACGCCTTCATCCGCACTTACCACTAGCACAGGCCTGGCAAAAGAGGCCGGCTAACGGAAAGCAAAGGTGCGAGCCCTCACCCTTCTCGCCCCTCTCCGTCATGCCAATGAAAGATTCGACCAAATAAAAATGTAAGGAAAAGAGATATAAAGAGCAAAGAACAAGATAACTAAGGCCGAGACAAGGCGACTTACCGGCGGAAGGTTTGCGCCCAAACCTCTCGTGGCAGGGTGCCCATGCGCGAATCCCCATCGTATGGGGTAGAACCGAGCTCACCCACCCACGAATATTAGCAAATTGCAGAGGGGGTAGTCTCTCGGCTGCAAAAATGAGAATACTCAACGAGATCACTAGAGGAAAACAACCAACAACCATTTTAAAAAAACAACAAACCAAAATAAAAGAGATGAAAAGAAAGGCCTACGGGCGAAATTCCACATCTCAAGGAGCCTAGCGGGGTTAGACACCACATGCTCCGTGCGGACATATAAGTAGTTCTCCTAGAAGCGGAAGTTGGTCTTGTCGTCCTTCTTCACCACCAAGCCCTTAGTGCCTCGGTGACGAAGATGTAGCATAGTGCCCCTATGAAAGGTGGGGACGAAGAGGTGAAGCAGGTGTTGAAGAGAAACCCCTCGATCGGCCATCTCCGCGTACTTAATGAGCATTAAAAAGAGTTTGTATATATACGGGGAAAGCTTAACCGGACACACCTCATAGAAGCGGCAAAAATCCTCCGCTAGAGGGGGGGGGGGAAGCGTGTATTCGATGACAAAAGGATATGCATAGAACGCGCAGTATCTTGGGCGGTGTATGTGCACAACGTCAGAACCTACTGGAACGAGTTCAATATGCTCAGGGATTCTCTATTTGGCCTTAAATGTCACAAGCTCCGCGACATCCATCGTAGAAGGAACAGGTTCCGGCTCATCCCCAGCAGGGCTATTGAATTCAGTCCTTGCCTTCCCTGAGCGGGGGACCACTTCATCCCACCATCGGAAAACTTTCATCCTCCACCATAACCACTCCCTCTTCGAGTGGGGGTATATCATTTTCCGGCACCGGGAACCAACGGCTCTATCAGGGTTGGAGGATGCACTATCCATCTCTTCTTTGATTGCGAAAATCGGGAAGGACAAGGCTAAAAGGTAGCGGCCACAAAAAATTTTAACAGAAAGGGAAATGTGAGAGATTGAAGGAGAAGAAGAAAAGTCGCAAAAGTCTCTCTTGAAGCGATTGGGAAGCACTGTATTGAAATGTCGTATTTTTCCCTATTTATATGGATATATATACCCTGAGCGGGAAAACCAAACGCCGCCATTTTGAAAATGGAAAGGGCACGGGAAACGACGCAATGCATAGAGAACGTGCACCATAATAACGCATGAGGAGTTTTTAATGACATTCTGAACTGATGTGACGGTCTGATGCAGCTCTCGAAATGTTACTTCGTTACCTCGCTACAAGGTACTCGCCCATCGCCCAAAGTGTTCAGATTTCTCACAACTTTCGAATCGACAGGGTCCGCCCATCGATCTCGCCGAAAGATGAGCCCAATAGGGGGAAGGACTAACTGTATGGGTCGAAATCTGACCAAACAAGAATCTGCGTGAAGAGGAGCTGCGACGGTCATTTGGGCCGAAGTCGTATTCGTACAACGCTATAGCGACGAGCACCTCAGGGCCGAGGTCGTGTACTCAGAATATTTGTGTAGCAAGTTGGATGTTATGGTATTTCAGAGGGTCAATTTGTAAAATAGTTAAATGGCTTAGGTATTCTGGCTAATGACCATTATGTAAATGAGAATACCTAGTATATATATTAAGTGAGGGAATGAAGAAAAAGGGGGCTGACACAAAAGTCACACACAGAGATAGACATATCTTTACATATCAAGGAAGATCTTCATCCCTGGCTCCTCGTCAAGGAGAAAGGAGAGAGGAAGCTGAGATCCTCAATATCCCTCATTAATTGCACTAGATCAAAGTGTATGGGGGATCAACCTTGTTCAAGAACGATGACCCTTTTTATCTATGTATTCTTTGTTATCATTTAATATTATGAAAATCACCATCCTTTCCTTGTATATGGGATTCAATTATTGTTTTAGTTGAATCTTATGTTCAGTTATGTTTGCTTATTCTTATCTTCTATCTTAGATCTAGGATAAATTATCTTTGGCTAGGATTTGGCTCAAATCTTCTTATTTAATTAGTTAAATAAAAAGTCTAAATCTTTTTGGTCGAACCATATGTATACATACGAGGATTGTTTTTATATGCTGATAATTAGGATTCATAATCTGCAATTCTAATTACAGCTCTGCATTATTACGGTCCATAAACGATAACGCATTTAGAATGAGCATACATTCTCCTTATTGAGTGAGTACGTTCTAGTCTCAAATGAGATTCCACTGATATCTATAAGGATGTGAATTTTTAAGAAGAAGAAAAACGTGGAATATGAAAAGTAATGTCAAAGCTCCATTGGCCACAGTGCTTGGCTGGGTGGAAATGGAGCGGTGGATTGGGGCCATTACTGAGGGGCTGTTATGGCTTAATGCTCTAAAAAGGTAAACAAAAACGCATCAAACGGATAGATCCTGTCTGCTTACGTAATTCTAAAACATGGCATAAACGACAATTCAGCATAGTTCACGTGCACCTTTTGAAAATTAAATAAAGTAAAACGAACAATGATTTAATTTGAAGAGTGTACGAATCAGAAAATTGAAATAAAAAAAAAAGTAAACCGCGCGCACTAAATATTAAAGAGACATCCGTATCATTTCAAATCTCGCGATGATCTCCACAGTAAATAAACCGCACTCCTATTGAAGGACAAGGTATTTTTAATTACCTCAGGTGATTGGTCAACATCTGCAAATAGCAAAGCTAATAATCTTACCCTTTATATATGATGGCTCGAGAGAGCTACAAAATGCAGTTTCTCATTGCAATCCCAACATAAAACTAGCAACCTTCAAATCTGTAGAGATGATCGATTACATATTCACTTCAATTCTAGTTTCTCTCGTCTTCGTAATCATGTTGAAGTATCTATATTCATCAAAAACACAATTACCACTTCCTCCAGGCCCATTTCCATTGCCATTAGTCGGGAACCTTTTCCAAGTTGGTAGAAAACGTCCTCATGCCGCTCTTGCAAAGCTAGCGCAATCACATGGTCGTGATCTCATGTCCATAAGGTTCGGCACACGACTCGTGGTTGTTGCTTCATCCCCTACTGCTGCTGCTGAGGTTCTGAAAACACATGATCGTATGCTTTCTGGCCGTTTTGTTTCTCATCCCATCCGAGTCAAGGGGTCATTACTTCACAACATGTCAACTGCTTTTCTAGAAGAGTGTGACGATAATTGGAAAAGTGTTCGTACCATATACAGGGGAGCGCTCTTTTCCACGAAAGCTCTAGAATCTCAGGTATGTTTGAGGGAGAAGAAAGTCAAGGAAATGATGCAACATTTGACAACCAAACAAGGCGAAGTGATTAGTATCAAGGGCGTGGTTTTCGTGAGCGCTTTAAACATATTGGGTAATTTGCTTCTTTCGATAGATTTGATTGATTTTGAGGGCAAGGGAGTGGGTGAAGAACTGAGGGAGTACCTGCGCAAATTTACGGCGGCGGGTGGAATCCTGGAGTTAGCAGATTTGTATCCTATATTGGGTGTTTGCAGTTCGGATGTCCAGGGAACATATAAGAAACTTATGGGTTTGTTTGATAAACTTTGTGCTGTTTGGGCAGGGATTGTTGAGGACAGAAGAAATAAATCAGACAGTCAACCTTCCACGGATACTGTAGATTTTATAGATGCTTTGATTAAAAATGGTTTCAGCGATAAACAAATCAATGCATTGCTTGTGGTGCGTCACATGCTTTAATTTCTATCCCTTTTTCACGTATTTGTATGGAAAAAAGGTCAATGGTTGTGCTTAAAAGCCATATTCCATATGCGAAATAACTTATTAACTACTATTTCTATGTTCTATCTCTCAGGAAATGTTTGGAGCGGGTACAGAATCAACAACTGCTACAAGCGAATGGATGGTTGTAGAACTCCTCAGAAATGAACAAGCCTTACAAAAACTTCGGCATGAAATCGCGGGAGTAGTAGGAGATAAGGACGTTGTAAAGGAGTCTGACTTGTCAAAATTACCATACTTGGATGCTTGTTTTAAGGAAACACTAAGGTTGCATCCTCCTGGACCGCTGCTACTTCCTCACCGTGCCGTCCAAACGTGTGAAGTCATGGGCTACAGAATTCCGAAAGACACCCAAGTTTTGGTGAATATGTGGGCAATTGCGAGGGATCCTAAGATTTGGGATGATGCTTCAAGCTTCAAGCCAGAAAGATTTATCAGTGCAAAAATAGATCACAAAGGACGAAATTTTGAGTATATCCCTTTTGGTTCCGGAAGAAGAATATGTGCAGGAGAACCTCTGGCTTCTAGGTTTATTCCAATAGCTGTCGCTTCTTTTATCCATAAGTTTGATTGGATTCTGCCAAATGACATGGATCCTGCTCATATTAACATGGATGAGACTTTGGATATCACAATGTTTAAGAAAGATCCACTTCTTGTCATTCCCAAATTGCGGAAACGAGGAGAAGAGTGAGGGACAGAAGCAGATGTTTTGTAAAACTACCACTATTGCTCTGTCGGTGTGTTATTATTTTATCACGTGCGTGTTCGTGTTGTGGGGTATCTCTTGTTACGTGTGTAATGTGTATCTATTGCCTGTGACTTGTGAGAATGGAGTACTCCATATATAATAGCAATCGAAATAATAATGATATTATTTGAGGAGATTCGGTTTTCATCCTAGTGGTGAGTTCCATATATTCCCCACCTTGTTAGTAATCCAGTTGATTGGCTACCTGAATTTTTACCTTATTTGTGAGAGTTCCATTGTCCATCTTTTAATCCTCTCCTGTGTGTCTTTTCCCTTGCCCTTAAATATGTATTTAAAAATATATAATGCTTAGTGTTCGCAGCAAGTAGTGGATTAAAATATTTTTTCCTTTTTTATATTCAAGGGAAAGTGGTGAGATACAGCTAGTTTTAACTAGATTTGTTTGAATCTAATAACAAAAAACTTCTCTTTATGTACAGGCCCAACATAAAGATGTTTTAAATTATTTTTGACATTGCCATGCGACTGTATTATACGATGGATTATCAAATAGAGATGTTCTTAACATTGCTATGCTGCTCTGTTCTATTAAGACATTTGTGATCTACAACATTTTAGTATTTAGCAATGCACGGTTGCATGAATGCTTTGAATAGGAGGCGATGACATATCTAGGGGAGGAAATTACTCTTCAAGAAAGTACGAATCAAAGACAACAGGAAAATGCCATTTGATGAGAGAAGTATACTAGTAGTAGTGTTGCTAAGTCATGTATTTGAACTATTCAACAGAAAATAATTATTGAATAACAGATTTCAAGCAGCAACCTCTTCCATTTTATCATACTAATTGTATAATTTGAGTCCAAAGTAGTTGAAAGGTATAAATAGAATGCAAAACACTTCATACTCCTGTTTCTACTACTACCTGCATCTAGATATCATAAGCTTAGCTTTTCAAATATTTGGTTGATGGTGCAGAAAATATAACCATGCTAGTGCTAACGGCAAAGGCTAAATTAGAATTTAAAGAAAAGGTTACTCAATCCAACAATTAGGGACATGTATTTCAGAAAGAAATCAATAAATAGATGTATGGTTACCAAATAGTACAATATTTATATCCATGGGAGCACAATAACAATGTATGTACTCGAATACAATTTAAAATACCATATCTTCCATTATAATCAGCCACAATAATAATAAGAGGTAAATTAGGCAGAAGCTTGCTCCGAGTTTAGGCTCGTCTCCTGAGGATCTTTAGTCATTTCTTCTATAATGTGACTTCTATTCTTTGAATTTCCATAATAGCGAAAGATCAATCCAACCTTCAAGGCAGCAGCAGAGCAAATATTTCAAGAAAATCAAAATCTTTTCCATGAAAGAGACACTGGGGTGAAAAAGTAATTAAGGATAAAATAATAGCCAATGGTTGATATAGTTTGCGGTCTAAATAGCAGTTCCTTACTTGGTTAACTTATATAACTATCACTTAAAAACAAAATCACATTAAAACATGTATCTTTTTTATTCTAAGCAGTAGGTAGTTAGCAAAGAAACCTATAATTTCCTACAGCAAAGCAAAAGCTAAGAAATTTTTTAAAAGTATAGTCAAAAGAAAAGATGACCAACTCTATATCAAAATGTAGAAAGGGCCACATAAATCATTCAGAAATAGAATCTGATTGTTATTTGATCATGAAAGCATGAATTTGCATGCACGAAGTAATTGAAACTTGATCCACATACATATGTCAACTTGAGGCAACATTATTTCCCTAAAATTTGAGAATGAAACACAATTTGGAAGGATTTAACTCATAACAGCTTCATTTCCTTTTCAAACTCTCTCAAGTTAGATAGAAAACCAAGTTATTACTTAGTTTTCAGTTTTACCACATCTGAAGGAGCCTAAAGTTTCTCCCAATAACCAATGGGTAATCAAAAAAATCTCGCTAATAATCTATGTATTGTTATTGATTTATAAATATGACACTATAAGGGAAGAAAGAGTAATCTTAAACTACTTAGACTACTCAGCACATTAACTCAAATTTAAAAAACTTAAGAGATGGAAAACAACAGAGGTCTATTCTTAAGAAGAAGTCCTTTCTTGCGAAGAGTATACAGTTCTTGAATAAGAGATATAAAGATGCCATATTTCAGCTGCATTTTTCATGAGTCAGTGTCAGTGAGCGTTTAAAAAATTAACTTGTCATTCTTATTCCACCTCTTACTAAAAATAATTAAGCTGTCGTTCTTAGTCCACCTCTTACTATTGTTTCATCTGTAAAGAATAACTTACTACTCAATTCCTAGAGTTGCATGAATCTTAGGTCTACATGCGAGGTCGAATGATTCAAAAGTCTAAAGAATGTTTTACTTAACCACAACTATTCTTAAATCTATCACTCATTAAATGGCCAAAAGTCTGGTAAAATTGGATTTATTAGAAGAAAAAAAGAAAGAGGAAACATTAACTGAGATAACTCGTGTGGAGCACGAGTCAAATAGATAACATGTAAATATACTTTACTTTATACTGGAGAACATTGAATTCAAGTACCTCGGATCAGTTGCACCTTTTGTATATAATAACCATTATGACATTATGCAATTAAAATACACTTCATATGGCAACAAACCCTCCTCAGAATCTCCTATTCCCTCACTCAATGTTCTTTTTTGGATGTATACAATGCTTTTTTTGTTCCACTTCTTGAATCAGCTACGCTTTATCTTCTTCTTTACTTGACACCATATTTCTTACTGAAGTAGCAGACCTCTTGAATAATTAGGGGATATTCAAATCTTTACATGAAAATGGTCATGGCTTGAGAAACAAAACCAACAAACAGGGCCAAAACTAATTTAGCTTATCATCTGAGCAATTGATCCTCACATAACTTCACTAAAAATAGTTTAACAACTTGGTAGGAATTCATAACAAAGGATTAAAATATGTTAAGGAGGCCTCTATAGTTCAAACATTATTCGTTGGTGTACAGGACAAAATTTGCCTTCAAAATATAACTACAGCATATTGTACTTATAACTGACATACCTTCTCAAGACGTTCACTGCTACAGACAGCTGCTGCTACAGACAGCAAGCAGCACGGACATTTTTGTGCTTCTAAGTTTCTGTCATCATAAAAGTGAAGCATAAATAATTTTAAGATAACATCATATGAAAATCAGAGCATTGGTTCATGTACTGCAAAAATCAACGAAAGGATAAGATAAAAAAGTGAAATGAAAAATAATTAATCAAGTATAAGTAAATAATGGAAATAAAAATACAAAATAAGTAAATGCTATCACAACTGATAAATTAAGCAAGGACCCTTTTTCGAAAAATCCTATCAGAATATTTAGCTACTAAGGCTTAAAACAATAGCTCTCAAGGTCTCGGCAAACAATCTGTTATCCTTCAAGCATTTAGAAAGCTCTGTCCTTCTTCCTCAACTGGTTGAATATTTTATTTTAAGAAAATCTCAGAGCTTCAATTGTTCCTCTTACTCCATTGGAGAGACCTAAAGATCCCAAATACTTCTTCATCAACAACAAAATTTAGAGTATCGTGCACAATAACTTACAAAGAGGTTTAAAATGTGTGTTGTTAACCAAATTAAACATTAAATGAATTTATTGAATTGCAAATAAAAACTAATTCATCGATGTTCATACATTGGTTTCCAGCAAGAAAAGATTTATATTCTATTACCACAAACCTAATTTTCAACTTTTTAGTAGGTGAAATCATGATTTGCTGAAAACAACCTATCAGAACTTACTTAAATTATCACCAAAGCAGAAATGCTTATGCTGGCCGTTCATCGAAGTATCCAATCATATTGGCTACAAGTTCATAACACAATAATGATTTATCAGCATCATTCCCCTATTGTAAACCTAGTTGTTCTTGTTTTAGTTAACTCTTCAAAATTAGACATACTGCCTTACTTCTGGTTTTTAAAAGCTAAATATCATCTGCCAACTTCAATTTAAAACACAAGCAAGCTAAATGTTAAACAAATAATTGGCAAAACATAAGTTCATTACTGGCCTTTGGGAATTTTGTACGCAAAGCTTTTCTCCATTCTATTTGAGTTCTTTTTGTATAATTTTTATAATTAATAGCTGCAAGATTGAATCAAATTAGTCAATGAGTATATGCATGTGCAAAATTAGTTAATACTAAAGGTACAGGAAATTATATAATAGCCTTCAGTAAATTCAATTTCTTTCTATTGTGGTCAACAGTTTATCACTGTCCGTGATGAAGGTTGATGGAGAAGAGGAAAAATCCCTCAAGCAATACCTTTAGAATTAATTGTGCCTTTGACTCTAAATTCTCCCTCACACTTTACTCTGTAACTGCAAAAGATCAAATCAGATCAGAAAATGAAGCCCTAAAATAGATTCAACCAAACAAAAAAAAGCTGAAAAAAATTGAAAGAGGAGTAGACCTGAAAATTACAACAACAAGATGAAAAAATGAAGAAAGCTGAAAAAACTATTCAGAAATAAAAGAGAACTCTATGGTGGCTATTGAAATAAAACCCATATAGAATAAACCTCCACTAATAACTCAGCTTATACGTTATCCCAAAAACAAAGAGCAAATGAAAATATTCTAGAAATCAAGTAAAAGCTAATGGTCAGAATGAAGAAGAAACTAAGGAGAAAAGCTGGAATAGAGCAACAATAGAGCAGAAAGACTTAAGATCAAACTCAAATTTCAACTCAAAAAGGGATTATCACCTCGTTTTTGCCCTTTTTCGGTGCTACACTTTGATTACGATGAATTGCTGTTGCACTGCTTTTTCTCCGTGCACGGCTAGAAATTTTCAGATTGGAATGTTGAGCAGAAAGAGAGAGAAGGGAATTAAGATGTTAAAGAGAAGAGATGCAAACATGGAGTCATATAACAATCACACGTAGACTTATGGGTAGGCAAGTAATGCCTGCTGATACTAAATGACTAAATTACCCTCAAACTTTTTTAAAAAGACACTAAGCACACATGTCAAAACTCTTTCTCTTCTATACTCTAAAATAAAATATTAAGGTTACCTTGTTGGTTCAAAGTTCTGCACTCCTACCACCTTTTGCTAAAAAATCTATTCAACCACCAGAAATTGTTTCTTTTAGCAGCAACGGAGAGGTTGTAATTTCAGTACATCATGTTTAATGGTGTTCTATTTTACTACTCCCTCCGTTCCAATTTATGTGAACCTGTTTGACTGAGCAGGAAGTTTAAAAAAATGAAGACTTTTGAAATTTGTAGTCCTAAATAAGTCAAAAATGGCTCAGAGTATTTGTGTGATTATAAAAGGGAGAAATTTAAAAATAGCCAGATTTACAACTGGTCGTTCAAAAATAGCCCAATTTCAAAAGTAATCGAAATTTAGCCACTTTTCATGTAAGGATAAATCTGAGCAAAAACACTGTTCAAAACCCGGAAAATACGCTGGTATATTATACTGGAGTTCCAGCATAAGTATGCTTGAACTCCAGCATATTATACTGAATTTCCAGGATAAGTATGCTGGAACTCCAGCATAATATGATGGAGTTCCAGCATAAGTACACTAGAACTCCAGCATAATATACTGGAGTTCTAGCAAATATAATTGTCCAGTATAATCTACTGGAGTTTGGAGCATCGGTGCTCTAGTCTCCAGTATATTATACTGGAGTCAGCAAAGTATACCGGTCCAGCATAATATGCTGGAGTTCATACACAGGTGCACCGAACTCCAGTATATTATGCTGGACCGGTCTCTGTTGCAGCAAAATAGTAGCTATTTTTCATTGACTTCGTAAATGCTGGTTGACCAGTCCGAAAACTGGCTATACCGTGCTATTTTTACGTTATAAAAGCTTCTCATTAAGGGTAGAATTATAAGTTTAAGCTAAGTTGTTATCAAATTTAGAAAGGGGTCATTCTTTTTTAAACAGACCAAAAAGGAAATAGGTTCACAGAAACTGGAACTGAGAGAGTTATTATATAGAAGTGGGAGTAGGGGGGAGTTGGGAGTGTACGAACTGGGGCACTTTTGTAAATATAAATGAAGTAGCGGTAAATTGATAATTCTTTCATCATTCCTTTTCCCCTCAAAACACGTGTGCTACATTTGTCTAAAAGTAATTTACTGTGTAAACACAAGACTGAAGCCCTATTCTCCTTATCCCTGTTCAATTCTCCTCCATCAATGTTCTCCGTACTATTGATTCCTCAGGTGAAGCTGCCAGATTTTCTTACGGCTATTCAAGAAATTAGTTGTGTCTTTGGCTATTATGATTGATTTTGCAAATGCATGTGAATAAGATGAATATTATGGGCGGCTCATATTAACAGGTAATGGATGGACTTATTACTTTCTAAGAAAACTATTAAGATCTTTCTTTCGGTTATTTCAATTTTTCATATCAATTGTCATGGTTTTGTTAATTTGTATTTCAATGCTTATAGTAATGTTACACTCCATATTTTAGTACGTGGGAGTAAGTCGTAAGTTAATTGATGTAAAATCAGAAATGAGATCATCTTTGAAAATACATAAAGTAAGTTAATCATGTTAACTTGGAGGTTATAAATATTTAAGATCATGAGATGCAAGTACCAAGAGGGTTTGAAGGCTTAGAAGCTAAACGAATTGAAGAAAATAAGTTTCGTCGAAAGTCGACAAGTTGGGAATGTTATAACATGTACATTTGGAGGTGAGACTAGGGTGCATAACATTATAAGGAGATTATATTATGAGTTATTTTAGTCGTATGATAGTCGTGTGTTATATTTTGAAGCCAAGCGAGTTGTGGAACAAAAGTTGGAAAAGGTCATCACAAGTTACATTCATAAATGTGTTGAAACTTAGGTCAAATGTACCTGAGCTTTTCTCCCAACGTACTCTGAATTAAGGGATGATCTACCTATCAAATTGAATATCTAGGATTCTAGTTTCTAACGGATTAAACCATTCATTGATACAACATTGGGGTAGAGAGATATTCATATTTTCGCGAGACTGCGCATATGGTAGGTGACAAGTAGGTGCATCACCTACTTGGCAAAAAGAGGCCTCGATTAAAAGCTCACAAAGTCGACCAAGAGGGGACTTTTAAAGTCTTATTAACCCATTTCATTCACTCATACTTCATACCAAGAAAACCATATTAAAACCATGCAACTCCTCCCCAAAAATCCCACACAAACCCTAGGTTATTTCGGGTGTTACGATGTGATTCTAGTGCTGAAAACACCGGGCAGCTTGTTAGTTTCTCTTTCTCTTTCTTGTAGCTGCATTGGGGGGCTTAGATTGGATGAAGAAGAGCTAGGTTTCTTGGGTTCTACTATGTCCAAGATAAATTTATGATTCTCCTTCCATTATATATGCTTGTACGAGTTGTAACTCGATCGTAAAGACTAGACCTAGCTAGTTTCGAAAGAGTGGTATGCTATTTGTTGTTGTGTCATTGTTGGCTAGTTGTAAACTTATTTTTAAGTTAAATTCATGGCTTTTTTATAGGATAAGAGTCTTAATTATGTGTTGTTGGTTGTATTGCTCAATATGAAAGAAAAGACAAGTCGAAAAGTGTTTTAGTAAACTCAAAAATCAATTTTGAGTTATTGAGCTTGTGGGACTATTTTGTGGCCTGTTTCGTGTTGCAGTTGGGTTGTCTCTTTTGCTACTGTATTTATGGAGTTTGGGAGGAGAAATGGTTTGGAGAAACACCACATAATGGCAGGGAGGTTGGCTGGTCGTTCGGCGTTACATTTTCAAGTTGTTTGACACTACTAGGGTTGTTGTTTTGTGTATGAACTAATTGGGGTGTGTGGGTTGTTTTGTAGTATTTTGTGATGGAAATAAGGTTCGAAAATGATGTATACATGTTGTTATTATTGGGTTCTTGTTGTTGGTTGTGTTATGTCGAATTGGGAGGATGTAAAGATTATAGGGGAGATGTTGCCCGTTTAATTATAAAATAAGTTTGTCGTTTGTTGTGCGATAGTTGTACCTTCCATAACTTGATGATAGTATTGTTATCGTTGTTGTAGATTAAGGTGAAACGAGACGAGTTTAATGTGGTTATTGGACAGATTGTGATAAGCTATGTTAAGACTAAACATTTCCTTCATTTTGGTATGATCCCATAACTACATGTGTTTGTTAACGGGACATAAAGAGAAGTTCGTATTCTTGAACTTGTGCACATTATCATAGTTTCATAAGTTACAGTATCCTTACTTATAAAGACTTTATATTCAGTTAAGTATTTTCTTCTTCCAGTCAAGAGAGTAGAGAGTCTATATATATACAGTATTACAGTATTTTCACCACCATCAAGCTATAATCGGTTGGCAGGACTCTATCGGGCAACCTCTAATCAAATAATAAGTTATATACCGAGCCTACTGTGGTCGAGCGCCTATGATCGATCCCAGAATGGCTGAGATACAGAGCCTAGTATGGCCAAGCTCATATGAGCGAGCCTACTACGGTAGAGCAGTTATATGTGCCGAGCATTTATAGGGCCAGACACCTATTATACGTACTATATTTAGAGAGTTGAGTTAGTATCAGCAGGTGAGCATATCTTTAGATCATCTTTGACTCCCAGTTACTTTTAGTTATTATATTATCAGTTCAGTTTTAGCTTTCAATTATTTTATTGCCTTACATACTCAGTACATTATTTCGTATTGACGTTCCTTTTGTCGGGGACGCTGCATTTCATGCCTACAGGTCCTGATAGACAACTGGATAGACCTTCCCAGTAGATAGAGCCAGACATCAGCTTGGTTGTTAAGCTCTACTTCCCCAGAGTTACCAGGTCTAGACCTTGGAGTCCATTTTATATATACAGGTTTGATGGGTAAGTCGAGGCCCTGTCCCGACCATGAGACAGTTCATCTATCTCTAGAGGCTTGTAGACAAAATCTGTATAGTTTGTATATCAATAGATGTTCATGCTACCTCGGCAGCCTGCACATTTATATATATATATGAGCTTTTGGGTGTTTTCACCCCTCAGCTGAGAGAGACGATATTTTCAGATGATTCAGAATATAGCCTCATCGCCCTAGGTTGAGGGTTACACCTCTAGAGTTCACAGTTATAGAGTGGTACGCTAGGGCCGAGTATGGCACCGGGTGCCGGCCATGCCTCCTCAGGTTTGGGGCGTGACAAAGTTGGTATCAGAGCAATTTTATCCTAAGGAGTCTACAAGTTGTGTCTAGTAGAGCCTTGTTTATAGATGTATTGTGCACCACATTATATAAACTAGAAGCTATAAGGCATTTTGGAGTCTGTTACCCTTCTTTCAAATCCAAATCGTGCTATAGAGCTGAGTTATAAGAGTTCGTGCCAAAGCTTATGTTTTAATGATATAGAGATGCTTTCCACCAGAAAAATTATAGCTAGCTAGAGGGCTAATACAGCAGCAGGTAAGGGCATTAGTAGAGAGAGATTTCATGACGATGTGGCCCTGTTTGAGACCCTAATAGATCGTGCATACTAGATGTGCGAATTTCCCATGTTACCATAAGGAGGGAATATCTAACATACCCCGCGAATAACAGAATATGGGAGTATCAGAAGGTAAAAGTATAAGTTTCAACAGTTAATAAAGAAAGGGTACGAGGTACCCAGTTAATGAAGATTATCCGAATTTCCATGTCAGGCAGAGAAATAAAAGGATTCTAAGTTACATTAAACAGAAATAGAGGTGTGTATAATTGGCCACACCTATCTCAGTTATGCCCTATGGGAGCTAACAAATATAGTTTAAGAGAAGGATGGGATATCAGGATCCAGCTTGGGTTAGAGTAACCCGAAATGGTGGGTTGAGCCAGGGGAGCTAAAAGTGAAACAATAATTTGTTGAAGTTTTCAGAATAATGTGATAGAAAGAAGTATTAGCAGGAGAATAAGAAGAGATTAAATGAAGCATCAAGAGTAAGGTATGATAAATGGGTGATGACGGTAAATCAAAAATATGGTAGGATGACAGAGTCTATGGTCAAGTGAAGGAAAATACATAAGGTGACAAGCCTGAAAACAATAAAAGAGTATAAGCCATGAAGTGATATCCCTCTTTCGAGAAAATGAGTTGGCGACTCCAATGTAAATACTAGAAGGCTAAGTTAGACCCCTCGGAGTAACATAAATCATCACATGCTAGTAAACAACATGCATTAGGGACCGGAGGATTTGATAATAGTAGACATCGTGAGAATTTCAGAGATCGCGTTCTTGCAAAAATAGAATAGACAACAGAAGAATAACCTTTAAAGGTCATTCAGGAAGATGCTTCCCTAAAGAAAGCACTTTGAGTCAGAGTTAAGTTAAAGGAACTAAGTGTGCCAGTTACACTATGATTTAGTTATCCCTGGTAGAGAAGGGCTAGTGCAAGGCGAGTAAGAGTCAATGAAGACATGAAAAGACGCTAAAGATGAAGAGGTAAAATATTTGTAGGTGAATTTTCACAGCATTAAATATTAGTACTCCCCTAAAGGGGGGGGGGGGGGGGAAGATGGGGTGATATGGTATCAAGTAAGAGTTAAGTGGTTCAGGTAACTACAGAATAGTAAAGGAAGAATGCGGTAAAAAGGCGAAAGGAGTGGGACTGAATTATTCAGATCATACATATATACTACGACTCCAAAACACTATGCAAGCACGATGCCGGGGAGAGGCAGTAAGGGTCCCCGACCAGGGTGTCATTGATAAATAAGTGTGAATGGGCGCTTGATACATTAGGAGTCAGTGCGAAATGTAAGTTAAGGAAAAATACAAAACCCAAGAGAGGTTACCAGAATATAAATATGAGCATGGACTGATGAGTAGTTAGTAGTTGATTCAGGAAGGTCCTAGTTATGGCTAGATAAGAGGTCCATATGAATCAACAGATCATGCAAGATAAACATAGTGAAACCTAGCACGGGAAATTCAGCCTCACAGAAATGACATCGTAATCCTTTAGAAATGTTCAGATAGAGTTGGGGTAGTTAAAGGTACCGTATAAGTATTACGAAAATAAAAGAGAGTGCCACTAGGAAAATAGTTAAAATTTCAGTTTTGAAGTAACCCTACGAGCACAAGGGCACAGAGGTAAGTAACTAAGGATAATTATAGGCGAGTAAGAACATCAAAAACTCCTTCCAGTATATGATGAAATAAGCTTACAGCTTTACATGTGTCAGAGGGTCTCCCCTAAGTCCTACAACGAAAGACTAGCTGAGGAAATAAGGAAGAAGGCTTCAACATAAGCATAGTTACCTGAAGAAGAAATGATTTTGTAACAATGGTCTCAACACAACATTGTATACACTCCATAAGGAAGTGGCACCTATCGTAACTGATGAACGGGAAGTAAAATTCAAAAGTAGTATTCGAGATCATATGAGTTACATAAAATTATAGTATGTCTGGGCACTAATATAAGACAAGTATTCATGCAGCAAGTGGTAGAACGACCAGGAAAAGTAATTGCTTACATTTAAAGACAACTGGGAAGGCATGAAGGGAATTACTCGATTTATAACCTGGAGTTAGTTAGGTTATGAACGCACTTAAGATTTCAGAGTGCTATCCATGAAACATATATGTTGACATTCATATAGCTATAGGAGGCTCCGTTATAAGTTAAAATAAAGAATTGAGTCCACGTCACAGACAAAGGCTTGAATTGTTAGAAGGTTATAACACGGATGTTCCATAGCATCCACGAAAGGCTAAAGTAATAAATAATACCCTGAGCCGCATATCAGAAGATAACTTAAGCATACCTAAAGGCTGAGAGAGAAGAAGAAACTAAAGAGTTACATCGCTAAGTAAATTAGGAGTCGGATTATTATATCCAAATAATTATAGAGATCGTGACTCAGAACATTGCAAAATCACTCTTAATATTAGAGGTACAAGAGAGATAGTACAACGGCCATATTCCATAATGGCTCTACGATAAAGCCAGTTAGAAGAGTAACAGCCTCATAAGAATTCAGTATGAAGCTCCCGCCAGAATTTGTATGCACCAGAGGTGAAAGTATTATAGTAGAGCTTCAAGTTATGGATGTGAATCCTACCTATATGTGAGGGAGGTTATGAAAGACTCAGAGTTACAATGCGAGATTTAATGGTAGGTAAGGTAACGAGATACTCAAGTGCAGAAGGTTGTGAATAGTCCATACTTCATGTAGAGTGCTAGAAGAGTTGTGATTCAATATCCAAAAATGATACTGTGTCGTTAGTAGCATATCTTCCACCCTATGGTTTCCAAGTACCGAGAGGTCTAGTTAATAGAGCAAATAAGAGTTAAAGACGACGTGATGTCTCACTTGAGGTTCCAAAATAACATAAGGAGATCTATGGTGCTAGCAAGTTAAGAAAAGTTTACGAGTAGCATAAATAGATATGTGAAGGTCGCAACCTAAAGTATGATAGAGCGACAAGGTTTTATGTAGACAGGAGTGAGGATACAAAAAGGTGAGTGAGAAAGTGATGAGGATAGGTAAGTCCTCAGGATTAAACCCATCAAAATAAGAGAACTGATGGTGTCTCTGAGTTATAGTAAGCTCTATATAGCCTGAATGAACACGAAAGAGTTTAAGACTATGGGCATTTAGAAAAGATAGAATGCTGCCCTAGTAGTAGAATAAAAGTATAATTTTGATAAATTATAAGAGAATGACGTTTAGTCTTTTGATAGAGTAATGATTTAAGGAAAAAGGATTTCATGAATTGCACAGGATTAGAATACCCCCATAAGATGAATCAGGTTGGGTGCTATGAAATACAGTTATTGAAGTATATTATTGTCCTTAGATGAATCAGGCAAATAACTCAAATTTTCCCCGGTGAGACGTGAGCCCTAACGGCGATGTATTAGTAAGAGGTTTCAAGTTATCAATGATAGATTACAGATCAACATTAATGTGAATCAACAATAGATGAATAAAAGTTACAAAGTATGAGATGAGATTAGGCTCTTATTCTTAAGATGAACAGTAATGAGGAAGCATTATAGGACATAGATTTATTTATATAGGATAAGCAGTGATAGAGTAACCTAGAGTTGGATAGCAGACATCGGTAATAATCATACTTAAGTACATGTTATGGTATAGTATAACCTATCTAGATGATGTAAAGCTATAAGGATAGATAACCAAGGCTATGAAACAAGATATAGCAATAGTCGTAAGTTCGACAAAGTATCGAGCGAAGAACTCCAGTACACCTATAGATGCCCAGAGGGACAACTTGTAATAATCCTTTATATGCTCAAAAAGTGAGGCCTAGAGATTGGCTAAAAGCTGGAGGGAAAATGAGAGAAGAGTAGCATAGGCGCACATATAAGGACAGAGTCGTACATGCTGCATGATTGAAGATAGCAACAGTTACGAGAATGGAAGATTTCCGACCACAAGTCGTGATGTGAGAAAGAGACATAAAGGGGGTAATTCCCTGGCCATTGGATTTATTCATAGAATAGTTGCCTATATGGAAAGGACAACAGTTAATTATTTGTAAGAGCTATAGGTTATGAGATTAATAAGCGCACTAGTCAACATTCGAGAATGAATGTTTCAAGGGGGTGGGGGGAATGATGTTACACCTCATATTTTAGTACGTGAGAGTACGTCGTAAGTCAATTGATGTAAGCTCAGAACTGAGATCATCTTTGAAAATACATAAAGTGAGTTAATCATGTTAACTTGAAGGTTATAAATATTTAAGATCATGAGATAGAAGTACCAAGAGGGTTTGAAGGCTTAGAACCTAAACAAATTGAAGAAAATAAGTTTCGTCGAAAGTCGACAAGTTAGGAATGTTATAACATGTAAATTTGGGAGTGAGATTAGGGTGCTTAACATTACACGGAGATTATATATATGAGTTATTTTAGCTTTATAATAGTCGTGTATTATGTTTTGAAGCCAAGCGAGTTGTGGAACAAAAGTTGGAAAAGATCATCACAAGTTACATTCATAAATGTGTTGAAACTTAGGTCAAATGTAGCTGAACTTTTCTCCCAATGTACTTTGAATTAAGGGACAATCTATCTATCAAATTGAAGATCTACGAGTCTAGTTTTCAATGGATTAAACCTTTCATTGATACAACATTGGGGTAGACAGATATTCACATTTTTGCGAGATTGCGCAGACTGGTAGGTGACAAGTAGGTGCATCACCTACTTGGAAAAAGGAGAGGCCTCAATTAAAAGCTCCTAAAGTCGGCCAAGTAGGGAATTTTAAGTGCTTATTAACCCATTTATTTCACTCATCTTTCAAACCAAGAAAACCAGGTTGAATCCCTGCAACTCCTCACCAAACATGCCACACAAACCCTAGGTTATTTCGAGTGTTACGATGTGATTCTATTGCAGAAAACACCGGACAGCTTGTTAGTTTCTCTTTCTCCTTCTTGTAGCTGCATTGAGGGATTTATTTTTGATGAAGAAGAGCTAGGTTTCGTGGGTTTTACTTAGTCCAATGTAAATTTATGCTTCTCCTTCCATTATCTATGCTTGTGCGAGTTGTAACTCGATCGTAAAAACTAGAACTAGCGGGTTTCGAAAGAGTGGTATGATGTATGTTGTTGCGTCACTGTTGGCTGGTTGTACACTAATTTTTAAGTTGAATTTGTGGCTGTTTTATAGGATAGGAGGCTTAATTAAGTGATGTTGGTTGTGTTTCTCAATATGAAAGAAAAGACAAGTCGAAACATGTCTTAGTAAACTGAAAAATCAATTTTGAGTTGCTGAACTTGTGGGACTGTTTTGTGTTACTATTGATTTGTCTCTTTTGCTACTATTTTTATGGAGTTTGGGAGGTGAAATGGTTTGGAAAAATACCACATAATGGCAGGGAGGTTGGCTGGTCGTTTGGCGTTACATTTTTGGGTTGTTTGACACTACTAGGGTTGTCATTTTGTGTATGAACTAATTGGGGCGTGTGGACTGTTTTGTAGTATTTTTTGATGGAAATAAGGTTGGAAAATGATGTATACATGTTGTTATTGTTGTGTTCTTGTTGTTGGTTGTGTTATGTTGAATTGGGAGGAAGTAAAGATTATAGGGGAGATGCTGTATGTTTTATTAGAGAAATTGTTCGTCACCTCCGTTGACAACAACTGCTCATCTTCGAGTTTCTTCTTGTCAGGTAAGGTTCGAACATTTCGCTTCCTATTTTACTCTCTTTCTTATGAGTTATGACTCTTCATCCTTTTCTTTTGAGTTTTTAGTGTATACGACCATTTTTAAACAATTGGATCCATCCCAATTCAATTAAAAATTGCGGTTAATCGATTTTCTTAATAGATGATAAATTACATTCTCGATTAGTTTAGTACAAGAGTTGATCTGCCACAAAATCTTCTCTTTTAGTTGAAACTTTAATTTCCAATTTTGTTCGTTTTTCTTCTACAAGCCTTTAACCAAGTTACAGCCAAGGTCAAGAAACCCATATGGATTTTAGGATTATAAGTTGTGACCCCATTAAATGCTATTTCATGTCGTAAGTTCACAAAGCCTGAAAAAATGGTCCCCTTTTTGTCTTGTCTTCTAATACTCCTCATATTAGATTCAGCAAATTATTATAAATAGAATTTTATTTATGGTGAATGTCTATATTTAGAGAGATTCTAGGGATTATTACTTGGTGGCTAAGTCACTCTTTCTTTATAAATAGAGGGTTCTATTCCATTGTAATTTATCTAAAAGCAATAAGAATTCTCTCTCCCTACTTTTCCTTGCAATACTCTTCTTCTTCTTTTATTGTTTTATAACACGTTATCAGCACGAGACTCTAACCAATCGAGTAGAAGCTTTGGGATTGAGCATATTGATTGTCAATCATTCCATAAACTTCCTTCAGGATTAAATTTTGGATTTAAGGTAAGTATTTTACTTTATTTTTCTCTTTTAAATTCTTGAAATTCTATAATTTGATTTTATATACAAGCAAAAACAACAAAGTTTGAGTATAACTCTAATGGAGTTTGTAAGAAATTATAACCACCTGAAGTGGTAAAATTCTATGCCTTGCCATGATCAAATTCATGTATGATTGTGGGCAAAGAAGTGGAAACCCGTCCCATTGAATTTGCTTCATTCTCATCCCCTTAAGAGAATGTGGTAGCAATATGTAATAAGTCGGAAAGAAGACAAAATTATTACCGTGAAGGTATCAATGAATGTGGACGTGGCAATAGACGAAATTATAATCGTCATCATTGTGATAATGAGAATAATAAGGATTCTCAAAATAATCCTTCACTCTGTGAAAGTAATAGTTGTCATCAATTTTGTACGCGGTGAAATCATAGGGCTCGATTTCCCGCCATCAAGCCATCTCGGGAAGGTACCTCGATATTCCAAGGATATGAAGCCACCTCGGTTAGACATCTCGAGACCCCGAGGATATAAAGCCACAGCTCAATCCTTTCCTTTGGGGTCTATTAAGACATGATTTGAAGATGAGATCGGGACAAAGAAAAGAGTTCCCCGAGGCACGCGATTGAATCTGACAAGACCGGCCTATCCCTAGCCTCTGCTGGGATGTTAAGTCAAGCCGTCACATCTCCATATTTCATATATTAGATATATATGTATTCGTTACTAAGTCTGCTCTCCTATATAAAGGGGACTCACCCTTCCTTGTAAACGACTGTTGTTGCTCCCACAATTTTACAAAGTGCAATAATATCTCTCTCTCTCACTCTTTTCTTACAAAAGCTCATTGGTTATCACTGATACTAAGGATACCTCGATATCCTTTGTCTCTAAACGTGTTCTTCATTTTATATGCGTTCTCCATCGTATAAACTCAATTTCGGTTACAAATAGCTCCGTTTGATTGTATTTCTAACTGATTAGATTACGCCCGAATAACTCCGACGACCCGAGCTCGACCTCGAGGTCGACCTCGAAGTATCAAATCAACCAAGTCTGCGCCCGGGTAACAGGGCCTTGGGTTCGCTCGTTACCTCATTTATCTTTCCCCCCATCGTTAAAACTCACAATAGTAGCATCATCTGCTTTAACAAATTAGCTCGGGAATAGATCACGTATTTTTAGAGTCCCATTTAATAAATTTAATTGTTATTACCATTTTCACGGTAAACAGTTTGGCGCCCACAATGGGGCTAAAAATAATAGTGATTATTTTCTTGCTAGTTTCAACATGCAAACGCCTATCATCTTTCACTCTTTTTCTTATCCAAGATCCTTTGATTTCAGGTAAAAATGTCTGGCTTGGTGAACAGAGCTGAGAACGATCGCCTCGAATATCACGGGGACAATGGTGTAGCTATCCGGGCCGTCGGAGAACCACTACAGGATCCCGATAATGCACCTGGACCAATACTAGCGGACGCGGACTCACAGGACGCACAGCAAGCCAGCGAAACTTCCCACACCAATCAAGAAGCTGACGTCCATATGATTATTAGGGAAGCCGACACCCCCCGAGGGCCTTCCTCCAAACGAGCAAGGACACCCTCTACAAAAGAGGAGTTGGCCCGGGAGCGCCCGCCTGAAGAGATCCTCGTATTCAGTGACGAGGACCTCGAAGCTATGATGGAACCGCACAATGACTCTCTAGTCATCTCGTTTCTTTCAAAAAACACCAGAATAAAGCGTGTGCTCGTGGACCCAGGCAGCTCGGTCAACATAATCAGGTCAGAAGTAGTAGGACAGCTAGGATTGCTCAATCGAGTCGTTCCCACCTCTCGGGTCCTCCACGGTTTCAACATGGCCGGAGAGGAAACAAAGGGAGAAATCGTTATCCCGATCGACACGTCCGGCACGACCCAAAACACAGAGTTTCAGGTCACTCAACGGAGATATGAAATACAATGCCCTACTTGGCAGACCTTGGATACACAACATAAGGGCCGTGCCCTCGACCTTGCACCAGGTAATAAGGTTTCCTACCAGGGACGGTATCACAACCATACATGGGGAACAACAAGTAGCAAGGGAAATGTTCGCAGTCCACCACAAGACGACAATTCCCGCATACCCGGCCTTGGACGGGGAGGGAAACACGCAGACCCTTAAAGACGACGAGGAAGACTTCTTCGCACCCCGGACTTTCGTCGCTCCCGAGGAATCCGACGCGACCAAGTCAAAAGTCGAAGAGCTAGAGCAAACCGTTTTGATCAAACACCTCCCGGATCGCAAGGTATACTTGGGTACAGGGCTGACCCCCGAACTCAGGGCAGAACTTATTCAATTCCTTAGTAATAATATCGACTGCTTCGCTTGGTCCCATTTAGATATGACAGGTATCCCACCGGAGATAACGTCCCACAAACTGAGCGTTGACCCCAAGTTCAAGCCCATGAAGCAAAAAAGGAGACCGCAGTCCGAGGTGAAACATGCCTTCGTCAAGGAGAAAGTGGCAAAGCTCCTTAAAATTGGATCCATCAGGGAGGTAAAGTATCCCGAATGGCTGGCTAACATAGTAGTGGTACCAAAAAGGGGAATAAGCTAAGAATGTACGTAGACTATAAAGATCTGAACAAGGCGTGCCCAAAAGATTCCTTCCCTCTGCCCAATATCGATTGCTTGATCGATGCTACGGCCGGCCACGAGACCCTCACTTTTCTCGATGCATACTCGGGGTATAATCAGATCCAGATGAACCCCGAAGATAGGGAAAAACCCCATTTATCACA
Source organism: Nicotiana attenuata (assembly GCF_001879085.1). Taxonomy (NCBI): domain Eukaryota; kingdom Viridiplantae; phylum Streptophyta; class Magnoliopsida; order Solanales; family Solanaceae; genus Nicotiana; species Nicotiana attenuata. Next base: position 46,463,352 of record NC_031993.1, read on the forward strand.
AAATACGGAACATAGTGTTATAACATAATGCCCTTTGGGCTAAAAAATGCATGAGCAACGTATCAACGGCTAGTTAACAAAATGTTCAAACACCAGGTAGGAAAATCAATGGAGGTATATATTGATGATATGCTAGTAAAATCCCTGCGCGTTGAGGACCATTTGACCCATTTGCAGGAAACCTTTGACATCCTCAGAAGCTACAACATGAAGCTCAATCCTGAGAATGAGCCTTTGGATTAGGCTCAGGTAGATTCCTGGGCTTCATGGTCTCAAACAGGGGGATCGAAATTAATCCCGATAAAATAAAGGCCATCGAAGAGATTACGACAGTAAATAACGTAAAAGCCGTCCAACGATTAAGGGGGCGGATCGCGGCCCTAGGCAGATTCATATCGAGATCGATAGACAAAAGCCACCATTTCTTCACCCTGCTTAATAGGAAGAACAACTTCGAGTGGACTTCAGAATGCCAGCACGCCCTAGATGAACTGAAACGATACCTGTCCAGCCCGACATTGCTGCGCACACCCGAGGAGGGTGAAACACTATATTTGTACCTAGAAGTATCCGAAATAGCGGTAAGCGGAATATTGGTCCGAGAAGAGCAAGGTACACAATTTCCTATTTATTACGTAAGCCGCACCTTAGGGGACGCCGAAACCCGAAACCCCCATCTAGAAAAGCTGGCGCTCGCGCTAATAAGCGCCTCGCGCAAACTGAAGCCTTATTTTCAATGCCACCGTATCTGCGTCCTGACAACCTATCCCCTCCGGAATATACTGCATAAGCCCGAGCTATCAGGACGATTGGCCAAATGGGACATCGAACTCGGCGGGTATGACATCGAATATCAACCTCGAACAGCCATTAAGTCCCAAATCCTGGCAGATTTCGTGGCTAACTTCTCGCCTGCCCTCGTACCCGAGGTAGAGAAAGAGCTTTTATTAAAATCAGGCGCTTCTTCCGGGGTATGGACCCTGTTCACGGATGGCACCACGAACGTAAGAGGGTCCGGACTCGATATAGTCCTGAGGCCGCTCGTCGGCGGCATAATCAGACAATCCATAAAAACCACGAAACTGACTAACAACGAAGCCGATATGAGGCTATGATTGCAGGTCTAGATTTGGCCAAAGGTTTGGGAGCCGAGATGGTAGAGGCCAAATGCGACTCACTCCTCGTGGTAAGACAAGTAAACGGAAGCTACGAAGCCCGAGAGGACAGGATGCAAAGGTATTTGGACAAAATCCAAATCACGTTGCGTCGTTTTAAAGAATGGACTTTAGTACACATACCCTGAGAGCAAAATTGCGAGGCCGATGCCCTTGCAAACTTGGGGTCCTCCGCCGAAGAAGAAGACCTGCTCCCCGGAACCGTCGTCCAACTGTTCAAATCGGTGGTCGAGGATGGCCACGCGGAAATTAACTCCACCAGCTTGACAAGGGACTGGAGAAACAAATACATCGCTTATCTGAAAGACGGAAAATTTCCCACGGATCCAAAAGAGTCAAGGGCCCTGCGAACCAAAGCGGCCCGGTTCTCACTCGACGAAAACGGGGCTCTTTACAGGAGAACTTTCGATGGTCCCCAGAAGATATGCTTGGGACCGGGCGACACGGAATACGTACTTCAAGAGATCCATGAGGGCACCTGCGGAAATCATTCCGGGGCCGATTCCTTGGTCCGAAAAATGATCCGGGCGGGCTACTATTGGGACAGCATGGAGAAAGACGCTAAGGAATTCGTCCGAAAATGCAACAAGTGTCAAAGGTTCCCCCCAATGATCCACCGGCCCGGAGAACAGCTGCATTCCATTTTGTTACCATGGCCGTTCATGAAATGGGGGATGGACATTGTCGGCCCTTTGCCAACGGCGCCAGGTAAGGCCAAATTCATCTTATTTATAACTGACTATTTCTCAAAGTGGGTGGAAGCGCAGGCCTTCGAGAAATAAGAGAGAAGGAAGTCATCAATTTCCTATGGGAACACATCATATGCCGATTCGGAATCCCGTCCGAAATAACGTGCGACAATGGGAGGCAATTCACCGAAAGCAAGATAACGCAGTTCCTTGAGGACAACAGAATCAAGAGGATCCTGTCGACGCCATATCACTCGTGTGCAAACGGCCAAGCCGAATCTACAAATAAAACCATCATTCAAAATTTGAATAAGAAGATGGAAAGCGCAAAAGGGAAATGGAGGGAAACGCTGCCCGAAGTGCTGTGGGCATATCGAACAACTCCGAGATCGAGCACCGGCGAGATACCTTTCTCTCTAGTATACGACGTCGAGGCACTGATACCGGTGGAGGCCAGAGAACCAAGCGCCAGATTCCAACACACTAGCGAGGGATCAAATAATGAGGCCATGGAAATGGCCCTCGAACTGCTCGACGAAAAACGAGAAGCCTCGCTGGTTCGGATGGCTGCCCAGAAACAGAAAATCGAAAGATACTACAATAGGAGAATGAATCTCTGATACTTCGGTGTCGGAGACCTGGTCCTAAGGAAGGTCACCCTCAATACCAGAAACCCTAATGAAGGGAAGCTGGGCCAAAACTTGGAAGGACCTTACCGTGTCCTCGGAATAATGGGCAAGGGCTCCTATAAACTCGGTACCATGGAGGGCGAGCAACTTCCGAGCAACTGGAATGTATCAATGCTTAAGCGGTATTACTGCTAGGGCGGCCGAATATGGAACCCCACAAACATCATCCAACGGACGTCGTACTTTTTTCCTTCTAAATCTTTTCCCCAAGCGGGTTTTTTGCCAACAAGGTTTTTAATGAGGCGACATCCATGCCTTTCTCCAGAAGGATCCGAGGAACCCACAAGGTTTCTTTCATGGTCAGCTCCGCCTCAGGGATAAGACGAATGAGGTCCCGGTCGAAATACTGTATTGGGCTGTACTTACATCAGGCAATCAAAAAACATGCCTTATTCTCCGGACAGAGAAATCGCAAGTGTATCCCCAACATGGGGGCCCCCTCCACTAAATGCATCCCGAAATACTCGGAGACTTAATGCCTGTAATAACGCACTCGCACAACTCTAGGACCGGAACTCCGGGCTCGTGAAGCCCCGAAAACGCAGCTCCGAGTTCTCAAGAAGCGGTCTTCATGCTTAAACAACTTGATGACTCGGAGATTGACGACAATCGCCATACTACATCGCCGAAAAAACTGTAAGACCTCAATAGGCGTGAAAAACTGTAAAACCTCAATAGGCGTGACAAATTGTAAGACCTCAATAGGCATGACAAACTGTAAGACCTCAACAGGCATGGAAAATCCCAAAGTTTAGGCTATACGTCGCATTTGTAAGAACCCCAAAAGGGCATACCCTCGATGTGGACGCCTAAACTATCACTCGGGATCAAAAATGGCTACGGCAAAACGCACATGACTACGGTCAAAATGGCTGATACAGCCAAAATAACGCGACTCGGGGACGCCTGATCGTCGGTAAACAAAAAATTGCTGGCCACTACTTCGAATATACTTCGAAAAGAACCAGTTAAAACAGGCTTCCCTCAACAGGCAAACAACGGGCTATGAACCTTCCGAGGTGCTCGAGATATCGTCGATTACGACTTGAAATCGAGGTTCTTTTAGAACCGACGACGGGTCAGGCAAAAATCTTTCAAAAAGACCTTAACGAGCAAAAAACAAAGCCTACAAAAAGCCCACGGGCAAAAACAACGTAAGAGCCATTGTCGCCAGCTAAGCAGGCCTACGGGCCACATATGAAAAGGTCTCTACGACCAAAAAGCGTAAGAGCCATTGTCGCCAGCCAAATTGACAACTTGAGGATTAAAGTGAGCTCGAATTGTAACTCGATTCGGAGACCGGATCCGAAATAGTTAACTAAACGAGCCTATGGGCCACATATCAAAAGGTCTCTACGACCAAAAAAGCGTAAAAGCCCTTGTCGCCAGCCAAAACTAACAGCTTAAGGGTCAATTAAAGCTCGAATCGCAACGCGACTCGGAGACTGGACCCTATATAAGTTCAAACGATCAAACACCCAAAGGTGAGAAATAAAAGCCATCGATGCCAACCCAGACAAGCGCCGATCTCAAGGGTAAATTAAGCTCGAGTCGGACCCCGACTCAAAAGCTGGACCCGACAAATGAGCAGAGCGTACAAGCCTTAGGGCAAGTCCGATATCGAATCAACCCAATTAAAATTCCAGCAAACGGAAATACAAAGAATATAAGTTGCAGGGTTCACCCTCTTGTTGCTATGTGTTGACAACAAGGCGCAGCCCCAACCTGTGCAGAATATTGAAAAACATACATACATAACAAAGGAGGCAGGAAGCGATTATTTCGCTTTTTCTGGCAGTCATAGCCCAGCATCTTCCTCCTAAACGTCCTCCACATCAGACAGCAGGAACTTGACATCGTGCTCCTCCCCTTTGGCTTGCTCGATCTCCTTCGAGAGATCAAAGCCCCTTGCGTGAATCTCCTCAAAGATTTCCCTCCGGGATCCGCACCTCGTGTACTCTCAGCTATTTCCGGCATGGTCGAGGATCATCTGCAACTCAACTTTAGCGACATCGGCTCTCCTCGAGTAAGCCACCATTTTTTCGCTGACCTGGTATCATTCATCGCCACCCCGGCTTGAGCATTCACCACCTTGGTTTTCGCCCTCGAAAGATCGAATGATAGTTTTGTGATCATCTTCGCCCGGGCAGAGTCATCCGCACGAACAAACTAAATTTGCGCCTCAAGGTCAGAAACCCCGGCCTGAGCTCTCCTTTTTTGCCTCTGAATGGATATTCACGCGCGCTCGTAGCTCGATGAATTCATATTTGGCTTTGCCAACTTCGCCCCAAAGTTGCTCCAGCTCACTCGCCCTGTCCTCCAACTGAAACAACAACCTGTCAAGATTGTAAAAAGGCAGTGCAATTCGGCACAGAATGCAGGATACCTGTTTCTCCAAGAGGGGCCTCCCAGACCCAACTCCGGTCGGCCTCGCGAAACAAAAAGATCGAAGGACAGGCAGGCTCGACAAAAACCCGACTCAAGGCTGGAAACAGCTATACAAAACGAAAAGGTTCCAACACCTGCTTGCATCAGTAAACCATACTCAAAGGTCATCTAGCCTATGTAGACTGGTTCCGAACCCGCCAGGGTCCCGCCGAAACACGGAAACCAGTCCGTCGGATCAAACACAATACAATGGAGGTAAAGAAATTCATGACTCCTCTCACTTTTCCTATTTCACACACACACACACACACACACACACACACACACACACACACACACACACACATATATATATATATATATATATGCGTGAGACGTGTGCTCTCAGTCTACAAGCATAAATCTACAAAAAGCATTACAAAGGAGAATGGCAAGGTCGACGCTCTGATAAACGGGCATTCTTCGGGGCATCAGCGGTAAACAAGCCGGGCACCACGCCCGACTACCTTCGCTCGAGCTAGATCTCCCAGAAAGATGGTGTCCCTGACATAAGTCCTTGCAAACAAATGCTCCCTTCAAAGGCCTGCTCCGACCTGGCTCAAATCATCGGCGATAAGTCACCACTCCTTCATCATCCACAGTTTAGCTTGGCGCTATGCCAGTCCAGATACCGGCTATTCCCGATCCGGACTATTCGAAGGATCAAGCCACATCAACTCGAACAAAAGCCTAAAGATCCCGGACGCAGAGGGATCACACCAAAACCTGCCACAGCAGGAAGCCGGCAAGGCTTGCTCAACGGCCAAGCACCTTTCTGGGTACCCCTACCCTTGTGGGCTTTAAGAAATAACACCCGACTCGGATAACGCACTCTCCCCAGAGGTTCAGTCCAGTCTCGCCCCAATGTAGCTCCTTCACAAGTATGCAACAAACATTCCATCTGTCGTCATGCCCGGTTTACGCCATACCCCAGGCAAGCAGCTGCCAAAGGCATGATCCGCCAAGCTCCATAAAATCAGTAAGCTCTAGGAAACCCCGGACGGAAGCAACTTCACAAGCACATAAAGACCGGAACGAGCCAGCACAAAATCGAAGGCGCCGAACCCGCACACAACTAGTTTGTCATCATGAGGCCGGATACAGCACTCGCACTCACGGCCAGTATCACAGACGACATAACATGAACATGCACTCGAAGATTCCAAAAGGAAAATATATGTATAAAGAAACAAGGAAAACATCGAAGGAAGAAACCGAGAGAAAATCTTTTGTATTTGCACAAAGTGTTCACTTACAACAATCCTCGAGATATCATTACATACGGTTACGTTATACACAGAAAGAGTGAAGAAGTACAGGTAATACCCTAGCCTAAAGATCTAGCCTGTCTATGTTACGCATCCATTGCCACTCCCTCAGGCATACGACCTCAAAGAAAATATCTTCCATGGTTGATTCCCTCGGGAATCTCATCCCGAATCCTCCCGAAAATGGCATCTCCAAAAGGAGAGATGTTGAAGAGGGAGGCCGAGGAGAAGAGCAAATTGACGAAGAGATGCCGGAAGAAGACCGGAAGTAGCTTGATGAAAAGTTTGGTTGGTACAAACCCCGCCAGTACCACCATCTCGAGGCCATTTCTTGAAACGCTTCCATGGCCCAGGAGGCAACGGCCGGCGGAGACCGTCACCACGCCCCTCAGGAATCCAAAGAGGGTGTAACATTCCGGGCCGAGGAAGGAGGGTGAGCAGTGGTGTATAATCCGAGCCCCCTCTTGAGCAGCGGTGCATAATTCGAATTTTTCCCCGGTTCGGAGGAAATCGACCCCCTACTTCGTCGCTCCGAGCCAGCAGGAACAGCAACAACAACAACAACAACAACCACAACAACAACAACAGCAACCACAGTAACAACAACAACAATAACCTCACGGCGGCACAATTACGTCCAACCGAGAAGGGATCAAAAGTTGCGCCATGGAAAAAACGGCGTAAGGTCCTGAGGTCGTGGGCCTTAAGCATAGCGAAAAATTAAAAAAAATGGCAGGAAAGGAAAGGAGGATGAATATCGAAAGAGGTTCGAATGAAAAACTGATCACGAGAAGCCCCTTATATAGGGGCGGGATACCAAGTAACCGACGACACCATTACTGCCCTCGAAAAGCGTAATGATAGGCGCAATTAATGCGTTCATGGAAGCTGAATCAATAAAACCAACGATATGATCTGAGAAGCAAGGAATCATGATATTTCTGGAAAACCCTGGAGCAGCGAAAGGACGGAACGCCTTGACATATGTGTGAAGGGCTACGCCAACAGCATAATATCATTTTAAGAACCCGCGGAATGGGGTGTCAAAAACATTTCTTATCGCTACCCTTAAAGAAACGCGGAGACTATCTATACGCGATGAAATTAGATGGCTCGATTTCCCGCCATCAATCCATCTCGGGAAGGTACCTCGATATCCCGAAGATATGACGCCATCTCGGTTAGACATCTCGAGACCCCGAGGATATAAAGCTGCAGCTCAGTCCTTTCCTTCTGGGTCTATCAAGACCTGATTCCAAGATGAGATCGGGACAAAGAAAGGAGTTCCCCGAGGCACGCGGTTGAATCTGACAAGATCAGCCTATCCCTAGCCTCTGCTGGGATGTCAAGTCAAGCCGTCACATCTCCATATTTCGTATATTAGATATATAAATGTATTCGTTACTAAATCTCCTCTCCTATATAAAGGGGACTCACCCTTCCTTGTAAACTCCTGTTGTTGCTCCCACAATTCTACAAAGTGCAATAATATCTTTCTCTCTCTCTTTTCTTACAAAATCTCATTGGTTATCACTAAACTAAGGATACCTCGATATCCTTTGTCTCTAAACGTGTTCTTCATTTTATATGTGTTCTCCATCGTATAAATTCAATTTCGGTTACAAATAGCTCCCGTTTGATTGTATTTCTAACTGATTAGATTACGCCCGAATAACCCCGACAACCCGAGCTCAACCCCGAGGTCGACCTCTAAGTATTAAATTGACCAAGTCTGCCCCCGGGTAACATGCCCTTGGGTTCGCTCGTTACCTTGTTTATCTTTTCCCCCATCATTAAAACTCACAGTACTAGCATCATCTGCTTTAACAAATTAGCTCGGGAATAGATCACGTATTTTTAGAGTCCCATTTAATAAATTTAATTGTTATTACCATTTTCACAGTAAACAGATTTGACATGAGATTTTATAAAGCACATACGGATGATTATGGTCCATTGATGATGTGAATGTGACAACATCTGATTTATGAGTACATATTCATTCTTGGAAGAATATGCACATGCTAGTGGTTGTGAATATACCACACTCACCTCTAGAAGGAGGTTTGAGAGGAAATAAGAAAATAATGTCATTATTTTGGCATAAATGGTCATTGGTCACGTACCTATTGTATGCCAAAATATTTTGGCAATGTGATTATTAAAGGAGGACAACAATGCATGAAACATATGTTGCATATAATTTTGACCATGACCATAATGGTATAACTTTCTCCTTGAAAGAGATATATGACCATATGGATGTTGATGAATATGTGGTAGTACAAAATTAATTGAGAGCTCTAGAAGAGCCAATTATACTATTTTGGAGAAACACACTTGATTACCAATAAGGTATTGTTTTGTAGTAAGTCTCAAAGAAACTTATTCAGTTTCCAAAGTATACGCGAAAGTGGTTGATTATATTGAGACTATAAATAAAGGAAAGATTTAATATCTTCTATTACTACAACTTGTAGCTGGGTAATATGTATGTGAAAAACTACCCGCTTTATTCTCCAGTTTGTAGTACACAAGTAAAAGAATACCACACTAAAGTGGATGTTTATTGATATAAAAACCCATATCATAATAAACTTGGAGTTTATTGATAATTGCACACGTCATGGTGTAAATTTGAACTTTATCAATATTGATAATTTATCCAGTTGGCATAATTGATTTAGCCATGTTAATTTAAGTATGATGTGCTAAAGTAAAAGAGAATTCACATGAGTAAATATTAAAGAACTAGAAAGTTCTGTATGAATTCTCCTACATTGCTTTCTCATTAATTAATAGACCAACTAAAATTGAGATTGAATCCCATGAATGCTGGAAATATCAAAGGTGAATATGGGCTCATTCATCTGCCATGTATACCACATAAGATGCATCTATGAGATGGTTACATGTGCGATTATTATAACCTGCAACCTAGTTTTTGCGAGGTAACTTTCTCAATAATTTTATTTAGAGCATAATTTCAAGATTTTTTACTCAAGATAGTTCATCTTGATAAGTTGGTTTGCATCACAGTTGGTTTAGCATAATGATTTATTGAGTGCCTTCACTTAATAGCCAAACAATTGCTTATGAGAACAAAGTTATCTATATCAGTTTGATATAAGTTATATACAAAAGTATATTATTTTCTCACCTCACAAGTGGTTCAGGGTCAGGAACCAAATAATTCCATCTTATTATTATTGATGTGCGGTGTATATTTTGATTAACACCATAACGCACAAAGGTGGATTCTCAAAGTTGAGGTAACAAGTTAGTTTTTCTAACATGAGGGGGAGACATGATAAACAGTTGAGAAAAAGTTACGTGGAATGAATTATCATTTGATCCTCGAATAAGATAATATGAACTTGAAGTTCATAAAAGGATAATTCATTTGCAATTTATTGCAAAGCATTCCAGGCGCATTTGCTGGCCTAAAGAAAGTAACGATATTCTCATTCCAAATGCTCCTATTAAACCCTAGAAGGACAAAGTCTATGGTACGGTTACAGCATATAGATAAATCGGTTTCAAATAAACTTCTTGATAAAGAAGATGAGCAAATGATCTAAATGATCATATCAAAGGAGGCAAGTGATCTAGAAGATCACATGACATAACACTTCATTAAATCTCACGAGAGATTCAAGTACCTGAATATATGAATGAAGAGATCTCTATGTTATGTCTTTATGATAAATAAGGAGATTGGAACCGATACAAAATGTCCGTCGACAACATCTATGATAGCGCTAAATATATATAAGCATCTTAAGTCTAGAGAAACAATTCAAGTAGAATTGGTTTCATATGAAAGACATGTTGTTTTGGACCTGCAGTTCAAACACTTGAAAGTACAAAGTCAATGGTATGTGCAATCAGTTTTCGATATCCTATTTGTCTAGCATGACATGAAAACTTGATATTTCATCTAATTAAAGTCTATTATATGACTTAACTTATATGACAATCCATGAAGGATTTAAGTTAAAGCATATACAATTCTTCATCTTGAAGTACCACTTCCTCAGTGCAATTTGTACACAAATGTATCTTGCTATAACTATTGGCATGATAATATGATAGCAAGAGTTTTCACCTCTATGTGAAGATGTTGAACTGACGATTCCAACAAGATAATATATAGACAATACATCTATCAGGAATGATGATTTCAAGGTGAAACAAATTCTTTGAAGTTAATATGTCTAGTTTGTTTATCAAATATCTACCAACGATCTTTTGAAGATGGTGCATGAGATTGGAATGTGAAGGCTCAAGGATGTGAATTGATGCTCTCATCAGGGGGAGTTAATACGCGTTGTACTCTTTTTCCCTTACAAGGTTTTGTCCCACTGGGTTTTCCTTGCAAGGTTTTTAACGAGGCAACCAAAAAGCGTATTGTTAGATATGTGTACTCTTTTTCCTTTTCTAGAATTTTTTTTCTCACTGGGTTTTATTTTGGTTAAAGTTTTAACGAGGCACATTATCTGTTGAATAGACATTCAAGGGGGAGTGTTATAAATAGAATTTTATTTATGGTGAATATCTATATGTAGAGAGATTCTAGGGATTATTACTTGGTGGCTAAGTCACTCTTTATAGAGGGTTCTATTCTATTGTAATTTATCTAACAACAATAAGAATTCTCTCTCCCTACTTTTCTTTGCAATACTCTTCTTCTTCTTTTATTATCTTATAACACAAATTAACATGTTTATTTATCCTTTATTGTAAGGATATTAAGGCTATTACTTTGATTACAGGCCAGTTAAATTTGCGGGTGAGAAATAATTCAAATGCATTATAAAAACGATCTTTAAAGTAGATTGAATAATATTCCTTGATAAAGATCAACTAGTTTGCATTGCTATACTAATATTTTTTGCTTAAATATATATGTATATAAATCTTGTGCATGTATACTAGGTTGACATGAATACATCTATACTAAAAAATTTTTTATTGTACTAGGTCTTCGTGAATACATCAAAATCTCAGACGTCTAAACTGGAATCAACTTCAAAGTCTGCGAAGCCTGTGTACGTTCCTCCTGGTAGCTTAGCAAGGGGATGAGGGCAAAGCTTTAGAGCATTGGTGATGGGTTTACAGTACCTTAGCTTTATGTTTTGATGATCTAACAAACTTACTGTCAAAAAACCAAATAAGGAACCTGATACACTTAGTACACAACTCAAATCAACGGACTTAAGCTAATGTGAGTTGCTATGACTTCAGAAGATAAAGAATCAACATAGGCACCTGATCCTCTTGGGTTCCCCTGACAGTCGTACGAAGTCAACTGTCAATAGCTGGAAAGTGAACTGCATGCACTGTACACGCAAACAGTGCAGGACAGTACAACAGTCACATATCATTGACCAACCAAGTGATTACATCATTCAAGTAATGTCATCCAAGTTGTATTAACAAAGAGAATTACAACAAAACATCATTTGAACACTTGAGAATTCATTCAAGCACTCCAACCGTCTATCCACCAAGCATTCAGTTCTCAAGTGCATCAAGAACAAAGTACAACACTACTACGGACCAGTTCCTACAGCAAGTATCTTGTATGTCCTTAGTTGAGTTGTAACTTTGTAATTTTTCTTCATTGTAAATCCTACTTTGCTTATCTAGAAGCTTCAATTAGGAACCCCTTGAAAACCATAAACCTTTAGTGTTTGTGTCGTGACTAGAGTTAGTCATGAGTTAAATTCTTTGTAATAGGTGAATTGCAAAGTGGCTTGTAATAGGTGTATTACAAGTTAGTGAGGGATTAAGAGTTTAATTCCTAGATTGCATAGGTTGTAATCTAAAAGATTGCTCATAGTGAAGTTGAAATCCTACCAGTGTAGGTCGTGGTTTTTTTATCCCTTTGAGCAGGGATTTTACCACGTAAAAGTTCCTTGTTCCATTTACTTACTGTTTCATTAGCTTCATCTGTGGAAACCTATATAGGACCTGGTCTCTATATAGTTTGGTGGACTCATATACTGTATCAATTGGTATCAGAGCGGGTTCTTTCTATCGGGTTAACACCTAGAAAGAATCATCATGGCTGCTCCACCAAATTTTGAAGAGGTTCAGTCCACCTATAGACCACCCAGGTTCAATGGGCAATACTATGGTTGGTGGAAGATAAGAATGCATGACTTTATCATGGCAGAAGATTCCGAGTTGCAGGATGTTATTTGTGATGGTTTTTATGTCCCTACAAAGAAGGTCGGAGACCCTGCTGAGACAGTTCCTAAGACGAGGAGAGAATACAACGATGCAGATAGGAAAGCTGTAGAGAAAAACTTCCGTGCCAAGGAAATTTTGGTGTGTGGTATAGGACCTGATGAATACAACAGGATCTCAGCATGTCAATCTGCCAAGGAGATATAGGAAGCTTTACAAACATCAAACGAGGGAACAACTTAAGTAAAGCAATCCAAGATTGACATGCTCACCACTAAGTATGAGCTCTTCAGGATGAAGGACGATGAATCTATTCAAGACATGCATACAAGATTCACTTCCATCATAAATGAGCTACACTCGCTTGGTGAAATCATTCCTAGGAACAAGCTCATGAGGAAAATTTTCAGTGTTTTGCTCAGTTCATGGGAGAGTAAAGTGAATGCCATTACTGAAGCAAAGGATTTGCGGGCGTTAACCATAGATGAGCTAGTTGAAAATCTGAAAACCTACGAAATGAAGAAGAAGAAGGATAGTGAAAGAAGAGAACCAAAGAAAGAAAAGAACCTGGTACACAAGGCTGAAAGCAATGACTCCAGTGAGGAGGACAGTGACATGACTTACTTAACTAGAAGGTTTCAAAAAATGGTCCGAAGAAATGGAGGTATACCAAAGAGAGGCAGTTCCAGCAAACCAAAGAATTATGACCTCTATCATAAATGTGGAAAGTTAGGGCATTTCATCAAGGATTGCCCTCTCCTAAAGTAGGAACACTTCAAGTACAACTCTGATAAAACAGCCAAGAGGAACCCGGTTCCCGACAAACGCTTCAAAAGAAAGAACGCCGCTGACAATTTTGTGAAGCAAGCTATTGTAGCATGGGGAGATTCCTCCATTGAGTCTGAAGAAGAAAATGATGCAGGTGATAGTTCTATGATGGCAGTTGAATGTGAAGCAAATGAATATGATTCAATATTTGCTTTGATGGCTCAGTCAGACAATGATGAAGATAATGACAAAGATGAGGTAAATTTCAGGGATGTTCAGATAAATCTGAAATCCTACTCTCCTAAGAAACTCATGTCATTAGCAAATGTGTTAATTGATGCCTATCACAGTCTTGTAGATGATAAGGATGCTTTAACCATAGAGTTAGGAGATGCTGAACAAACTAGAGATGACCTGGTAGTTTGTGTGGTTGACTTGAAGGAAACCATAGATAATCTAGAAAATGAAAATGATGTTCTAACTAAGAAAATTGCTAGTGTAGAACATGAAAGAGATGATCTGATGGTAGTATTTGTTGACTTAAAAGAAACCATTGAAAATTTCAGTAAAGAAAAGAATGACTTGTTGGAGAAAGTTAATGCATTGGAGCAAGAAAGAGATGACCTCTTAGTAGTGATTATAGACTTGAGGGAAACAATAGAGGAACTCAAAATAGAATGTAGGCCTGGAAATTCTGAGAAAGGAAAAGAAGTTGCTAGCGAAGCACATATTAGGCTTGAAAACCGGTTAAATATTGTAAAAACTAGTTTATGTGCTGAACTTGGGAAAAATAGATAGCTTTAAGCAGAATTGGAAAGAGTAAAAAATGATCTTGAGAAGTCCCTTAAGTGGACCTGGTCCTCAGATACTATTACTGCCATGTACGTTAATAATGGTGGAAGCAGGCAGGGAATGGGGTTTCAAAGGGAGAGAACTCCTTATAACCCTCATAGCAAGTATGTTACTGTACCTGATAATGGTTGTGTAACACTATGGACTTTCTTTCACTAAAAGCCCTGCAAGGAGGGAGTGTATCCTTTGGCAATGGGAAAAAGGGGTACATTCTTGGAGTTGGTAAGATTGGGAAATCACTCACTCACTCCATTGAGAATGTGTACTATGTAAATGGTCTCAAGTACAGTCTCTTGAATGTTTCTCAAATATGTGATAAAGGAAACAAAGTGGAATTCTTGTCAAAGATATACACAGTTACAAATCGAGTAACTCGTGAAGTGGTACTTGTAGCCAAAAGATACAAGAATATCTACGTTGCTAATTTTGAGTCCCTACAAAGTGGTGATCTGACTTGCTTGAAAGTAGTTGATGATGATGCTGAGTTGTAGCATAGAAGACTGGGACATGCAAGTTTCTCTCTACTGAATAAACTGGTTTAGAAGGACCTGGTTCGTGGTCTGCCCAAGTCTAAGTTCAAAGAGCACAAGGTTTGTGATGCCTACGCTAGAGGGAAGCATGTGAAATCCTCATTCAAGCCAAAGAAGGATGTCAACACCTCAAAACCACTTGATCTCCTTCATATGAATCTATGTGGTCCTATGAGGTCCCTATTTCTTGCATTCCACACCTGTAGCGATGGAATGTTTTCTCAAGAAGCCCGTATAGCTTCCCCTTTTTTGGACTACCAATAATCTCCAACCACATTATTTTTGCATCCTCGTCTGGAGGTTGGGTTGGCTCGCCCGACTTCGGTCTAATATATTTTTCCGTTGGTCGATATGTCATATAAAAAAAATATAAATTTTTTTTGGTATGTTCTGTATGCGCTGGACGGTTTTTTGGTCATTTTTTTGCACCGACCAACGTCCGTTGGTAGGTGCCGAACGGAATTTATCGGATTTCTAGTAGTGCAAGTGCCAAGGGAAAGAGTTTGTGGCTTCTATTTCCAGCTGCAGAACTTTTCTTTTTTGCACCTTGCAATACAACTAAGCAGCGCCCCACCCCCTCCCCCCTCCCCCCTCCCACCCCATTTTTTTTAATAGACAAAAGAAAATTAAATCTTGTAGAAATTCATGTGATCATCACATATGGTCATCAAATAAGAATGAACATTGTGCTTTGGTGATAACTAATGCTATCAATTCAGAAACTTCAATAAAAGTTTAATGTCTACAAGGTTTCTGGAGAAGGAGGGTTGTGTAAAACGAATTTGGCTACAAGATGAGGGGCTAAACTATGCATTAAGCCTGTAGTATAATATCTTTTTCATTCATCATGCGCATGATTTCATTGTTTTATGTATTTTCTCTTCATCGTAATGTCAAATATAGTAGTATACTGATCACGCCCAACTATGCCTTATAAAATATAAAACGGTCGTTGCAAATATAATCCGGTTTACAAGTCCGGAGTCGAATTCTCAAGGAACTAACCTATCAATTACAACTCTTAGTGATGCTAGTACCAACTCAACCAATTCCCGGATGCAAGATTTTTATCAATAAATATTGGGATTTGCTTAACTAAAGTAAAATGATAGTAAAACTAACAATATTCCAAATTAAAGATAATTCAATGGTAAAAAGATCTAGGGTATTGACTTCCCCAATTGCTAGATTCATTCTTAACTCTTTTGCTATAATCTCGCAGTAATACTCTATGAGGATTATGAGCTATGGGCTACCGCAATTATCTCTCGATCAACTACGATAATTTACTAGAGCATTCTCTCGAACTACTCTAGCTGATAAGTTATGCAGCTCTGAATTATCCCACCAAAGTTTCGTTATTTCTAACCCACTTTTAAATTCAAGTAATGAATCTCTTCAACTACCCAAAAGTGGTGTTGTTCAACAACAATCTAACCTAGTATTCTTTCTCAAGCAACACAAGGCGATTAGACACGATTAATCAAGGGCCTATTCAATTAATCACATACAAAACATAGTTGAACAATCATATAATAAACCCGGCTCGATTATAACAAAACTGAGTCAAAACTTCATCTAACAATCGGTTCCATCAACCCTAGATTAAGTGTTTAGCTACTCATGGTAAAACAAGATAAAACCATAAAATCATTCATAATTCACAAAATAATGATAACAAGAAGAAGAATGAAAAACTCTAATGGTGTCTTGATCTTCTCACACTTGTTCTTGCCTCCAATTGAGTCTAAAAACAAGTTTCACCTTGACTTGGGCGAGTTTGTTGAGTTTATATAGGGTTACGATAAGTTTCCCACGCTTTATACTTTAGCCCTTAAATTTTCTTGGCCTTCTCCAGATCGACCGCGGTCGCGGGCCAACTGCGGTCAGACCGTGGTCGTTTTCGACTATTCTGTTTTTTGCCTTTCTTTCACCGCGTTCCAACCGCGGCCCGACCGCGGTCGCGGTGGACTGTTGCCCAGTTTTTCTTCGCCATTTCTTGCTCGTTTTCATACGGGCTCTTCTCGATTGGCCTTATATCTTCATTTTTGACCCCAAAACACTCTATATCCTTCTCCTAACTCGAAGTAGCTCCGCAAAGCATATAAAACTATATTAGAGCATTTTGTTATTATTCAATACTTAAAACATCAATAAAGTATGATTAATTTAGAGCATAAATAGCATCTACATGGCATAATATAGGCTACTATCAACACCCCACACTTAAACCGTTGCTAGTACTCTAGCAACAAAACCACACTCTATAGGCCTAATCATCTCTGGGTTACTTCCTTACTCCTTATACCAAGAATAACTCACATGGGTAGATTACCTTAGCATAAAATCCTAACCTCAAGAGTGAACTCTCTCTCTCTAGCCACGTAATGTCCCTAACCGACTTTCATACTCTCAGTCAGAGGTCCAGACTTACCTTCCCTTCAAGAATCACGTGCCTACTCACCACAAAAGAGACTTGTGACATTGTCATTACAATTCACACACTGCGGAATTCAAATACGTAAGATTTCGCTCACCCTAAGAAATAGATTCTTCTGCCACAAACAACGCACCATAAGTTTGCCCGTAGTGTAATACTCAACTAATCGAGCCCATTTGGTCTAGAATCAAGTAGGACTTTATTTGGTTGTAATGTTGGCTGTGGGACAGGTAAGATACATAAGGGTATAGTGACTACACCTCCCTAAGCACTTCAATACACTTTCCACTTTTAAGCCCATACCTTTATCAAAACTTCATTCCACCTATACATCATTGAGTTAAACCCCCTACTTCTTTAAGCACACTTTCTCTTTTAAAGACCACCACCATTTTGAGACTTATTCTTGTAAAAATTATTCAGCTCAGTCTCTTCTCCTTCTTTTTTTTCAGATTCCAGTGGCTTCTAATATTGTTTATCACACAGTGAGCCCCTTTTGTTTTTATGTCTTCTTGGTTCCACTCGAAAGCCCAACTAGCCACCCCACACGTTAGCTTTTCCATATTCATTACAATCAAGTGCTTCTAAGAGGTGATAGGGTTCAAAAACATAGGTACTTCAAAACTTGGGTAAGGCTTGTAATGTGGTTGCCAAGGAAAACAGGATTACAGGCTCAAAGGGATTAACTAGGATATATACACTCAGGTGGGTGAAAACATATATAGATAAGTTCAACAAGGAAACGCCTATATCGCTTTCCAGACCAGTTAAGACTACCATTTCGCTTCATACACACACATGGCAAGTTCTAGGCATTGAGTGTTAGCATAGAATTCACAAAGCCTCACTCACACATGGCACATGACTCAATTCATTTAGGATCATCCAACACTCTTCTCAAAGTGCTTAAGCCAACTCAAGAACACACAATTTAAGACTTTATTGCTAGAGTCAACTAATGAGCCTAAGTGTCAAACTAAAGCAATCTCTATTCAAGGTACCATGGAGTCAAGGGATCCTCTTTCTAATCTTTCCTCGCCCAAAAATTCCTAAACTAACAAAAAGAAAAAAAAACTAACTACACCCGGTTCAAATGGAAACCTTGGAAAAGAACCGTGGTTTAAAGAAAAACTAAGGGGGAGTTGATACACTACCTAACAGACAAAAATCTTTTTTTTTTGTCCGACTTAAGTCCCTCAAGATACCCGTCGAGAGGTGTCCGTCTTCGGGCCAAGTCGAAGTTAATTAACAGCAACTAAAAACACCAAAGAAATATATACAATTGTACAACAACAACAACCTTCCCCCACCCCCTACTTAAAGATTTGGCATGTCCCCATGTCAAGGAAATTAAAGCAGAGTAAGGTAAAGGGACTTCCCTAGTTCTCAGTCTTGATCGGAGACAGTGCCAGGATCGAGGTGACACGCTCGTCCTAGCACCTGGAGCCAGCCCATGATCTTTTTCTCTGACCTAGCATTTTGAGTGGCCAAAGTGTCAACTCTAGCATTCACGTCATTGACCAAAGTGCGTAGGCCAGCCATCTTTCACAACCCCAGTTCACCCTCCATGAACATGTCGTGATGGCACCTAGTCCCTACAACTAGGTAAGCCTAACAGTGCGGAATAACAAATTAACATTTGCGGAATAATTAATTAAAACTGAACATACGAAAATAACAACTGTATATAAGGCCACTCGGCCTAAACAACTCAAAAATATGCGGAAGTCTACAACTAAATCCCAAAACCCGGAAACTCACGGGAAACACAGGCTAATAGAATGTAGTGATATGCTCTACACCAGAATGTCTAACAACATTAAAGGAAAGAAAGGAACTATCTGCTAAAGCCGGAATAGAGTAGAGACTTCTGGTATGCGGACGTAGCGGATATACTTCAAGTCTCAGCTAGAACTCTCCACCACGAGGATAATACACCTGGGAGGAAGTACCTGGATCTGCACATGAAAAACATGCGCAGGAAGGGCATGAGTACACCACAGCGGTACTCAGTAAGTGCCAAGCCTAACCTCGGTTGGGTAGTGACGAGGAAGGTCAGGGCCCTACTGAGATAACATAATAAATAATGAGATAACAGAAACAGTTTAAATAAAGTCTACAACGAGAATTCTAAACCAGGTAAATAAGGAAGAACAGTAATAGAAAGCAAGGTACAATACAAGGAAAATTGCCCTCAACAAGGAATAATAGCCGGGGATCTCTTGGTATCCCGAGGATCTCTTGGTATCCTCATCATATACACTAGGGATCTCTTGGTATCCCGAGGATCTCTTGGTATCCTCATCATATACACTAGGGATCTCTTGGTATCCCGAGGATCTCTTGGTATCCTCATCATATACACTAGGGATCTCTTGGTATCCCGAGGATCTCTTGGTATCCTCATCATATACACTAGGGATCTCTCGGTATCCCGAGGATCTCTTGGTATCCTCAATAAGTAAGCCGGGGATCTCTTGGTATCCCAGTATATATATAGAAACACATGTGCCAGGGATCTCTTGGTATCCCGCACCCTCAGTCCAGAATATCTCAAGTACAGGGGGATCTCCCGGGAAGTCGTCCCGTAGTCCCAAATTAAACACACAACAACAAGCAACTCATAATCTCAGAATAATGCTAAAAGATCAGGACAAGAAATAGTAAATTCTAGCCTAACATGCTCCACAGAGTACAAATAGCACAGCTAAACAATTAGCAAGTAAGCCAGATAAACATGAGTCTCTAAGCTAGCACAGGTATAAACTTACAGTTTAAAATGAACAAGTAAACATGAAATCTCAATTTAAATACTTCAAGTAGAAACGGGTTTACAACAATTAGCTCAAGTACGCGCTCGTCACCTCACGTACGAGGCATTCAAATATTCAAAGATCATGTCCTAAAGGGAAAAGTCCCCCACACAAGGTTAGACAAGCCACCTACCTCGAACCGGCTCAATATCAACTAGAAACCACGCTCTTGCCACGACTATCCGACTCCAAATGGCTCAAATCTATTCAATTCAATTGCACGTCGTAAATAACATAGCAAACACCTGGTTTTACTAATAAATTCAAAGCTACAGCGTAAAATTAGGTGAAATGACCAAAATGCCCTTCAGGCCAATGTCTCGGAATCGAATAATTTTCACATTTTTAGAACCCTCGTACTCTCGCGAGTCTAACTATATAAAAATCTCCCAAATCGGAGGTCGCCCACTCAAAACTCAATAGTTTAGGCAATGAAGTTTTACCCCAAATTATCCAATTTTTTGATCCTAAATTCGAATTCCAATGATGTATTTAACTATATAATGATGAAATATAACAAAAAGGGACCAAAGAAACGTTACCCAGTGATCTTCTCTTCGAAACCCACTCAAAATCGCCTAAAACCGAGCTCTCAATTGATTTCTCCAACTTATGAAATTAAAACCCTCGAATTTCTATATCTGTACAGTGAATGCTGCTCCTGCGGTCAGAAGCGGTCCCGTCTATGCGAAACACTAGCCGCTTCTGCGGCTTCTTTTAAAAGGTCAGACCTCCGCTTCTGCGGATAAATAACTGCTTCTGCGGTTCCTGAGGGGGGGGCCAAACTCGCTTCTGCGATGTGCGAGCCGCTTCTGCGGTTCCCAAGCAGCAGAAGCGAAAATACCAGAAGGAACAAAATACCAGCTGCTACAAACTTAGAAATTTTCCTCCGTTAACCACCCGGAATCATCCCGAGGCCCCCGGGACCTCAACCAAAAGCACCAATACCACCTAATACCTTATTCAAACTTGTACCAATCTTGAAAATACCTAAAACAACGCCGGAAACCCGAATTAATCAAAGATTCAAGCCTAAGAACTTCAAATTCCTTCCAAATACGATTCCCATCAAAAACCTAACCAAAACACGTCCAAATGACCTGAAATTTTGCACACACATCAAAAATGACATGACGGAGCTACTGCAACTTCCGAAATTCCAATCCGACCCTCAGATCAAAAACTCACTATCGGACCGGAAACTTCAAAAATTCAAACTTCGCCATTTCAAGTCTAAATGAGCAACAGACTTCCAAAATACATTCCGAACACGCTCCCAACCCCGAAATCACCTAACGGAGCTAACGGAACCATCAGATTTCCATTCCGAGGTCGTCTTCACACTGTTCCGACTTCGGACCATTTTTCAACACTTGAGCTCTCATTTTGGGACTAAGTGTCCCAAAACACTCCGAATCCTAACACCGAACATCCCGGCAAACCAAAATAGCAGAAATGAACTTAGGGGGAAGCAGTTAAGGGGGGATCGGGATATAAATTCCAAAAATGACCGGCCGGGTCGTTACACCATCTCTTGTTCCAAAGTTGTCATCCGAGTACTCCGGCGGCCTGTGATAGGCCCGCCTCATCAACAATCTGCACCGATTGGGCGGCAGCATGCATAGCTCCCTCATCATCATCATCGGCATCATCATCGTCCGCGACAGCCTGCTTTTTCCCAACTGTGATTTTGCTAGCCTTGAATGGGGCTTTAAATGGCAACCTCCCATCTACTATGGGATTTTCAAGATTTCGTGAAGCACGAGACAGCTTGGTTACCAAGGAAGGGAAGTAGAACCCTTTTAGTATTTCCGGGGAGCGAATGAACATTTCATCATGAATGAGCCGGGCCACATCAAAATCGTGGTGGGTTACAAAACAATAAATCGCTGCTGCTTTTGGCCCATTGACATCTGTAGTATTGCTGGATGGCAGCAAACGACTGTTAATGATTGTATGCCAACACTTAGCTTCCCAAGTGAGATATTGGCAGTTCAGGGTCATTCTCGGTTTTATCCAAATTGGATCCCGGCCAGCCACACAGATTGTTTCAACAATTGGTTGCCACCAAGTGGGTGTTGATACTCTTGGTAATAATTCGTCTCTCAGTGAAGACCGGCAACCTGTACACTCGACAGATGGCCTCCGGTGTATTTCGTACCGTGACAACCCTATCAACATGGTTCGGGCAATTCGCATAAAATTCTCTTACCATCAGTACATTTGCCTCCTCTGGTTCATTAAAGAAGATGTCCAGCTGACGCCTCCTCAATTCTTCATAGATACTCGGGCATTCAACCCGCAAGGCATGCCTGCCAATGTGTACTTCAGGCACTAGCTTCTTGGATGTCTTTGTAGTAAATCTATCTTGAGCCGTGTTGGAGACAAACCGAGCAGGAGCTCTGGATGAACCTCCTGGCCCACTAGTAAAGGAACATGTGTCACGTCTTTTCCTGGATTAATGCATTGTACTGACAAAACAAGGGCTACTATTAGTGAGGGTTTGAGTTGTGTGAACCCTGGGTGGTTACTCAGACTTCACCACCACCATGGTCACATTAGCCATTACAGCTCAATTGGGGCAATTTCACAAGCACCTGGTGTGCATGGAACTATGATTTAACACACTTATCCTATGGAAGTACAAACTCTCCCCCCAAATCAACCACAATCATTTCACAACTCCACCCCACCACAATTACTTTCACACAACAACACCATGACCTTCTCTACTACATTCTACACATTACACACTAAAAAGAAGAAAAGAAAACCAAAAATTTAACTATAGATACTACAACAACTCAAACATTAAAATTGCAAAAGAGAAGGGGAGAAGAAGAGAGAAGGAAATCATGACATACCTGGTTCTTGTAGAGTTGGAGTGTAATGGAGGTTGGGGAGCATGGAGTCAGAAATGTGTGTGTGGGGGGG
>NC_031993.1:46486151-46487883 GCF_001879085.1 Nicotiana attenuata
GGGGGGGGGGGGGAGAGAATTGAGTTTGTGAGAGATGGGAAGAAGAACAAGAAGAAGAAGGGGTGTGGGGTTAGGGATTTAGGGTAAGAATGAGGAGTGGGGGAAGTGAGGGGAGGGGGCGGTTAGGTTTAGAAGGGAAAAAGAAGAAAAAGAAAAAAAATTAAAATAAAAAAAAATTAATTAGAACTTACCGGGCGGCAGTATAGGCGTAATTCACCGTGGCACGATCGCGGTCGCGGTGAAAGAAGAAAGACAACACAGGATAGTCGTGATTTATCGCGCCCCGGCAGCGGTCCCACCGCGGTCACGGTCACGGGCTTCCAAATTTTTTTTACCTTTCCGGAATTGGTTCTTGACCCTGACTTCTCCCACTATGCACTAATCTTGCCTTGTACACTAATAAAAGGGTTAGTATGATATACATCAAGTACAACATCAAAACCAAAATGAGAAACAAAAGAAAACATGGGTTGCCTCCCACGCAGCACCTGATTTAACGTCGCGGCACGATGTTGGCTCATGTCATCACTCCTCATTTGTGTATTGGGGATCCTCCAATGTTATCACCACGCTGTCCTCTTTTTCTTCAGTCATTCCAAGGTAATATTTCAACCTCTACCCATTCACTGTGAATTTGTTTGTCTCATCTTCAGATTCGATCTCCACAGCTCCACTTGGGAACAATTGCACCACTTTGAACGGTCCTGACCATCGGGACTTCAACTTACCCGGGAACAACCTCAATCTTGAGTTATATAGCAGAACTAATTCTCCGGGTTTGAAGTTCCGATTCAATATGTGCTTTTCATGCATCAATTTCATGCTTTCTTTATATAGTCTAGCACTCTCGAATGCCGGGAACCGAAATTCCTCAAGCTCATGCAACCCATTAACTCTGTTGGTGCCCGCTGTCTCCATGTTTAAGTTCAGCTACCGCAATTCCCACAGTACTTTGTGTTCAAAATCAACCGTAAGGTGGCATGCCTTTCCTAATACCAACTTGTATGGTGACATACCAATTGGAGTTCTGAAGGCTGAGCGGTATGCCCGCAATGCATCATCCAGATTCTTTGCCCAATCATTTCTTGTTGCATTCACTATTTTTGAGAGGACACTTTTGATTTCCTTATTGGACACTTCCACCTGCCCGCTTGTTTTTGGGTGGTATGGTGAAGCTACCTTGTGGCGAACTCCATACTTCTCCAACCGGCGTACAAACGCTCTATTGCAAAAATGAGGGCCACCATCACTGATTATGGCTCGGGGGTGCCAAAACGTGTGAAGATGTTTTTCTTTAGGAAATTGGTCACCCCTTTCGCCTCATTGGTTGGGAGAGCAACTGCTTCGACCCACTTGGAGACATAGTCAACGGCAACCAGTATATACTTGCAACCGTATGAGCTTACGAAAGGCCCCATGAAGTCGATCCCCCACATGTCAAACACTTCCACCTCTTGGATTGTGGTCATTGGCATCTCATGACAACGAGATATGTTGCCCGTCCTTTGACATTCATCACAGCTTTTGACCCAAGCATGGGCATCCTTGAACAATGTAGGATAATACAAGCCTGATTCAAGCACCTTTGCTGCCGTCCGAATTCCTCCAAAGTGTCCACCATATGGCGAAGCATGGCAAGCCTGCAAATAGAGGGCTGATCTTGCTCGGGGATACACTGCCGGATCATGTTATCAACACTATTTCGAACAATAGAGGTTCATCCCAATATACA
>NC_031993.1:46488220-46556086 GCF_001879085.1 Nicotiana attenuata
ATTGATGGCCGGAGTTGCAGGAAATACGTCGCATTGTTCCATCTCAATGTGGAATAAAGGGAGAATGCAACATTGGTCTGCTCAGAGATAGGCATGTTCTTATTCGAATGACATTATGGCAGGATTATGTTGAGTTTGTGTCGAAGGGAGCATATTATGTTAAAGACAAATATGGCAGTGAATATCAACTTCGTCCTTTAATCTATGATGCCAAATTTAAAGCTGGAGAGGAGACTCCAATGGCAATGGCATGGATTTCCTTCCCAGGTTTGTTACCTACGTATTTTGTGAAGGAAGTTTTGTTTTCACTAGCTTCAGCTGTTGGGAAACCAATTCATCTTGATTTGTCTACAATAAATAAGACCAGACCTATTTGTGCAAGGCTTAAGGTGCTTGTTTATTTGTTAGCTGATCATCCTAAGATGGTGAGGATGGACATTGACAATGAATCTACTGGAGAAACAAGGACTGAATGGGTTAACATAAAATATGATATGATGCCTAAATACTGTAAGGAGTGTAGGCTACAAGGACATGACATGTTTGAATGTTGGAGATTACATCCTGAGTTGTTGCCTAATGATCAAGGTAAGAAGGTCGCAGAACCTACCATGGAACAGAACAAGGAGCAGCATAATCAACCTTTGATGATACTGTCAAGTGGAAGGGTAGTGGGGAATTTGAATACTGGAGGTGAACAATGAAGGGAAGTTAGGGACAATCGTGTGAGGAAAAATGTGCAACAAAAAGTTGTGAATTCAACTACTGGGAAGGAGTTAGTGCCTATGGATAACACTAAGGTGCAGCATGGTCATGGGGATGTTAGTCAAAACAATGCTACTGCAGGATTGGAAATTGGTCCTACTAATGCAGATGATCGACAAGGTAATGGGGCTACAAGGGTAGAAAGGGTTCCAGTTGATGTGGATCAACAAATCCAAACTGCCAACAAATTTGCAGCCTTGCAAGGAGATGATGGTGAGACTTATGATGAGAATCAGTTGGCTATAGTAGAAGAACCAGTGGGGCAGATGAGTCCTATTCAGAATGCTAAGGGAGCTGGATTATTTAATCCAGCTGCAGCAGTGTTTACTCCAAGATCTGGGATGGCTTCATCAAAGAGAGGTAAGGTTGGTGATCCTAGTGGGGTTGAGAATGTAGCAAATACAACTATGGTAGCTGGTGAAAAGATTCCAAAAGAGTCAACAGCACAATGGGTAAGCAGGATTTGCAGACAATGTGGCAACTAATCAATCCTGTCAAGATACTCCCCCTCAATCAATAGAATTTGATGCTGTACAAAAGATGCCCAAGAATAAGAGGCTACAGCTAAATAAGCTATGGCTTAACTGAAGAGGGATCAGAAGAAGGGGAACTGCCTATTGGTGCCACTGGTGAAGAAGAATCAGCGGATAAAGAAAATGATCAGGAGGAGCAAATCGTCAACAAAGGAAAAAATACACAATCATTGGGAGATAGTAAATCCAATGAAGAAGGAGAGGAACAAGGCAATAGAAGTCAAATAGTTGCAGAGGTAGATGGAGGTCAAAAAATATTGAGTCCAGATCCTAGTAAGGTTTTCCCCCCAGCAAACCCAATATACCTGTGGCAAAACCTACAGGAGGCACTGAACTGATGAGTGATCCTATAGCTGTGCAATCACAACAGATGCAGGCAGAGAAAGGAATTGAGAAGGCAGGAATCACAGATTCTATGCAGCCCTGTCCTGCTGCAGAGGAAGGTGAGAACGCAGCCAAACAAATTACAGTAGCAAAGTAAAAAAATCAGGAGAAAATGAATGCAGCCTTGGCTAACACTGGTACTCGGCAACAAATTGCAGAAACAAGAGAACGACTGGGAGTGGAAGAAGTAGCAGGAGGTACAGGTAAAGATTATGATGAAGAATCCACAACACAGAATTTCAAAAATGTAGCAAGACAAGGTGATCTATCACCTAGACACATGGACACAGGTAAATTAGCTGGTAGGGGTAAAAAGAAGAATCCAAAAGAGACACAAAGTTTAGTGCCTGGGGTCCAAACAAGGAGGACCCTATCTAAAACTCACAATTAATGATGAATGCCATCATATGGAATGTGAGATCAGTG
Source organism: Nicotiana attenuata (assembly GCF_001879085.1). Classification (NCBI taxonomy): domain Eukaryota; kingdom Viridiplantae; phylum Streptophyta; class Magnoliopsida; order Solanales; family Solanaceae; genus Nicotiana; species Nicotiana attenuata. The sequence continues at coordinate 46,490,329 of NC_031993.1, forward strand.
AAGACAATGCAAGCTTTTGAAAGACTAATCACAATGCACAGACAGCATCATTTCAAATTCATAGGCATCATGGAACCAAAACAGAAGAGGAGAAAACTGGAAAGATACAGGAGGAGTGTTGTGGCCAAACGCACACGCAAGCGCACGCGGTCGTCAAGTAATAAAGTGACTAAAAGTCGGATGTCGATCCCACGAGTACTTGTGATTAACTATTAACTAAATTAGACTATCCTAATTTATCTAAACAAGAATTAAACCTAGAAGTATTTGATTCTAAACTAATTAAAATAAATAAAAACAAATAATGAACTTTGAACAGAGGAAGAGCAGATTTTTATGATATCAATGTAATGAAAACGATCTAGGGTTATGGGCTATCTAATATTCCTATTGTATTCTTCAATTGAATTAACTAACTAATTTATCTAGTTTATAGGTTGACAGGGTTAATATTGCTCATAAGAATCTGTCGAGTTCTTACTCGCCTATTCAATCTAACCTAACTCCTATATGTCTATGGAGTTAGAGTCAACAAGAACGCATTTATAATTCCTGTAAATCAACCAAGCAAGGCAATTAGGTATATGTCTATCCTAACCGCTAATCTGTTCCCCGAGGCCCAGGTTCAAGAACTTGCTCTACTCAATCCTATATGACAATCTAGAATTCCCACTTTCGAGTTCAATTCTAGATTCGAGATAGTATTCAATTGGTATCAAGCAATCAAATAATTAAGTGAGGATTGAATAAATAAACCATATGATAAACTAAGCAATCAAAATCAATATTCGAATAACAATATTCATGAAAGAACACAACCCTAGAACGTGAAATTTAGCTCCACATAGACATGGTAGAAAAACAACAAATCATACAAAGAAACATAAAAAGACTAAGTTTGGAGAAAGAAAAGATAAAACCCGGCCTCCACGGCGCTCTGTGCTCTTCCTTCGTCAAAAATTCCTCTCAAAAACGTTCTCCTATGTATATATACCAAGTAGGGTTGGGCCCAAACAATTATACCTTCTCCAATGTGAAAAAAACACTTTTTTCGGGCCTTAACTAGCGCTGCAGCGCATTTGACCGCGCATCTGGGCGCGCTAATGGGCTGACTTTCTGTTTTCTGGGCGCGCTAAAAACTAGCGCGGCCGCAGCATCTGGGCATTTGTTCACTGTTCGTTCCGAATTTGGAAAAACGTAAAACATGAAAGTTGTAAACCTTTGAGTTAGCTTTCCAACCATATATTGTGGAGACAAAATGGAGTTCTGAGCTAAACGTTATGTCTATTTTACTAGACAGTGCGCAATCTGCCTACTAGAGTCTTCGTTCGCTCTAACTATCATCCGTTGACCCCAACAGATCCCGGCTTTATCTTGAACTTTACTTAAACTTTAAAGACTACAAATACTTGAATTCATTCCATGAATCTATATAGCTCGGAATCACTCCTACAAGGCATAAAACATACAATTAGTGCAAAACACTAGCGATTAAAGCTCAAACTCAATTAAAGTGCAGTAAATTAGAGTGTAATTAATCGACTAAAAATATATGTGTATTATAGCCTATCATCAACCACCCGCCACTCTTAACGTTGCTCGTCCTCGAAGTCAACCAAAAATTTTACTCTATCTATGAGCACTTAACATATTTGAAGCACACTACACCAATGATTATGGTTGATAGCAACAATTAAACTCTAGCATATGCAATCACATACACTTCCCTTTTCTTATGCCAACTTCAAAAATATTCAGACAAAGACAATATGCTCATAACAATCCTAGCCTCAAAAACCGACTCAATGTCACAATGCACTCATGGCTTGAACACCCAACATCCTAGAGAAGTCTAATAATGTTACCTATCCTTCGTGAAACCATGTGCCCTCACAACCAAGGCAAGAGTGTAAGTTGAATCCACACATTCGAATCTCATGATCAAATATATTTTAAGGACTCATATATATCAAAGAAAATATCGCTCACCCTCACAAAAGAAGTCACATGCATGTAATTGGTACCATAGGCTTGCCCATAATGTAAATCTCTACTAATGTAGGCTCACTCGATCTAAAATCAGTTAGGACTTTTTCATGGTTGTAATGTGGGCTAAGGGACGGGTAGGATATATTTAGAAATAGTGACTAACCCTCCTAAGCACTTTAACACACCACATAATCAACTTTAAGCGCAAATTCTTCAATCCCAACTTCAATTTCACAACTAATATCACCCCCAAAAACGTTTTCTTCTTTTTTAAGCACTACTTTAGTTCATACTCACTAGCAAGAACAAGACAACAATGTATTCATCTCTATTTTTTTTTTCTTCAGATTATTCTTTTTTTTTTCAATTTCTGCTAATGGTGTATTATTTTACAAAACAAGTGCACCTTTCTTCCTTTTATTGGTTCCACTCAAAAGCCACCCCACTCTTAGTTCCTTCTTACTTCTTTTAGCGCTCATCTCACAATTAAAGTGCTTTAAGAGGAAAATGGATCAAAACAATATCACTTAAGAATAAAAAGGGTGTAGGCTTGTAATGTGGGTGCCAAATAAAAGTCTATAGGCTCAAAAGGGCTAACTAGGGATAGATTTTATTTGTGATAAGCAATTAAGCTCAAAAAGATCAAAGAAAGCCTAAAATCATTTTTCAAACCGAACATCACCTAAAATTTCGCTTCAACTCACATACCGGGCAAGTTCTAGACACAAGTACAATACATAGACTATACAAAAACCTCACCACACATGGCACATGACTCACTAAGAACGGTCTCATTCCGACTCTCAAACAAATGCAAGTATTCACGGAGTCACGAGATATTAAGCATGAAGCACAAAGTGAACATAAGTCAAGAAAACGAGACATGGGCATCACAAGACATGCTATCCAACTAAGCAAGGCATCATCAATAATTTCAAATCATAGGGAAGATACTACACATGCCAAAGCCTAAATATGCTACTATCAAACAAATCAAGGGCGCCTAGGTTCATCATTCTTCCTCCATTTATTCCCTAAATTCTAATCTACTCTAAAAATATAAAAAAATACTACTACCCGGTTCAAACTACATCCCATGGAAAAGAACCGAGTCACAAAGAAAAATCACAGGGGATTATTACTACCTAAAGAAAATAAAAGACATATTTTTGGATTTTTATTTAGACTTTAATCCCTCAAGAAAACTGTCTAGGAGATCCATCGTCGGGAAAAGTCCAAATCTTTAAAAAAAAAAATTTTTTTCATTTTTTTTAAAAAAAAAACCACTACAACTAAACTAAGATAGCACAGAAAATCACCCAGACAATCTCCTCACCCCACACTTAAAATTGTGCAATGTCCTCAATGCACACTGAACATAACAAGAGGGTAAAAGAAACTCCCTGGTAGGCCAAAGGCCGAAGAATTAGCAGCTCACGGGATACTCAGACTTCTCCCAGGTATGATCCCTTGTGTGGGTACCTCACACTCAGTTTCAAACACATGCTCGATTTCGCACTTCCTATTGGCTTTGACTCCATGCTCTTACTCCTACAAAATACAAAAAAAAAAATACTACAAAAAAATACAATAAGAAAAAAAATCAAAAATAAAAGAAAGCAGTAAAGTTGGGTTGCCTCCCAACAAGCGCCTAATTTAACGTCGCGGCACGACGTGAACCACTTTTTCCTCCACCTCGAACATATGAATTGTACCCCTAACATGGCATCCAGTCTACGGCTATGCTCCAGTGGTGGGGCTACAATGATAACCAGGCCAAGTAATAATTTTTTTCACTCTGCACTTCTTGGGCTTTAGATGAGGAATGTAATTTTTGATTTTTGGCACAACAAATTCAAGAATATAGACACTTTCATACTCACCCTTTGACCCCCTCATTGGCTCAGATGGCTCGATTACAATCTTACTATCTAAACACAATGTGAAAAAATGATTGGAATGAGGTCTAATGCGCCCTAACTCATGAATTTTACTACTATTTGCATCCCCATATTTACACACACTCAAGTCTCCCAAAGTAATGTTATCTACTCCCTCACATGACTCTAGAGCACTCTTCTCAATATTGGCATCATCAAGGGGAATACGGTCTAGTGATTGGTATTCTCGTTTTAGCTCCTCAATTTGGTCTAGAAGATTTTTTTTCAGCTTCACACAACTCATTATTAATTTGTTGGGCGTTACACGCATCAACCTTTGTGCTCAAATATGAATTTAAGTTATGTACAGCCAAGCAAAAATTATCAATTTTATGTGCAAGTTCATATCTCTCCTTAGACCAATCATTCACCAACGTTGTCAGAAGACAACGTCGTTCCGCATATTCGCCTAATCGAGAGTATACGTCCCAATACCAACCCTTACTCCCATATTCAAATTCAGATCTCCAAGAAGTCAGGCCATGACAAGACCAAAAATACGAGCCATAAAAGTCTTTTGTCAACCAAGAGTCTTCATCAATAGCCTTACCTCCGTATATTTCATCCCCAGATGTCATGCTGAGAGAACTAGGAACACACTAAGAGAAAAATATCAAATATTTGTAAAAATAAAAGTATATACAAAAAAAGGATAAAATTAAGAGTCTAATCTAGAAAAACAGCTAATTTCTAAGTCCCCGGCAATGGCGCCAAAAACTTGTTGCGGCCAAACGCACACGCAAGCGCACGCGGTCGTCAAGTAATAAAGTGACTAAAAGTCGGATGTCGATCCCACGAGGACTTGTGATTAACTATTAACTAAATTAGACTATCCTAATTTATCTAAACAAGAATTAAACCTAGAAGTATTTGATTCTAAACTAATTAAAATAAATAAAAACAAATAATGAACTTTGGACAGAGGAAGAGCAGATTTTTGTGATATCAATGTAATGAAAACAATCTAGGGTTATGGGCTATCTAACATTCCTATTGTATTCTTAAATTGAATTAACTAACTAATTTATCTAGTTTATTGGTTGACAGGGTTAATATTGCTCATAAGAATCTATCGAGTTCTTACTCGCCTATTCAAGCTAACCTAACTCCTATATGTCTATGGAGTTAGTCAACAAGAACGCATTTATAATTCCTGTAAATCAACTAAGCAAGGCAATTAGGTATATGTCTATCCTAACCGCTAATCTGTTCCCCGAGGCCCAGGTTCAAGAACTTGCTCTACTCAATCCTATATGCAATCTAGAATTCCCACTTTCGAGTTCAATTCTAGATTCGAAGATAGTATTCAATTGGTGATCAAGCAATCAAATAATTAAGTACAGGATTGAATAAGTAAACCAATATGATAAACTAAGCAATCAAAATCAATATTCGAATAACAATAGTCATGAAAGAACCACAACCCTAGAACGTGAAGTTTAGCTCCACATAGACATGGTAGCAAAACAACAAATCATACAAAGAAACATAAAAAGACTAAGTTTGGAGAAAGAAAAGATAAAACCCGGCCTCCACGGCGGCTCTGTGCTCTTCCTTCTTCAAAAATTCCTCTCAAAAACGTTCTCCTATGTATATATACCAAGTAGGGTTGGGCCCAAACAATTATACCTTCTCCAATGTGAAAAAGAACACTTTTCCCGGGCTTAACTAGCGCTGCAGCGCATTTGACCGCGCATCTGGGCGCGCTAATTGGCTGACTTTCTGTTTCTGGGCGCGCTAAAACTAGCGCGGCCGCGCATCTGGGCATTTTTTGCCCTGTTCTGTTGCGAATTTGTTAAAACGTAAAACATAAAAGTTGTATCCCTTTGAGATAGCTTTCCAACCATATATTGTGGAGCCAAAATGGAGTTCTGAGCGAAAAGTTATGTCTATTTTACTAGACAGTACGCAATCTGCCTACTAGAGTTTTCATTCGCTCTAACTATTATCCGTTGACCCCCAAACACGATCCCGGCTTAATTCCTTGAACTTTTACTCAAACCTTAAAGATCCAAATCACTTGAATTCATTCCATAACATCTATATATCTCGGAATCACTCCTACAAGGCATAAAACATACAATTAGTGCAAATACTAGCGATTAAAGCTCAAACTCAATTAAAGTGCAGTAAATTAGAGTGTAATAATCGACAAAAATACGTAATTATAGCCTATCATCAAGGAGCATTGACATGCTGCAAGCTTTTTCTAATGTATCCAACAAAATATGGGTATTTGTAGATGATGATCATGGAGTGGAGATAGTTTATGACCTGGAACAACAGTTAACCTTGAAGCTGACAAATCTGAATACTCAAATCTCTTTTGTTGTCACTTTTGTATATGCAAAATGTGATTCAATTGAGCGTATTGAGCTGTGGGATAGTCTGTACAATTTAGCAAGGGATACGTCCTTACCTTGGCTTGCTGGGGGGACTTTAATGTTATTTGGGATGAGGAGGAAAAATTTGGTGGTTTGCCTGTGTCAGTGAATGAGATTAATGACTTTAGACACTGTGTTAATACTTTTAATCTCAGTGACCTGGGCTTCAAAGGTAGTATTTATACATGGTGGAATGGAAGAGGTGGAGATGACTGCATTTTTAAGAGACTTGATAGATGTTTGGGGAATTTGGAGTTTCAGCAAATGTGTCCCACTGTAGAGGTATCTCATTTATCAAAGATAGGGTCAGACCACAGCCCTATGATGATTACTTGTAAGGCAGATGATGTTCCAATCAAAAAAGCATTTATGTTCCTTAACTTCTGGACAAAACACAAAACTTTCAAGGAGGTGATTAAGGAAAATTGGAAGTCAGACTTTGTAGGGGATCCTTTTTTCATGTTTAATCAGGAGTTGAAAAGACTAAAGAAGGCTTTAACTACATGGAGCAGGGCTACTTATGGTGACATTTTTCAGAGAATAGCAAGTTTGGAAGAAGTGGTGATGGTTCATGAGGTAGAATTTGAAAGAAATCCAACTTTCCAAAATAGAGAAAGTTTGCAGAAAGTCCAGGCTGAATTGATCAAAGTTTTAGCCTTAGAAGAAGAGTTTGGAAGCAGAAAGCTGGCATGAATTGGTTCCAGGATGGGGATAGAAACACTAAATTTTTTCATGCTCAAGTGAATGGTCGAAGAAAAAGACTACAGATAAGAAGAGTGCAGAATAATGCAGGCATCTGGTTGGAGGATACTGCAGACATGGCTGAGGAGGCAGTCAGATTTTTCCAAGCTCAATTTCATGAGGATTCAGTTCCTACAGCATTTGGGATATTGGAGCATGTTCCTGATATGGTTGACAATGATCAGAACTCAGAACTGGTGAAACAACCTACTAAAGAGGAGGTAAAACATGCAGTTTTTGGCCTAAATGGTGAAAGCGTAGGAGGACCAGATGGATTTACAGGTTGCTTTTTTCAAACTTGTTGGGATATAATTGGAGATGATATTGTTGAAATGGTGAAAGCCTTTATCAATGGTCATGAGCTGCCCAGATACATAACACATACAAACTTGGTTTTGTTGCCAAAAAAGAAGGAAGTTGTAACATATTCAGACATAAGACCTATTAGCCTAAGTAATTTCATTAATAAGGTTTTCTCCAGAGTAATACATGAGAGGCTAGTAGGTATGTTGCCTAATTTAATATCAGATGAGCAGGATGGCTTTGTGAAGGGGAGAAGTATAGTTGAAAACATATTGCTAACTCAGGAGATAATCACAGATATTCGATTGAGAACCAAAGCAGGTCCAAATGTGGTTATAAAACTGGATATGACAAAGGCATATGATCGTTTGTCCTGGTTGTTTTTGACAAAGGTTTTGAGGAAGATGGGATTTGGTGAAAGGTTTATTGGCTTGATTTTTGGTATAATCTCAAACAACTGGTACTCGGTGCTTATGAATGGGCAGCCTCATGGATTTTTTAGATCAACTAGAGGTGTGAAACAGGGTGACCCTCTATCACCCACTCTTTTTATCCTTGCAGCAGAAGCTATGTCGCGAGGACTGAATGCTTTACACAAGAACATGCACTTCTGTGGATTTGGGTTGCCCAAATGGAGTCCAAAGATAAATCATCTTGCTTATGGATGATACAATAATCTTTTCCTCTTCAGATGCCACTTCATTGCAGCTTATAATGGATGTACTGTCAGCCTACGAAGCAGCTTCTGGCCAGCTTATATACAAGAGCAAATCAACTGTATATTTGCATGATTCTGCCAGTGATGAAGTTGTGGACAAGGTTCAAAGAATTACTGGTATCCCCAAGCAAGAGTTTCCTTTTACATACCTAGGCTGCCCAATTTTCTACATGAGAAGAGAAAAGGATTACTACCAAGATCTCATAACAAAGGTGATGGATAAGTTGCAAAGCTGGAAAGGGAAGCTGCTTTCTATAGGAGGAAGAGCTGTTCTTATATCACATGTGTTGCAGAGCATGCCCATTCATCTGTTGTCTGCAGTTAATCCACCTTCAAATGTGATCAATAGGCTTCACAAAATTTTTGCACAATTTTTCTGGTGCAATACTGTTGGTGTGGCAAGTAGGCATTGGGCATCTTGGAGTACTTTATGTTTCCCATGTGAAGAAGGGGGTGTGGGTTTCAGATCTCTACATGATATGGCAACAGCACTGTTTTGCAAATTGTGGTGGAAATTCAAGACAAAGCCAACACTGTGGAGCTCATTTATGAGCCAAAAGTACTGCAAGAAAATCAATCAAATGGTGGTTCCTTGGAGAAATGGATCTCATGTGTGGAGAAAAATGCTAGAGTGTAGGGATATCATTGAGCATCAGATATTGTGGCAACCTAGGATGGGATCTGCTCTATTTTGGTATGAAAACTGGACTGGACTGGGCGCGTTGTATTTTGTTACACCACCAGACTTTGTTTGTGATGAATCCATTAATAATATATATGATGTGGTACATAATGGGCAATGGGATGAAGACAAGATAAAGGAGATTTTGCCAGAAGACTTGCTGCACACATTTTGGAGAATATACAAACACCTGTGTCATTTGAATGTCTGGATAAACCTGTGTGGATGTTGGAAACCAGGGGTGATTTTTCTGTCAAATTGGCATGGGATTATTTGAGGAGGAGACATGAACCTTGTAATGCTTACAGGAACATATAGGTAAAAGGATTGCCTTTCAAGATTGCCTTCTTCATGTGGAAAGTCTGGAGAAATAAGTTGCCTCTAGATGACTTTTTCAAAAGAGTGGGATATCTAATGGCTTCAAAATGTTGGTGTTGTACAGAGCCAAAGGAAGAGACAATGCAGCACTTATTCTTCACTTCTTATGCAGCAGAAAAAGTGTAGAGATATCATCTTGGGCATGTAGGTATTAATATGGAGGGGATCACTTTTCACCAGGCTATTGTCAAATGTTGGACTGCAGATGTGGTGCCAAGACTAAAACCTATTATGAAGGCCCTACCTTCTGTGATTGTATGGGAATTGTGGAAGAGAAGGAACAGTTATAAGTATGGTGAGGCAGTCACAGTAAATAGAGTAGTGTACCAAATTTCATCAACTATGCAGTCCCTCATCAAGTTGAGAAAGCCAGCAATTCAGAATGTCCCACAGGGGTGGCCTGATATGGTTAAAATGATGGAACAATATACTCCTATCTTAAAATACACAAAGGTATTGTGGGAGCTGCCAATTCAAGGATGGATTAAAGTGAATACCGATGGAGCATCTAGGGGTAATCCTGGAGGAGTTCTATTGGTTATGTTCTTAGGAATGAAGAGGGAGATGTGATATATGCTTATGGTAAAGAGGTTCCTGAAGGTTCCAATATAGTAGCTGAAGCTACTGCTATATATGAAGCCTTGAAGTTCTGTATAGAGAATGACTATATCCTTATAGATTTACACACTGATTCTATATTGCTGAAGAATGTTATATCTGGGGAGTGGAAACCTCCATGGGCTATATCTGTATTGGTTGAGGAGATTAGGAGGATGATGAATAGAGTCAATGTTTCAGTGACGCACATGCTTAGAGAGGGCAACAAACTAGCAGACCATATTGCAAACTATGCACTAGATGTTGGTACTGTAGAGTGTCATAGTTTTGAAGAGCTGGATGTACAAGGTAGGAAGTTGGTGAATAGTGACAAGATCCAATGTCCATACATCATAGTTACAGTTGCAAGGAGCTAGGGAAGGAAGGAGAGGAGCAGACAATGTAGAAACAGTTGACAGGAGAAATCACGTATACACATCATGCTCAAATCCAGCTGGAGTAGAGCATGATGAGTTCCTTTTTTACTAACATAGTGTTCTTTTTTGCAGGTGAGGAGTCTACATCTATGCTCTATTCTCTAATGGATATCCAATTGGTGGTATTAGTGTATTGCACTCAGCCCAATGGAAGGAAATTAGCGATAGACAAAAGCATAGGGACAAGGAAGAGTACCCTGCTACAAAATTCTGTTGTTGGAAGGTACTTTTGGCATGAAAAAGCAATAAATGTTGGGGTGTGTCTGGGATCTACTCAAGTACAAATCAACACTCCAAAAACAATAGACACATGCTTCATGGATCTGCATGCTTGCAAACAAAAGGAAGCACACAAGAAGCACATCAAAAGGAGTAGATTCAAGAATGTGTACAGCTGGTACACTAGTCGAACAAACTGGTGGATCAGTGCAATACTCAAATTACGTTCAGGCCCTCATACAGGGAGTCAGGCAATGAAATATGCAGCACATCATAGTGCTACAGAATACCAGATCCAAATCCTAGAGGAGGAGGAAATGATGGTTTGTGGTTATACTAATTCTGTGTTCTTTTTTGCAGGGAAAATTACTGTACACATGCCCTCTTATTTGTTACAAATTCAAAGGGTGGTATTAGCACTAGTTGCTCATTCCCTTAGAGGAGTAACAACAGGAGGCACAAGCATGGATAGAAGGACTTTAATGCCCAAACATCTAGACAATTGGGAATCAAATAAAGCAGTCCTACGGGCTAGTGGTAAGTTTTACAAGAAGGGATACTGGAGGCATCTTGTTCAACAACCAATATTGGTCAAAGTATGGAGGTATGGGAAACCACAGAAATGGATTCAAACACTGGAGACAACAGAGGAAACCAGAGAACTATATGAGGCACTTCTGTAGCTGTACATGCTCACTCAACATCAAGAAGGTTGGAATTCATTTGCTGGGAACTGGAATGCGAGGAAAGAGGAAACACGTGGCTGGATGCTGGGAAATCAATGGTCTACAACTACATGTCATATTAAGAAGAGAAGTGCAGCTCTAATCATGAAGGAGTTTGGGTTTCATATTCCCATTTTTGATACAGATGCAGAACAGAAAACGACTACAATGGCTACCTTATGCTCACAATTGATTAATCAATGGGAAGCTGGTCAAAGAGTTGGAAAACAAACAAGTCAAAATCATACATTATTGAAGACAGTGCATGGCTAACTTTTACGTATTATTTGAGTTATATGCTTAGGTTGAACAATGTGATATTTATGTTGAGTTCTTTGCTCAATATTGATAATAGGACATATGTAAGCGTCAAAGATAATTTCTTTCATTGTGTAAGACCTCCCGACATTTTTTTTTATTGTTTTTTGATTTAGATAAATAAAAACTAGCCCTAGGCACTGCCTAGTGGATTTTGCTAAAAAAAATCATGAGGTACAATAGCACATGCTAAGTAATTAGCAATATCAGCATACCATGGTGCCTCCTCCATTGTCACAGCAAGTAATAGCTCATCCGGGAATGTCTCACTGATATCTTCAACCTCTGTTCTCTTTTCTGCCCCTTCCAACCTCGAGAGGTGGTCTGCTACTTGGTTGTCTGTCCCCTTTCGATCACGAATCTCCAGGTCAAATTTTTGTAGCAACAGAACCCAGCGAATCAAGCGGGGCTTTGACTCCTTCTTTGCTATCAAGTACCTAATGGTTTCATGGTCAGTATAAACAATAACTTTCGAGCCAATCAGGTATGACCTGAATTTGTCGAAGGCAAACACTACAGCGAGCATTTCCTTTTCCGTGACCATGTAGTTCAGCTGTGCACCACTAAGCGTCCTGCTTGTATAGTAAATTGGGTGCATAATTTTCTCCTTGCACTGCCCCAAAACCGCTCCTGTAGCGTAATCACTGGTGTCGCACATCAGCTCGAATGGTTCCTCCCAGTTGGGTGCAACAATGATGGGTGCAGTCACCAATCTCTTCTTCAGCTCCTCAAATGCTAACCTGCAACCATCAGAAAACATAAAGTGCTGGTCTTTTTCAAGCAGCTTACATAAGGGGTTAGCAATTTTTGAAAAATCCTTGATGAACTACCTGTATAATCCGGCGTGCCCAAGGAAACTTCTCACTGCTTTCACTGAAGTGGGTGCTGGGAGCTTCTCCATCACATCAACTTTTGCATGGTCTACTTCAATCCCCTTTTTGGACACTCTATGCCCCAACACTATGCCTTCTTGTACCATAAAATGGCACTTCTCCCAGTTCAGCACCAAATTTGTCTCCACACATCGTTTGAGCACTCTTTTAAGGTTGTGAAGACAATCTTTGAATGAATCCCCTGCAACGAAGAAATCATCCATAAACACCTCCATAATGTCTTCAACCATGTCAGTGAAAATGGCTAACGTACACCGTTGGAATGTGGCCGGTGCATTGCAAAGACCAAAGGGCATCCTCCGAAAGGCAAAGATGTCATACGGACATGTGAAGGACGTTTACTCTCTATCTTTCGGGGCTATTCAGATCTGATTGTACCCCGAGTATCCGTCCAAGAAAAAAAAATGGGATCACCCAGCTAACCTGTCCAACATCTGGTCAATGAAGGGCAAGGGGAAATGGTTCTTTCGGGTGGCTACGTTTAATTTCCTGTAATCCATGCAAATCCGCCACCCTGTGACTGTACGAGTTGAGATCAACTCGTTCTTCTCATTTTGTACAAATGTCGTTCCACCCTTTTTCGGTACACACTGGATGGGGCTTACCCAATTGCTGTCAGAGATTGGAAAGATGATGCACGTGTCCAGCCACTTGATTACCTCCTTTTTCACTACCTCTTTCATATTCGGGTTCAGCCTTTGTTGATGTTCCCTAGAAGGTTTGTGCCCTTCTTCCAGACGAATCTTGTGCATGCAGAAGGCCGGGCTGATACCCTTTATGTCTGCCATGGTCCAACCAATGGCAGTTCTGCATTCCTGCAACACTTGCAGTAATTGTTCTACCTGCACAGCTAGCAAACCAGATGATATAATAACAGGCAAAGTAGAATTGGGACCCAAGAAAGCATACCTGAGGTGGGCTGGAAGCGATTTCAGCTCCAGCTGTGGTGGTTCCTCTATTGATGGTTTTGCATGTGGTGTAGCTCTCTCTTCTAAATTAAGGGGCTCGAACAAAGGTTCCCTCTTCCAGAATCCTTGGCCTTCGAGTGCCATGACCCACTCTGCCAACCCTTCACCATCCATCTCCTCTAGATTTGTCAAGCAAGCTCCCAATGGATCTTTGGCATTGAGGGTCTCGTCTTCTTCATATAGGATCACATCCACAGCTTCCACTAGTGAGCAATTTGCATATTCACTGGGTCTCCTCATGGATTGTTGAACGTTGAATATTACTTCTTCATCGTTCAACCACATTTTTAATTCCCCAATTTCACTATCAATCAATGCTCTCCCAGTGGGTAAGAATGGCCTCCCCAGATTGATGGGTATCTCCTCATCTACCTGGCAGTCCAGAATAACAAAATCTGCAGGGAATACAAACTTTCCCACTTATACCAGCACATCATCAAGAATCCTCGTCGGTCTTTTAACAGTGCGGTCAGCCAGTTGCAACAGCATCGATCTAGCTCTGCCAATGCCCAGTTTTGTATATATTGCCAAAGGCATCAAGTTTATGCTGGCTCCTAAGTCACACAATGCTTTTACAAAAGCATAATTCCCAATAGTGCACGAAATAGTGAAGCTACCTGTATCAGACATCTTTTGAGCCATGGGTCTTGTCACTACCGCACTATATGTCTGTGTCAGAGTTACTGTGGACAGGTCCTGAAAGTCAAATTTCCGTGACATCAGGTCCTTCATCATGTTTGCATAGCCTGGCATTTCCCTCAAAGCATCCATCAGAGGGATATTCAATTGAATCTGATGAAGCATCTCCATGAATTTCATGTATTGATCTTGTTTCTTTTGTTTTGCTAGTCTCTGAGGGAATGGTGCAAGCATCACTCTTTGTCCACTGCTTGGTGGTTGTTCTTTGTTGAAATTTTGTGGTACAAGAGGTAGCACCTGTTCTGCAACTTGTTCACTTTCTTTAGCCTTACCCTTATCAACCTGAGCCTGTTCAACCACCACTTCAGTGAGTTCTGCTGGTTCATCTACCTCTAATGGAACTGGAGTGGTTGGTGTTGTCTCTCTTCTGGATTGAGCAACTTCTTGCTCCCTGTCTAAGTCTCTCCCATTCTGGAGACTTACTGTCATCAGCTGATTCGGGTTTTGCTCCTTGGGGTTAATGTTCGTGTTGGCTGGCAATGTTCCCTGGGGGCGATTATTTAAGGCCATGGACAGTTGCCCCAGTTGAGTTTCAATACCCTTAATTGCTGAGTCATGCACTGCCAACTTTTCCTGCATCTTACCATCTATTCCAATGAGTTGTTGTAGCATACCCCTGATTTCTACCATGTTGTTGTCCTGTTGCTGATGAGGTGGCTAATATGTCAATTGTTGCTGGTGATGCTGCTGATAGCCCTGCTGTCTTTGATATGGCACCATTTGGCCTTGGGGCAGCATACCTCCAGGTTGTGGCATGTTCGGTCTGTACTGCTGGTTGGGTGCTGGTACCCATTGTTGTCCTCCTTGCCTCTGACCCCTAAAATTGTTGACATAATTCATATCCTCTCTTAACCCTTAGTTGTCACCTTCTCCACTCCATGAACACACATAAGACTGATTAATGCAAGGTATACACAGTCCTCCATTTATTGTGTCAACGATATGCACTTGCTTTGTACCCGTCTCATCAATTTTCTTTGTCAGCAAGCTCATCCGGGTCATAAGAATGGCTATGTTTTCTGCATGTGTATTGTTTGGGTCAAGAGCGACAGAATGCACTATTGGAGTGAGCGTTGTGTCTCTCGTCATCCAGTCCAAGTTTTGAGACATCTTGTCAAGAAGAAGCTTGCACTCTATGAAAGTTTTGCTCAAGAATGCACCCCCAGCTGAAGCATCCACATTGGCTTTTAAATTGTCTGCCAACCCCATGTAGAATCTCTAGCCAAGCATCTGGTCTGGAATACCATGGTGGGGACGCTTCACTAGCATCCCTTTGAATCTTTTCCAAGTTTCCTGCAAGGTCTCAGTGGGCTTCTACTTGTACTGCAATATCTCATCAATCTGTCTTGCAGTCTTGTTGGGCGGGTAAAACGTGTTCAGGAACTACTTGATTAATTCCTCCCAAGTGGCAATGGAATTTATTGGGAGCGAATCCAGCCAAGTCTGAGCTTCCCCAGTCACAGAGAACAGGAACAGTAACAGCTTGATGGCTTATGGGGTCACATTTGGCTGCCTTTGGTTCAACAAATTGACAGAAAATTTTTCAGGTGTTGTTGAGGGTCTTCAATGTGTGACCCAGAGAACAATCCCTTATTATGCAGAAGATGTGGCATGTTGATGGTGATCTGGAATGTCTCCGCTTGTATTTGGGGCACAGCAATGGCGGTGGCCAGGTTGTCAGCTGTTGGCTGTGCCCAATCATAAGGTGCAGCTTCTGGCACAAGAGGTGCCACCACTGCTTCGTTTGGCACTCCTTCGTCTGGCACAAGAGGTGCCCGATTATTTGCATTGATGTTTTCCCTGTTGTCCATTTCAGTTGCGAGTTGGTGTGTTTATTGTGATTGTTTGTTCTTCTTGTTGGCACGGTTTAATGCCCTGAATATTTTCTCGGGGTCTGAGAGTCCTTCAAGCAGTTCACCAGTCCTCGAAGAATCTCTAGGCATACACCTGAATCACACAAGAGTTCAAACGTGAGAATTTCAATGAAATATTATTTAACACCGTAGAAAATTGATCTAAACTAATAATTATAGCACTACTTCTAAGTTGTAATAAATTACACCGTTAGTTCCCTGGCAACGACACCAAAAATTAATCACGCCCAACTATGCCTTATAAAAGACAAAGCGGTCATTGCAAATATAATCCGGTTTACAAGTTCGGAGTTGAATTCTCAGGGAACTAACCTATCTATTACAACTCTTAGTGATGCTAGTACCATCTCAACCAATTCCCGGATGCAAGATTTTTATCAATAAATATTGGGATTTGTTTAACTAAAGTAAAATGATAGTAAAACTAACAATATTTCAAATTAAAGATAATTCAACGGTAAAATGATCTAGGGTATTGACTTTCCCAATTGCTACATTAATTCTTAACTCTTTTGCTATAATCTCGCCGTAATACTCTATGAGGATTATGAGCTATGGGCTACCGCAATTATCTCACGATCAACTATGATAATTGCTCTCAAACTACTCTAGCTAATAATTTATGCAGCTCTGTATTATCCCACCAAAGTTTCGTTATTTCTAACCCCACTTTTAAATTCAAGTAATGAATCTCTTCCATTGCCTAAAAGTGGTGTTGTTCAACAACAATCTAACCTAGTATTCTTTCTCAAGCAACACAAGGTGATTAGACACGATTAATCAAGGGCCCATTTAATTAATCACCATACAAAACATAGTTGAACAATCATATAATAAACCCGGCTCGATTATAACAAAACTGAGTCAAAACTTCATCTAACAATTGGTTCCATCAACCCTAGATTAAGTGTTTAGCTACTCATGGTAAAACAAGATAAAACCATAAAATCATTCATAATTCCCAAAATAATGATAACAAGAAGAAGAATGAAAAACTCTAATGGTGTCTTGATCTTCTCACACTTGTTCTTGCCTCCAATTGAGTCTAAAAACAAGTTTCACCTTGACTTGGGCGAGTTTGTTGAGTTTATATAGGGTTAGGATAAGTTTTCCACGCTTACACTTTAGCCCTTAAATTTTCTTAGCCTTCTCCAGATCAACCGTGGTCGCGGGCCAACCGTGGTCCGACCGCGGTCGTTTTCGACTATTCTGTTTTTCGCCTTTCTTTCACCGCATTCCAACCGCGGCCCGACCGCGGTCGCGGTGGACTGTTGCCTAGTTTTTCTTCACCTTTTCTTGCTCGTTTTCATCCGGGCTCTTCTCGATTGGCCTTGTATCTTCATTTTTGACCCCAAAACACTCTATATCCTTTTCCTAACTCGGAGTAGCTCCTGCAAAGCATAAAAAACTCTACTAGAGCATTTTATTATCATTCAGCACTTAAAACATCAATAAAGTATGATTAATTTAGAGCGTAAATAACATCTACATTGCATAATATAGGCTACTATCATATACTATCTGATTGATTCCTTCTATATGTTGATGGCATTCTTATCATTGCCTCCTCTCTTAGGCCTTTGATAAAGAATCTTATGTCTGCATTTATACACGTTCTGGAGTTAATTAATTAACCTCTTTTTTTCCTTAGAATTTGATCCTTTGTAACGATGGTTAATTTTTGCCAATGTAAACATATTCATGAATTTCTTAAAATTTCTCTTGTTTTGTCCTAAATCCCTTCTCAGTTTGAATGATTTTCCTTTTTATTGTACTCCAGACCGACACGTTCTTGTGGTCTTGTGGTGAAACCCAGTACTTAACTTTTACATGCTCCCGATGTGGATTTTTTTGTTAGCCAAATGTCTCAATTATATATATATTCTTCTTGATTGTCTATCATATACTGCAGTCGAAACAGTATATTTATGGTGTCAGGCATCATGGTCTATTTTGTCCTGAAGGCTTCATTGACTCTCTCACATCCTACATTGATAATGATTGGGTTAGTTCCTCACCTACTCATCAGTTAATTTAGACAATGTTGTCTTTTTTCTTAGCCCAATCTTAGCTTTTTCCAGGAAACAAAATGTTGTCATATGGAAGTTGATATTCAATTTGTTTGTGAAAAGGTTATCGGGTGCTCTACAGGCCGTTATGCTCCTAGAAAATGACCATAGGTATATGCTATCGGATAAGTGCTTTAACAAAGTCACTTCCCTCTAACCCTCCAGGATTGTGAATTTGTGATCATTGTGGGCGAAGCCCAAACAAGATATCGTTTGAGCTACGGAGAATTAATGATAGATATTTGTGCTAAGCCATATCTACATGCTTATAATGCAGATTATCCTTGTTTCTATTTTGTCTTACATTATAAACATACCTCATTGGTTGTTAGAAAATAAGCAACGATGGTTTTCCAAGAATTGATGGTTTCAAAGGACTTAAAATTTGAAGAAAAAAAAATCTTGCAGTCCCCAAGTATTTGGTATTTAGGTCCAAAGCCAGATTTTGAATTTTCTGCAACTAGCTTAGGCGATACAAGGACGACATATAGCGACATGCTCCTCAATTTCAGCCAAACAAAACAATAAACACAAAGCACGTTTCCAAATGTAAATATGTAGGAGTATTACATGCAACCACGCACATAGTTTAAAAGATAGGGATGCCAACTTTACGATGCAAAAAGCTTTTTTTACTGAGATTACAAAAATTTGGAAAAAGCAAGACGGCTTGGGAAGGTACATTCATGAACGTGGATAAAACTATTTACGACTAATCTGACTCGATTAGCGTTGAAATTAAATTGGATTTCCAGGATAGGATTGTACAAATCCGTACTAGCCGGTTAGACAGCTGTCCCAATAAAATTCCTTACTAAGAATGGAAATGTGCCATATTTAGTGTTCCCCTACTATATAAAGGGGGCCTCCAATCACCTGTAAACATCATCTAATCATTGGCAAAGAATATACTCTCTTACTTTTTGGCTCATTGTTCATGAGAAGTGTCATTTAGCTTTATTATTCTTGCACTGTTATTCTTGATCCATCTCGAGGTCACTTTGGCGAGGTCGAGACTGGTCTACATTCTGGTTTGATTTACTCATTTCTTTCATTTATACGTTATACTTCTTGAGTATTATATTAGTATCCCTCCGTTCACTTTTACTTGGCATGTATACTAAAATAGATTTTCATTTTTACTTGTCACTTTACGCATATCAAGAGAAGACAATTTTTTTTCCTATTATGCCCACAATATTTATTACTCATTTCAAATGATCATTTTCTCAAATCCAATAAAATATACATCAATTAATATTGGTATCATGGTAAATTACGCACTTCATTTATTATTACTTAAGAGGCGTGAAAAGTCAAAATGTGCAAAGTAAAAGTGAACGGAGGGAGTATATACTACTCACTCCGATTCATTTTACTTGTTATGTTTGGCTAATTTTCTAAACATTAATTATTCTTTTATCTCAAGTTATAATTACTTATATTAATCTCCCTCCATGTTTATTAGAGTAAGGGTAAATGTTTACAAAAAAAAATACTACTTCTTTCTAGATTATTGTATACGACAGAAATCGGGTTAAATCGGAGCTACCCGATTTCTCCATTTTTTGATCGAAACAAGGGCGTTGCACGAAGAGCTAAGACATCGAGCTCAAGATCGAAGTCTCTTTCGAGATCGAGGTTGGTATCAATCGAAGCCAGGGGAGATGGACTTCGAGTAACAACGGGTATGAGTTTGTAACAGAAAGAGAAAGATTTCCACCACGTCCCGAAGATCATGGCGTAAATTCCGGGATAGGATTGTACGAATCCGTACAAGGCGGTTAGACAGCTATCCCAATAAGATTCCTTACTAAGAATGGAAATGTACCATACTTAGGGTTCCCTTACTATATAAAGGGGACCTCCAAAAACTTGTAAATATCATCTAATCATTGGGAAAGAATATACTCTCTTACTTTTTGGCTCATTGTTCATTAGAATTGTCCTTTAGCTTTATTATTCTTGCATTATTGTTCTCGATCCATCTCGAGGTCACTTTGGCTCGAGGTCAAGACTGGTCTACATTCTGGTTTGATTTACTCATTTCTTTCATGTATACGTTATATATCTTGATTATTTATTAGTATTAAACTAAATTACATGTCTTTAAAATCACAAATCAAATTTAATTGTTACTCGTATTTTCGAAGTAAACAGTTTGGCTCCCACTGTGAGGCTAAAGTAATAGTGATTATTTCAGTACTGATTCTGATAACACACGTTATTTTCACACTTGTTCTTGTCAAGAATTTTTGTTCTCGGGATTAAACATGTCAAACTCGCAAAACGCATATGTTCACGATAACGAAGGTCTTGGATTTCATGGGGAAAACAACAATGTCGGGGTCGGTGTACCACCGATAAACCCTGGGAAAGTGCCTAATGTGGAACCAGTTGATGTTAGTTCACACATTGCTTTGAATGCAGATTTAGGCGCAAACCCCAGAGGAAGTGCACGCAGGAAAGCCCTGTCCGGGGGCCAAGGAACACAGGGTATAGGAGATGGGGGAGTCAGCCTCCAAGTGATATTCGAGATGCTACAAGCTCAACAGATTGTCATTGCTCAACTTCAAAGTCAGAATAAAACTCCGAGTATAGCCGAACAAGAAAACACTCGACGTACTGAACCGACGCTAAGGAGATCAAACGATAATGGCTCGGGGATTGACCCCACAATTATTGAGGATGCTCGAGGAACTCACCAAGAGAATCGAGTTCGGGGAGAAGAAGATTGAGGATAATGACAACAAAGTAGAAACATACAACTCCCGGGTTGACCAAATACCAGGGGCACCACCGATATTGGAAGGACTAGATTCTAAAAAGTTCGTGCAAAGACCTTTCCCGCCTAGCACGGCTTCAAAGCCAATCCCCAAGATGTTCCTTATGCCCGAGATTCCAGAGTATAACGGGACGACCGATACGAATGAACACGTCACCTCGTATACATGAGCTATCAAAGGAAACGACTTGGAAGATGACGAAACCGAATCCGTACTGCTGAAGAAATTCGGGGAGACTCTATCGAAGGGTGCCTTAATATGATATCATAACTTACTCCCCCCCCCCCTAATTCTATTGATTCATTTACTGTGCTTACAGATTCTTTTGTAAAGGCACACGCCGGATCCATTAAAATTGCAACAAGGAAGTCGGACCTTTTCAAGGTAAGGCAGAAAGATAACGAGATGCTCAAGGAATTAGTATCTCGGTTCCAAGCGGAGAGAATGGATTTTCCTCCGATCACCGATGACTGGGCTGTTCAAGCTTTCACTCAAGGTCTCAACACACGGAGTTCCATAACTTCACAGCAGTTGAAGCAAAGCTTAATCGAGTACCCGGCTGGCGACTGTCACTTGGGCCCACGTACATAATCGGTATCAGTCGAAGATTAAGGTCGAGGACGATCAACTACGGACTCCGTCGAGGTCCATTTATCCTAGCAGGCCCATAGGTAAGTGTTTACTGTTAAAATTATAATAATAATTAAATTATTGATGGGACTCTAAAAATACGTGATCTATTTTTATGCTAGTTGTTTAAGCAGATATGTTATATGTATGGTGTTTAGAAACGAAATGCGAGCCAAAATAGAGTTATGATTAAACTGATGAGCTAGCCAACGAGGCCTCAGACTGACCGATACGGGGCCTCGAGGTTGATTCCTGGGCTCGGGCTCGAGCTATTAAGGGCAATCGGGGAAGGGCTAACAGTTGTAAAATAATCAGCGAAAGCTCTTTATGACCAATGATAAGAAATAAATGAAGAACAAGTATGAAGATAATAAATAAGAGCAACAATACCGAGAAAGTATGTTAGAGAGAAAAAGAGAGAGTTCTTGTATATTTCGTGTGTAGTAGTTAGATCAACAATCGCCCCTTAAAAAATGACAAAGATCCCCTTTATATAGAAGGGGAATCCCTACACGGTATAAAATACATTAATTGTAAAGATATGGAGATGGGACGACTAGACATGATACCCTAATTCGGGTTCAGAGTAGGCCGGCTAGGCTTCGTCAGACTTAGCCATGTGTCTTGGGAACTCCCCGTCTTTACCCTTGCCACGGTCAATATTTCCTCTAGGCCGTGTATCGACGAGCCTCGAGGGAGGGAATTCGGTTACAGCTTCACGGCCTCGAGGCTCCGAGATGGTCTTCTGGAATGCCTTAATAACGGTAAATTGGACCCTCCGATTTCATCGTATACAGATAGTCTCCGCGTTTCCTAGAACGAAGCGATGGGAAACGATTTTGACATCCGATTTTTCGAAATTCCCGTGACGACATCATACTTATGGCGCCAACCTTCATAATAACCGGGGCATCCCCATAGACTTGCCTTTTCAGCGTCATTCAACGTGTTACGATTTTCCATTCATCAAAGCTATAATGCCGCCACCGATTCAGCTCCCGAGGATGCATTAACTGCGCCTGCCGTTACGTTTTTCGAAGATAATAATGGTGCCGTCGGTTACGCTATCACCCTTCCTATAAATGGGAGCTTTCTGGGATTAACCTTCCATCCAAGTGCCTTCCCATATATACCATATCTTCTTTTCCTTCCATCCTTATTTATCGTTCGCTATATTTGAGGCCCATAGCCTCGCGATCATCTGACCGTGCTTATATCGGTCGTTCCAAGGTCTACCTCCTGAACCTCCCTCAGTCGAGCGAGATTTTGTTGTTTTGTTGCTGTTGTTTGTTGTTGTTGTCCCTCCTGCCCCGACTCAGTACACTATACCCTCTTTTATTTCCTTGGGGTATGGTGACACTATCTATTAACTGTTGCATCCCGGTCCAGGGCAACGTCCCAAGAAGTGGCTTTACAATAGTAGTACTGGCGAAGTTCACACTAGCCAGATTTTTCACCCAGCCACTTCTTTACTCCTTTCGGCTTCTCCTCCTTCAATTTGCTCTTCTCCAACGCTTTCCCCTTCTACTTCTCCCCTTTTGAAGATGCCATTCTGGGGGGTCGATATAGGACTCCCGCGGGGACGGTGCTTTGAAAGATATTGTCTTTGAGGTCGTGCGCCCGGGGATGATATTCAAAGATGCTGCTACCGGAGATGGATCTTCGAGGGTAGACTAGGCTCTTAAGCTTTTACTATGGGTGTGTACCCCTTCGCTTCTTTGTTTCTGTGTAAGGACCCTTTATGGGCTTTTGTAATCATGTGTAAGGACCCTTCGTGGGCTGTTGTAACCAAACGTTCATGAATATAAAGATATTTTCTCGACATTCGACTTTGATGCTTGCCATATTCTTTTTACACTTGTGGAGACTTCTGAATGTATGCCTTTGCTGACTATTGTCCATATCTAACCCGGATGCGAGTATTCTTTCTGGTCTTCGGTTGATAAAAGCGGAACCTCTCAGAGCCCTCTGTTGTTCCTCGGATCAAGCTTGAATCGATCCGATAGACTCGGGCCGTCGGACCTTTGGGTCATACGAACATAGTACCTCGAGCCTTGAAATTTTCGAGAGCGGTCTCCGAGTGAGGGTCAGCTTTAGGCACCTGGAAACTTGCTTTGAACTTTATGTAGATAACCTTTGAGGTCTTGCAGATAGGTCCCAAATGAGGGGTCGCCAGACTTTAGGCGATATCCTGAGGTCGAACCCTTATGGAGGAAGCTCGAAGTGCTTATTTTCCTTCTTGAGAGGAGCCTTCGAGACAGGGTACCATCTCGAATCCTGCAATGGTGCTAAATGCTTCCTAGAGTCTAGCTTCTTTTTGATGGAGGTCCTCGAGGTCGGGTACCACCTCGAGACCGGAGATGATGTCGTTAGCTTCATAAAGCCTGGCTGCATTTTTATGGAGATCCTCGAGGTCGGCTACCACCTCGGGATTGGCGATGATGCTGTTGGCTTCTTAAAGCCTGGCTTCCTTTTTGATGGAGGTCCTCGAGGTCGGGTACCACCTCGAGACTGGAGATGATGTCGTTGCTTCTTAAAGCCTGGCTTCTTTTTGATGGATATCCTCGAGGTCGGATACCACCTCAGAATTGGAGATGATGTCGTTTCTTCATATATATATATATATATATATATATAGAATCGCTTCCGCTCACTCAGGGATCTCCCCATTTTAGATAGTTATTCTCTTGTTTCAGTGTTGAGCCCTTCATTACCTTAGCGCTAAAGTATTTGTGCAGGTTCCTGCTTCAGTTCTTCTAGTCTTGCCATAGCCATGACTGTTACATCGGAGCCCGTTTGGCAAAGAGGGGAGAGTTCCGCTCCCGATGCTCAGGATCAAAGAGAGTCTTCCTTGAAGATTATTTCTTCGATAGGAGAGGGGCACCTTTAGTTAGTGAGGAGAGATTGCGGATGGGGGGAGAGAGTAGTGTTACAGACTCTTTCCCTGGATGAGGGCATCTCGGATCATGTTGATGGATTCCTGAATGTGTACACGTATCCTTTCACACTGGGCCCCCTCGATAGGGTTGTGCTCGACTTCTGTTTAAGGTATCAGGTTACCTTGGCGCAGATACATCCGTCGTTTTGGCGAGTAGTGTCGATGATGAGGTTCTTTGCGGAGAAGGCGGGGCTTGAATTTACGCTCAGTCATCTTATTAAGCTGTATTGGCCCTTTCACCATCGAGGAATACTAACCTTGCGGTGTCGATCGACCACGCCCTTCGTTGTTGACGATGAGGAAGATGGAGTTCGGGGGTGGATGAGTCGGTTCGTCCAGGTTTAGACGGCTGACATTATCCCTGTGGAACTTATGCCATTCCCCTAGGAATGGAACTATGCACGTAAGTGGTACATCCCGTGCCTTCTCAAATTTGTTTATGGCGAAGGCTAGTTTGTAACCGTGTTTCTTCCTTTTCTGTAGCGATTTCACGGGCGCCAGGCGACGTTCCTGATCTGCCTGGTTGGGCCCGGAAGTTGGCGACCCACTCGACTTGTGATGAGCATAGGTGGATAGTCGTTCCCCGGGGCAGATGGGAAGCAAAAGAACACGGTATGTGTGTGTATTACTTTTTCCTTGCCCTCTGTTCATTCGGAGGGACATTTTCCCTTTTTGCGTATTAATCTTGTTGCTGTAGGTGTCGGAGAGTCTTCTGAGGTGAGGTCGTGCTCATCCGGAGAGGGGGAGGGGTTGCTAGCTCCCGGGCTATAGAATGGCAGAAATAAGCAAGGTATGCATTCGCAAGGCGACGACGCTCGGAGTAAGGCGAAACGGGGCCGGAGCTCTGAGACGAAAACATCATCTGAGCCTGCCGCGCCCGAAGTTCCTGGTTCTGGAAAGGTGGTTTCTCCGAGCGGTCATGCCTCGACCAGAATTGCTTCTTCCAGGGCAGGGGAGACTAGATTAACACATTTGCCCTCAGCCTTCGAGGAAGTTCATCGACTCCAATTCGCGGTGAGTTTCGAGAATCCCACAACTTTCTTTCCTTATCGAGTTTTCTTCTGCAGGCCTTTGACAGTCTTAGGTTTGAGCTGCTCCATCATGGAGCTAGGTTCCGGAAAGCTCTGGATGAGGATAGATCTCTTAGGCTCCTTTGCGAGGAAAAGGAAGTCGAGCTGGACACTTGCGAAATGAGGCGTGCCGGAGCTTGAATTAAGAGAGCTACTTGATGGAGCAGGTGATTTTCCGTTCCGGGTGCGTATGCGTTCTGCCTTTTATCTTCTGAGGCTAATACTACGTTTATTCTAGTTGTAGAAAAAGACGGAGGCCCTGTAACATCTTCGGGATGAAGCCGACAAAATCAAGAATGACTGTGACGAGCTAAGAGCTCGGGCGGAGGTTCGGGCTTCAGAGGAGAAGGGTGCCTTGTCTAAGGTTCCTGCCTTCGAGGTTCAACTCTTCTTATCTCATGATAATGCTTTAGTTCAAGCGGATATGATCACGAAGATCGAATCCGAGCTTTCGAAGGTCAGGGCTGAGATCGTTGATGCCCGGACGGGAGCAGTACTGAGCCGAACTAAGGCTGATTAGGAGATGGAGATTTATTTGAAGGACGCTACCGATGCTCAAGCCGAGTTGATGAGGGTCCTTGATCTAGAAGAGAGGATCAAAGAATATGCTTGTTGCAAGTATCGAAGAAAGATCCTCGAGGAGATCCGCGCTAGGGGTTTTGTCCTCTCGGCAGAGTTGGTGCGAGCGAGGGCGGACGAGCGTGATGCTCGGTTACTTCTGTCAGACATCGAGGAGAGTGAGGATGAGGCCGGTAGGCCGTAGTTCCCAGGGGTAGGACATAGATTTTGCCATTTGTACGTAGTATTTCCAGAGCATGTTTGTAGATGGAGAATGTGCTTTTTCGCGTATGTGTATAAAAGAAAACCTTGTGGCTTTACTTCTTCTGTACTCGTTTCTGTATCGCATTTGGCTAGGCAAACTGGTCTCAGTGTTAGGGAGAATCCTTAGATTTGTGATATGGCCCTGGGGCTCATTAGGCTGGCCCGGGGGCCCTTACGCGCTCGGTCGATGTGACCTTTATTATAAGCTGGCATTTGAGCTCTTATGCTTTTGCTCAACAGTTTTGGGTTTAGTCTCCAAGTCAGGATTCGACTCGAGCTCATTTAGCCCTCAAGATTTTATGTGTGCATGGGCTGGCGACAATGGCTCTTACGCCATTGATCGAAATGATCTTTTATGTGCATGGCCCTGAGGCTCATTAGGCTGGCGACAATGGCTCTTACACTTTGGGTCGAAGCGACCTTTTGATGGAGGCTGGCGACAATGGCTCTTACGCTTTGGGTTGAAGCGACCTTTTAATGTAGGCTGGCAACAATGGCTCTTAGCTTTGCCCTTAGGCATATGCATTTTAACTATTTTGGGTTCTGTCTTCGAATCGGGTTACGACTCGAGCTCATTTGACCCTCAAGTTTTGTATTTGTGTGAGCTCGTGACAATGGCTCTTACGCTTTGGGCCGATGCGGCCTTTTAATGTAAGCTTGCGACAATGGCTCTTACGCTTTGGGTCGAAGTGACCTTTTATTCGCTTTATTTTCCTCTCGTTAAGGACTTTGAAATGATATTGCCTGACCCGTCATCGGTTCGGAAAGAACCTCGATTTCAAGTCGTTTGCGGCGATGTTCGAGCACCTCGGGAGGTTTGGCTCGGAGCCTGAGTAGCTCGAAGCCTGTGACTTGGAGCTGACATGGTCGAAGCTCTTTTTTCCTATGTCGAGGGTAGCATGTTTAACCGGTTCTTTTCGAAGTAGATTCGAAGTAATGGCCTATGATTTTGTAGCGACGGTCGGGCGTCCCCGGGTCGCGTTAGTTTGGCTGGTACAGCCGTATGACCGTAGTCATTTGTGTTTGGCTGGAGCCATTTTTGGTCCCGAGTGTAGTAGTTTAGGTGTCTATATCGAGGGTATGCCTTTTCAGGGATCTTACAAGTTCGATATATAACCTAAACATCGGGATCGAGTTTATGCCTTTAGTAAGGTCTTACAAAATTTTCATGCCTTTGAGATCTTACAGTTTTGTTGATACTTGGTACAAATATGATTCATGCCTTCCTTGAGGTCTTACAGTTTTGTTGATACTCGGTACAAGTGTGATTCATGCCTTGCTTGAGGTCTTACAGATATTGCAGTTGCCTTTTATAGGTCTTACGACACCGAGTCTACCCACTCGGGGTCTTATGGCCTCGGGTTTTCTAATGAATGGCAATTGGCGATAGTCCCCGAGCCATCGAGGTTGTTTTGGCTCAGGAGCCGTTACTCGTGAGCTCGGTATTGCCTCATTGAGGGCTTACGATTTTGGAGATTCCCACCCTGAGGTCGTGCAATTTTTGAGATTTTGACGCCAGTCCCCGAGTGTTCGGGGCACTTTTGGCCTTGGAGATGTTTCGTGACTTTCATGCTGCCTCGTTGAGGGCTTATGAATTTGGAGTTTTGACACTGACGTCGTGCGGATGTCGAACCGTTGACGCCAGTCTCCGAGTATTCGAGACATTTTTGATGGAGGAATCGTTTTGGCGAAAATGCCGAGTTTCCTTTGGAGTATGAGATGCTTTGACAAAAGGTATTCTTTGATCACTTGGCATAATTACATATTGTTTAGTTGTCGTGGGACCAACTACATACGCACGGTTCGTTCGACCGTTTGGCCCGATACATCTTTCTACTATTGGGACCCTGAGGGGATGCCCTCCAGTGTTCGGGGTTGATTGCAAAGGAAGCGTCGAATACTGGTTGAGTCTTCCTTAGGTATCGCGTAGATGTTGCCTCGTTAAAAATCTTGCCACAAAAACCCTCTTCGGGATAAAAACTCGGTTGAAGCAAAAGAGTGCAACGGATGCTTCGAAACCTAAAGGTCTTCGAGCTGGGTCGGCATTTCGACTCCTTCGGTCGGGGCCTACACAAAAGTTATCATGAAATATAAAATAAAAAGGGGAGAAGATTATACCTCAGTGGCGATGGCGCTTTTAGACCACGGCGTTCGTTTGGTGGATGCGATGCAGTCCTTTCATTTGAATACGGCCGAGGGCGTGTCTTAAAAGATCGTGTGGATGACATGTTGTGGTTCGTCCGCATTGTTCTTTTTGGTCGTTTTACTTATTTTTAGCTCGGCCGCTGAGGAACTCCCGAAGGTGACCGTTGTCGAGTAGCCGGGCCACATCCTCCCGGAGTTGCCGGCAATCCTCCATCCTGTGTCCGTGCATGTTCTGAAACTCGCACACTAAGTTATAGTTCCTCTGTGAAGGATCCGACTGTACAGGCCTGGGCTATTTGGCATCCCCGATTTTTCTGATGGTGAACACGATGTCCGACATATCGACGTTGAAGTTGTATTCTGATAAGCGCGGTGCCCCTGTTGGCCTCATGTTTCAATCGAATCCGGTTCTGTTAATGAGTCTCTAAGGATTCTGTCCTCGGTTGACCAACTGATCGTTGCAAGGTGGGTTGCGCCTCGGGGCGTTTCTCTTGTCTTCGGTGTATGGCTGATAACTTTCTTTGTTTGGATTCGGCTACTTTGCTAAGAACCTGCTTGGGTACACTGATCCCGAGGGGGCTCCCAGTTGATCATCCTCGAACCTGATCTTTAACTGGTATCGGTTGTGGACGTCCGACCAGGTCACGGCGGGATAATCGATCAGATTCTCTTTCAGTTGCCTTGAGGCCACTGAGCTCCGCTCATTCAGGCCTTGAGTGAAGGCCTGCACTGCCTAGTCGTCGGAGAACCGAGGTAGTTCCATTCGTTCCGTTTGGAAGCGAGATACAAATTCTCGCAACATCTCGTTCTCCATTTGCTTGATCTTGAACATGTCAGATTTCCTCATTGGTACTTTGATGGCACCGGCATGTGCCTTTATGAAGGAGTCTGCCAGCATGGCAAATGAGTTTATGGAGTTGGGAGCTAGGTTGTGATACCACATCATGGCCCCCTTCGAGAGTGTCTCCCCTAACTTCTTTAGTAAGACGGACTAGATCTCGCCGTCTTTTATGTCGTTGCCCTTCACTGCGCACGTGTAGGCAGTAACGTGCTCATTAGGATCTGAGGTCCCGCTGTATTTTGGGAGTTCAGGCATTCTGAAAATCTTTGGAATGGGTTTCGGAGCCGCTTCCTCTGGGAGCGGCCGTTGCATGAACTTCTTCGAATCTACATCTTTTAGGACCGGGGGTGCGCCCGGGATTTGGTCGACCCTGGAGTTGTAAGTCTCGACCTTTTTGTCGTTGGTTGCTATCATTTTCTCGCCCGATTCGATCCTTTTGGTAAGGTCCTCGAGCATTTTTATGATGGCGGGATCGGCTATCGACCCATTATTGCTTGACCTCTCTGGTACCTGTTCGGCCGGGGGAGTTGTCTCCGGTGATACCGTGCTAGGAGTCTTCTGGTGACTTTGCAACTAAGCAATAGCCAGCTGTTGTGCCTACAACATTTCAAAAATAACATGAAGGCTAACTTTCCGTTCTTCCCGAGCTGGGGTTTTTTGGGCTTCCTGTTGGTCGACTTGGCATATGCTCCTGATAGTGTGGGAGCTTGTTTTGACGTGTCGAGTGTCACATGAGATTCCGTCCGCTGGAATCGGTCCTCGCGCGTTCTCAAGATTTTGTGGCAGCTCACCAACACCTGGAATAGCCACACCATTTTCTCCGTGGTTCTCAATATCGTTGTTTACTGAATTAGACATTTTAACTTGAAATCGAAGATCTTGGACAAGAAAAAGCGTGAAACATAACTTTCGTTATGTGATGAAACCAGCAAGAAAATAATCACTATTATTTTTAGCCCCACGGTGGGCGCCAAACTGTTTACCGTGAAAATGGTAATAACAATTAAATTTGTTGATGGGACTCCAAAAATACGTGATCTATTTTTATGCTAGTTGTTTAAGTAGATGATGCTATATGTATGAAGTTTAGAAACGAAATGCGAGCCAAAATAGAGTTATGATTAAACCGATGAGCTAGCCAATCGAGGCCTTGGACTGACCGATACGGGGCCTCGAGGTTGATTCCTGGGCTCGGGCTCGAGCTATTAAGGGCAATCGAGGAAGGGCTAACAATTGTAAAATAATCAGCGAAAGCTCTTTATGACCAATGATAAGCAATAAATGAAGAACAAGTATGAAGATAATAAATAAGAGCAACAATATTGAGAGAGTATGTTAGAGAGAAAAAGAGAGAGTTCTTGTATATTTTGTGTGTAGTAGTTGGAACAACAGTCGCCCCTTATAAAATGACAAAGATCCCCTTTATATAGAAGGGGAATCCCTACACGGTATAAAATACATTAATTGTAACGATATGGAGATGGGACGGCTGGACATGATACCCTGATTCGGGTTCAGAGTAGGCCGTTCAGAGTAGGCCGGCTAGGCTTTGTCAGACTTAGCCGTGTGTCTTGGGAACTCCCCATATTTACCCTTGCCATGGTCAATATTGCCTCTAGGCCAGGTGTTGGCGAGCCTCGAGGGAGGGAATTCTGTCACAGCATTGCGGCCTCGAGGCTCCGAGATGGTCTTCTGGAATGCCTTAATAACGGTAAATTGGACCCTCCGATTTCACCGTATACAGTAAGATCAAAAGGGATGTCGATCGAGAGCCGAGGTTGAATAGAGATCGATATCAACCGTACAACGGAGACCATAGAGGCAACGGAACTGGGTAAAGCCTTGCATGAAATGAGAGGAGAAACAATCGACGTCGAAATTCACGGGGGCATGATGCCGTGGAAGATCACGTTAAGTGTCCAAAATCTGAATAAAGGTACGAACCCAGTCCAATCGTTTCAATTTTTTCGACTAACACTTGCAGGCTATCGACAAGGATCGGCATGAAGCTTTGGATCTTAAAGCATTGTTGCATTCTTTTTCCCTTGGACCGGTTTTTGTTCCGGTGAGGTTTTTAATGAGGCAGCCATTGTTCGTGCTAACTTAGAGCAATTCAACAGTATCCGGGGTTCCCTAAAATAAGCCTTGAGTACTGGGGGGGAACTACCATCGGATGTCTACATTGTTGCAAGGAAATCACTTCGTGACAGTGGGTCCTCGATAGGAAAATATTGAAGGGTCAAACGGTCAGATGAACCGTGCTCATATAGGTCGCTCGAACCCAAACATCAAACAAGCGTGCATGTATAATCATCTATTGGGAGAAGTATTTTTCCTTGCCAGTATCCCCTGCCTTTAGAAAATTTTCATATTTTATACTCTTGATCTATTGTGTAAACAGGCCTAAGGGTCGACCACAACGGAAATTCGAACAACTGACCCCATGCTTGAGGACTGCCGTCCCAAAAACTAACGAAATCAAACTACTAACATTTCGAGACCATAAGACCTTAAAGGCAATCCTCGACTTTACAGGCCATGGCCACCCACTCGGGGACTAACATTTCGGGCAAGCTCGAAGTGAAATGGAAGATAATCCCAAATGGCAAGTTCCGGACTAAAGAGGCTACGGCCAAATTAACGCAGAACGAAGACGTCCGAAATTCGTAACAAATACAAAAGCCTAAGGGCTATCTTAACCCGAGTTCGAGAAAACTCTCACTCGGGGACTATCTATGAACCCTAAGGCTTAACTTTACTTCAAGTTCGAGCAAATCCTCACTCGATCATAAAAGCCCAAGGGCTATCTTAACCCAAGTGCAAGCATACCTCGAACACTCGGGAACTACCTGCTCGAGCTATTTAAGTTCGAAATCATAAGCCTCAGAGAGGCACCCCCCGATATACAGGTCAAGGCCACCACACTCGGGGACTAACATTTCGAACAAGTTCGAAATGTATCGGGAAACAAGTCTAAGAGACATACCCTAAGGCTACGGCTATATTAAAGACTATGGTCATACAAAAGGGCTACAGCCGAAATAATGCGGCTCGGAGACGTCTAACTTCCGCCATAAAATAAAGGCCTTCAAACACTTCAAAAAACTGGTCAAATTAGGCTACCCTCGGCAAAAGCAAATGATAAAGGTCTTCGATAAAATCAGCCCTTGAATAATTTAAAGACTTCGATAACATCAGCCTTCGAAAAAGCCTCATGAGATATTCGATTATCTTAACACAAACGAATTACAAATAAGGTTCCGATCGGTCGAACCTTTGAAAAACCCAACGGGTACAAAAAACACATACTAAAGCATAACGAAATTTTTACCAAGTCTTTTAGCCGAAAAGAGGGAAAAATTATAGCCGTTTTAGAGGCCGAATTGGCCCAACTTAAATAGCCTAAGGGCCTACATAAAAGAGCCTAAGGGCCGACCTAAAAGAGCCTAAGGGCCAATATAAAAAAGCCTAAGGGCTAACTTTACTTCGAGTTCGAGAAAATCCTCATTCGATCATAAAAGCCCAAGGGCTATCCCAACCCGAGTTCGAGCAAACTCTCATGGGGACTATCTATAAAGCCTAAGAGCTACTCAAACTCATGTTCACATGGTCATTCGGGGTCCTTTGATCTCGGTCGAAAGAACAAAGCCCCGTGTATGGATTTCTTCAAAGGTCTCCCTCTGAGACCGACACTTGGTGCGCTTCTTAGCCCGATTTACCTGAGCGATTCCCTTTTGCAGAGCAGTTTTAGGTGTTCTGGCCATTTTGTTTTCGTGAGCAAGGAAAAATGGAGATTGGAATATTTGGTATTTCGGGAAGAACAAGCAAAGAAGCTTGAATTTTTTAGTTTAATTGTCAAAGAAAAATTGATAGTTGCATTTTTAGTTTAATTTTCAATTAATTGCATCAATAAAACAAAAAACAAAAATATATACATTATTCCACATTATAGCTTTAGTTTTATAAATTGGTACACTTCTTGCCTTAGTTCTAAATCAATTAATTATTTTAGTATTAAAATTAGATAATTAAGTCAATTTAATATTAATAGGTTTTGTTTAGGATTTAATTTTGGTTTAATTATGTTTATTAGTAATTAGTATATTAAATTAAAATTGAGTCAATACAATAAAGAGGGGATTTTTGGTCTTAAAATTCGATTTTGGGCTTCAGAGTTTGAGCCCAAACCCTTTTTTCCTCCGAAAACCGCCCAGCCCAATCCCCTGCCCGGTCCGGTTTCCCCCACTGAACCAAACGGCAACGTTTTGGGCGTCCATCAATCCCAGCCATTGATCTCCCTTGATCAAACGGCTGGGAACTAACCATCCCCACCCATATATATGTCCTAACGACCCCCGTAAACCCTAGAGACCCCCATTTCTCACCCCGTCTCTGTTGCAAGCTAACCCTAGCCGCCCTAATATCCTCTCAACTTCAAACAACCTAAACCCTAGCTGCCACCCACCGAAAATCGTTTCACGGCGGTGGCCGGTCTCCAAGCTTACCCAAATCTTTACCCTACAATCACCTTTCCCCCTCCTTTCCAAATCCATGAACCATTTTCCCTAAATCCCCCTTGTATCCGTCAAATTTCAAATCTGAGAATCGACCAGCAAAAATGTTCTTGCATGTTCCGGTTCATCCGCGATTTTAGTTCGTGCAGTTCGAAACTCACCCCAAATGGATTGTTCTTGACAAGAACAATCGTTTGGGATCAATTTCGAGCTATCTCGAAGTCCAAATAAGAGATCCGCCTCATATCCTCCCTTGTTAGGTATATTTCTTGTCCTCGTTGTTTCATTTTATGTTTAATTTCCTTCCCCTTAGTACTTTCCGCTAATTGTTGCTGTGTTATTTTTATTATTTATTTTTCTTTTATTTTTTTAAAATTTTGACAATAGTCTGTGATTAATCTTTAGTTTAATTGTTAATTATTAGTTAATTTAGGTGTTTAAGAAAATCGAATCAGTTCCTTTAATAAGGCATTAATTCAGCTAGTTTTCTTTTAGCTAATTGTTGGTTGCCGTGTCTTGTTTGTTCAATTGCTTCAAATCATTGTTTTATTAGAATTTTTCTTCGATTAATTAGCCAGTTGATATAAGTCATAGCATTAGTTAATTTTAATCTATTTTTCTAGGGTTCATTAACTTGGTTCGATTCATGCCTAATTAGTTTAACTCTTAAATAGTTCAGTTTAATTAGTGTATGCCTAATTGCCTAATTAGCCTAGGGTCAGTTTTATTTCGTTTAGTGGTTTTGTTTTTACTGTTTCAGCATTAATTGAAATTTGTGAGGGGTAAAAGAATCAAAAGAGTTACTTAAAGGGGTCGTTTAAAGGGTGGGTAAATAGGAAATGCAGATAATGCAATTAGAGGGTTCTAGAATATGGGCAGCTGGCCCTATTTGGCCGGTACAAATTACTGAAACCAATTAGAAACAGCCAGTTGTCCAATTCTGTTAAAAAGATGCTCTTTGAGGGCTGCTTTCAAAAGGAATTATTCCCTGACTTGGAGAGCACACAACAACTCTCTTAGGGTATATATAGAGCCCTTTACTCACTCATTAAGATAGAGATTCAGACCCAAAAAATACCCAAAAGTTCAGCTCTACTGTTTCACTAGTAGCTGACCCCTTTCTGATTTTTGACAAAAGTTAGAACAAATTTCTTTGGGATTTCTAGTCTTCTAAATCGAAACATGGATTAAGTTTGAGGCTGTGTATTGCTGTTTCTTGCTGCTGATCTCTACTGATTTCCTGCTGAAATTCCTTACGTTGTTTTGTTCTTTATAACCAGGTATTCCTTGGACCTTGAATGACCAGTGAAATGCAAGCATGCTTTTCTTTCAAAGATGTATTTTTGATCTGAAGATTTTTGTTTAATATTAAATTTCAGTTTCTTTTTACATATATTCCTTCAAGTTTATGTAGTTCCTGGTAGTTTCTTAGCTGTTAAATATTCTGGGTCTGTTTGGTAATCAATAGTCTAGTTAAGAAGTTCTTGTATGGATGATTAAATTAGCTCATTTGTTTTATGTGCTGTTCAAAACTTCGAAATGATGAATAGCTCCAGTGGCTTATTTGGTTGTTTGCTAAAGGATGTCATTTAGTATGTCGTGCTTGTTTTCTTTTAAAAAAGGACATCGTTTGGTTGCTGAATGCATTCAGCTCAACTGTTTAGAATTCCAACATTACTATATTGTTACATATTTAAGAGTAGAGTGATTAATGAGTAGTTTAAGGTTTAGGTTCATACTATTATTACTAATAGCAGGACAGTGAAGTAAGGCTTATAATGTGGTTGTTTATGTACTTTAATTTTTCAGAATTTATGTAGTGTTTTTGCCATATGTGAATTAGAGGAAACATGCCTCATTAGGGCCTTAATTTTGAAGGCCTTCCTACTAGAAACGGTTGGGCCTGGCGTTGGCCAAATGAAGCCGCCTGGTTGAAACCAGGCTCAGCATATCTTGCTCCTGTTTTTCTTTCACTTTTGGGCTCAATTAATTTCAGCATTTTATTCATTAAGTTTTTTTTAAGATAGCAAAATGGAATTTAACGTTGAAGGTATTCTTTCAAAGCAGCTGGGCCTGGTGTTGGCCCAAATGAAGCTGCCTGGGCAGAACCAGGCTCGCATGTCTCCAATTTTCTTTGCTCCATTTTTGGGCTCAATTTAGAGCCTAGCCAACATCAGCTATATTTTTCTTAATGATTTTCTTTAGATAGTGTAATGGGCCTACTGTTGACCCAATTTTTACCAAATAATTAAAGGCTTAACCTAGCGTCCAATGCATATTTACAATTAGTATCTTTATAGTGAATTCCGACTTAGTAAGCATGAACATTCGTAGTTTGCTTTAGGCGCACTATAATAAATCATCATAGCTACGGGTACGGCTCCCATGACGTGGTTGTGATACATAATTTTAAAATCCGGGTGCACATTTCATGTGACCCGGCCACAACTTCTAATAGTGTTAATAAATTAAACGTGTTGTAGATCGTGGGTACGGCTCCCGTGACACGATTCACAATGTGTACCAAACAAATAAGTGTACGTCAATCGTAACTTGTTCAAGAATAATTCCATAACTAATTAAAAGCGGTCAAAGGCTAAAAATGCATAATAGGTATAAAATATATAGTTAATCAGATAATTAGGCCAATTAATAATAGTTGAGCGACCATGCTGAAACCACGGAATCCGGGAATGCCTAACACCTTCTCCCGGGTTAACAAAATTCCTTACTTGGATTTCTGTGTTTCACGGACTGTAAAACAAGGTCAAACTTCCTCGATTCGGGATTTTAAACCGGTGACTTGGGACACCATAAATTATCCCAAATGGCGACTCTGAATTTGAATAAATAATCCCGTTTCAATTAATGTCACATTAATTGGAAAAATTCCCCTATACCCTTCTCGGGTAGAAAAAAGGAGG
Source organism: Nicotiana attenuata (assembly GCF_001879085.1). NCBI lineage: Eukaryota > Viridiplantae > Streptophyta > Magnoliopsida > Solanales > Solanaceae > Nicotiana > Nicotiana attenuata. The sequence continues at coordinate 46,526,933 of NC_031993.1, forward strand.
TGTGACAAGATCGAAGTCTCTGTTGGGGACTGAACCCAGAATCTCTGGTTCAGGGTTCAAGAATTCGAGCTTAGAATAAATGTTATATTTGGCTTTTATTTATTATCTGATTTTTATGCTTGGGCCTAATGTGCTAAATGCCGCTTTTTACTGCTTTGATATTATTTGAACTGTATATAAACTGCTGTGAAACCCTTCTCTTCTAATCTTCTGGGAAGTGCACGCTGGCATGACTTCTTTTCTGTCAGTGTCATATCCTAATTTAGAACGAGGTTCGGACAAGTTGCGAAGCTGGATGATCTTTTGGTTACCGGTACGCGGCTCCCCCGGCTCGAGTTGTCCGCTCGGGTAAGCCGGGTCTAGAACAATACACCCAGGTTTTAAATACTAGAATAATACAGCCTCATGCCGGATCCCTAGTAGGAACGCTTGTTTGCATCATGTGCATTTGACTTTGGGGACTCAACACAGGGGTTGGGTCCGTCTAGACAGGTGTACCCGAAATGAAAAGACCATCCTGATGCATTTTTACATGCTATTTGTGCATTTATTTGTTTTGGCTTGCATGTTGACCGGCTCTTAGATTAGGGAGGAAAATCAAAGGAAAATAATGAGATTGAGGTAGGAGAGAGAAATTCACCCGTTTCCCAAAAATGGTGTTCAAAACATCCCGAAACTCTGCCAAAATTTTGAAAAAAACAAGAGAAAAGAAAAGGGGAGAAGGTCCTTCCAAAATGGTTCGTATTTTCTTGTTGCGTCAAAACTAACCGAACTACGCGAGTTTGATTTTACCGGATGTGGGATACGTAGGCAACACTCATCGGGTCAAGCCCCGCTTTTGCAAAAATAACCAAAATATGAAGTGTCGTCATTTTTGTCGTAAATAAAGTGGGTGATGCCATTTTTGTCCAAATAGCCAAGTGTCCCAGTGGGACGTCGGAAGGTCGTTTTTGTGAGAATAGCCACCGACGATTTCTTTGTCCATTTTTGGCCACCTAGCAAATACAGCCCTAAAATCTTCCCCTTTTGAAGTGCTGAAGGGCCGTATTTGCAAAAGTAGCCTTGATTTATTTGAATTTTTGCAAAATTGAACCTTTTTATCAGCTTTTAAATAAAATTCACTTTGTTGTAAACCAATCACCCTAATCTAAATGTGCAGAATGAGCACGAGTCAAAATTTACCTATGAAGGTTATGGCTAAGATTCCGTTGGCACTTCACATGTAGTGGGACGATTTGGGTGAACAAGGACGAGACATGGTCAACCATTACCTGGGGCCACTCACAAATTATTAAAGATTAAGCCTAAGGGTGACATAATAAAAGCATTGGTGACATTTTGGGACCCAGCTCACAACGTTTTGCATTTCTCGGACTTCGAACTTACACCTACCTTGGAGGAGATAGCGAGTTATGCTGGGAGTACAGAGGGTTTAAGACATAAATACCTGGTTGCTCCAAGAGCCGTCACTCCCCACAAGTTCCTGGACTTACTAAAAATAAGCAGGTAGGTCCAGTATGAAGATTTGGCAGGTGGATTTTCCACTCTACACTTCATATACCAGCGGTATGGGCATGTAAGAGGATTTGAAGACCCGGAAAGTGGAATATGTAGTAAAGGGAACCAATCAAAGTGGGAAGAGCATAGATGCTTTGCTTTCATGGTGGCATTCTTAGGTCTTCTAGTGTTTCCCAAGAAGGACGGGAATATTGATTTATGGGTGGCTGGGGTCGTCAAGGTTTTGACTACCAATGCCAAGAGCACCCTCGCACCTATGATAGTATATGACATATTCCGAGCTCTCACAGCTTGCAAAACCGGAGTAGATTTTTTTCAGGGGTGCAATTTTTTACTACAAATGTGGATGATTGAGCACCTTTGTCATCGTCCTCGATACATGAACTACGGGTCTACAGGGAAAAGCTGCATCGAGGAGTTTGGTACAAGGGTCTCTGGGTTAAAAATGCCAGAAGGGGTCGAAGATTGGATATTCCACCTTTGTTCCATAACTACAGGTCAGATAGAGTGGACACTGGGTTGACTTCCCGTTGAATAGATCGTGTACATGCCTGCCACCGGTCCCTACTTCCTCCTAATGGGTCTTCGGAGCATCCAGCCCTATGCCCCATATCGGGTTTTGAGACAATTGGGAAGATGCCAGGTAGTTCCCCAAGACGAAGATCTTAGTGTTCATGTAGTTGAAGTCCGCTCTGATGGCCAATTTCATGAAGAAGTGGTTCACCATATTTGGAACGAGTGCCAATATTTTATGGCAAACACCCGAGTACATGACTTTTCTAGGGGCGAGGTCTCGCCTGGTTATCTTGCTTGGTATAGAAAGAAAGTCGCAGCAAGGGTCGAAGGGCAAATTAGAGACCTTAAATTTGATAGTAGATTGCAAGTCGCTGCGGATGAAGGTGAGAAGAAGAGATTGGCCCAAGAAAATGAAGCCCTCCGAGCCCAGATCCAGAAGATGAAAATAGCAGCTGAGAACCCGGCCAGAAGTGAAAAGGATGAAAAACTCATCCACAACCTTAGACGAAAAGTGTGTGACTACGGGGCTGAGGGTGAATTAGCAAAGGCCCGGGCGCAGTTGGCCAGGAATGCAGAAGAACGAGCAAGGTTTGTTCAGTGGTTGAAGGAAAAGTACGAAAAAGGAATCATGGGTCTGAAGAAAAAAATCAATACCCTTGAGAGTGAAATGGCTAAGCAAGCAAAGAACTTCAAAGCAGAAAGAGAGCACTGCTATGCATTAATGTCGCAACTAGAAGAGGACCTGCAATAATTGCAAGAGCAAAATCATCCGGCCACACAAGTTTTGGAGGCCAGATCTCAACAAATTGGACGTCTGCTCCAAGAGAAGGGTGTCATCAGGGAGAGGATTAAAGGAATTGTTGATTATATTGTGATGAAGTGCAATGAGTGCGAGGATATGAATAGGTCCATGTTCTTCATTGCAGTGATGACTTTCGTTCGTTAGGTGATGAGCGACCTAAACCATCTCTAACAGGATATTGCACGCAGGCCCGCGTCGAGATCGACTGATGTCCCGTGGGCCCCTGGAGTAATGTTGAATGCTATCATGTATTCCTGACTTTTTTGTTGGTTTTGAGTCTGTATTTCATTTTTCTTTTCAAGTCTGTTAGTTTTCTTTTAGGTCTGTTCTATTTTTCTGTTTTTTCCTAAGTCTGTACGTCAGAGTCCTTGTAATAGAAAACAATAAAAGGAGTTTATGAAATATTGAAAACCCTAAAAATTATCTTTTTTTTATTTATCCCCTGAACTACGCAATGGTCTGATTCATGCGGCGTCATGATACGTAGGAAATCCCCATAGGATTCGATCATAACCATAAAATGAAAAGAGAGGAAAGAAAATTGAGTGGAAAGAAAGAGTGGCAAAACAAGAGAACAAAAGAAAGTGCAAAAATAAAAGGGAAGCGACAGGAACCAAGTGAGAAAATTAATAGTGATTAAAGAAAGGCATGAGTGAAAGGAAAGAAAGTGCAAAGTGAAAAGAGTTAGTTAAGGATGGGATGAACATGCAACCGTTCAATACACGATAGAAGCATTTAACTGTTTACGTACATGCATCCCAAACGTGCGAGTGCCTATCTGTTAAACTCTTAAAAACTGACAAGTTTGCTGTTGCAATTAAGTACAGGAAGGTGGTTAGTTTGTTTGGCATTCTGGCAAGTCATCCATATAACACCAGGTCAAAACACAAGGTAATCATGGCTAGCAAAGAATTAGACACAAGTGTTATTGACCCACCGAGAGAGATGGTGGAATCTGAGTCTGGTTTGAAAGAAGAGGTACACAAGCTGAAACAACAAATGACCGAAATGCGTGAAGCATGGGCCACTAGTCAAGGATCGCCCTTTTCTATTCATGTTTTCTCAGAGTTCTTACCCATCTCGACCACCGCCATTCCGTTCTCATTGTCTGATCAATTCTATTCACCTGGGCTTAGTCTTTATCCCAACTGTACGAATACAGTTGGAACTTCTGTTGCGCGCCCCCAAAGTATGCCATTGACAACCAATTAGATAACCACTACTGTTATGCCTGTCTTCACCATCCCACAGCCGCAAGTGGTGCAGAAGAAAACTCATGAGTCACAATTTGCTACCCAGCGAGAACAATACCACTCTCCTGAGTACCACTCTTACCTATTTGATCTTCCTGCGAAGCATGGGGAGCTTTCTAAAAAGATGTCATAGGAAGAAATGACCCAAAGAGTGAAAAGCTTAGAACTTGGCAGGTCAGAAGAGTATTGCCTTCAAGGATCTATGTATGTTCCCTGACATTCACTTGCCCGCGGGGTTTAAAACACCAAAGTTTAACTTGTATGGCGGGCATGGAAATCCAGTAGCCCATCTGAGGGGTTATTGCAGCGACATTAGAGATGTTGGCGGGAAAGATGAGCTGCTGATGGCATATTTCAGTGAAAGCCTGACTGGGGCAGCATTGGAATGGCATACTCGTCAAGATGTCACTAAGTGGCACACATGGGGTGACATGGCTCAAGATTTTATTCGGCACTATCAGTACAATAAAGACATTATCCCAGACTGCTCCTCCCTATCTCAGATAGAAAAGAAACCCAAAGAAAGTTTTAGGGAGTTTTGGTTCAGATGGAACGAACAAGTTGCTTGGGTCAGTCCTCCGATTGATAGAAAAGATGCTGCTGAGACCCGCCAACGATAGGATCCAGTGGGCATTCCATCTAAACGCTTTCAGCCTCAATACCGGCCACATGAATATCCCAAGCTCCACATAATCCACCCCAGTATTATCCTTTGAACAACATCCGGCCATCTGTCTAACCACTAGGTCACTCCCTAGGGCGAGCACCAGCATCCCAGAATTCTCGTGCCTTCACAACATTTTCAGGCACCCTATAACCCTAAAAACATAGGCACGGAGGGAAACAAAGGCAGAAAGATAATTCCACACCAATCTGGGAATCCTACACAAACTTGTTTGAAAGGTTAAAACATTCTGTCTTGATTGAGTCGCTCCCCGACTACACTCCAGACCCATATGCAAAAGGTTTTGATCCTACTGTACAGTGCATGTTCCATTATAATGTCCAAGGGCAAGCATTAAAGATTGTCGTGCTTTGAAAAGGGAGATAGAAAGAATGATCAAGAAGGGATAATTGTGGTTCAAGGCAGTAATACCCCAAGTGTGACACATAATCCTCTATAGGTACATGACTACGCACAAATTATTGGGATGGTAGGCAATGACAACGAATGTGCAGGTTCTTTCAAGTTCTTTGGTGAGTCATGGCAAGATCCCTTAGAGGGCAATCGATAATTCAATAGTTAGTGATGAGGCAGGTTTATTCAAAGGGGTCAATGAGCCACGTGGTGAAGACAATGTGATTGAAGTTGGTGAAGGTCCCAGTAATTTTGATGTGCAACTCAGTGGCTAAGATCTCAAGTTTGGTAATTAGAAAGCACCTCATTTCCTCATCGGGAACGAGTCTTGGCAGTTCATTTTGACATCTTTTCTGCTATCTGGTTATTTCAGGGTTTTAGCCCAAATTTTATCTTGCTTGTTATGTTGATTCAAACCCTTCCATCCTCTTTTTCCTGTTTGTAAGAGTCTTGTTATTTAGTTTTGCATCTCAAGTCTGTCATCTAGGATTGTTTCAGGGCTCTAATATAGATTTTATTCTGCTGTTCAAACCCGTCCATCCTTTGGTCAAATGAGATTTTGTTTTTCTGTTATTTACAGTCTTCGTTTAGTTCATTTCTTGTATATAGTTTAGAATCAGAAGTAGAGTTTAGAAATATAAATAAATTTTAAAAAAATAAAAAATAAAGAGAAAAGAGAAAAATGAAAAAAAAGTAAAGCAAAAGAATGAAAAGAAAAAAAAAGAAAGAGAAAAAGTAAAAAACAAAGCAACTCCTATGTCTTGAACTACGTTTGACCTGATTCCTTTTAAGGATACGTAGGCAGCCCTAAGGTTCGGTCCCATCAAAATAAAAATTCAAAATTCCCCAGACTCAAAGAAACTGGGGCAGAAGTTGTGGTGTTGCGAAAGATCTGATTCCAAAAGTTGTAATTTTGAACCCTTTCCTTTTAAGATGTTTTTGAGCTTGCATGCCGCCTTTTCTTTCTAACCCCGTCCAAAAGCCTACACTACGGTCCAAAGAAAGACCTTCCAATAAATCTTTGAGGAATGCCAAGTCAAGCGTGATAGATGCACGATTCACATCATGGGTAGCACTATGTTCATGCATAAGGAAAAATGAATGAGAGGGTCTTATTGGTGAAAACCCTCACGGGCACCGTAGGGCGATCGAAAGATGAGAGAAAATTAAAATGAGAAAGTCTTATTGGTGAAAACCCTCGCGGGCACTGTAAGAAGACGGTGAGTTGAGAGATGAACAAATGGAGAAGGTTTGTTAGTGAAAACCCTTCAGGGCACTACAAGCCGAATGAGGTTTGTGACTTTGCAAAGAGATTGGATTATGGGAATACCAATCATAAAGTATGAAGACGGGCATGAATTGAAATGTGATTGGTTGAATGGAATGGGCTGATTAATCCGAAATGCATGTCATGATTATTGGTGCTAGCTGCTTCACTCAGATAAGTCTCTTTTCCATCTTGGTTTAAAATGTTCTTCTTTATTCCTAATTCTTGAAATCACTTCGTTTCATTTTCTTTTGGGTCTACTTCTCTAAGTCTTTCTCAATGGTAGCCTTGTTAAGCAAGCAAGAAAGGATTTCAAAGCCTATTACCAACTTTCAATTGCAAAGCAAAAGTCCGGCCAGAGCACATCACAAAATACATGATTCAGAATAAGCAATAAAGTTTTAATGGGAGTTCAAGCGGTCAAGTGGCTCCTGAATTTTGAGGAAGTATAATGGTTCAAAATGGTCTAGACAGAGTTTTCAAATAACAGGCTGAGTGTAAGCTACTCGGGTCATTCAAGGTTCTATGGTTGAGGTTCGATCAAAAGGTCAAACAATTCTTTGCTAGCCCAAAGTAGCTAATAGGAACAAAGCACGGCAGGGGAAAGGCCGCCACCTTCAGCAAGAATGCCACAAACTAACCACCATATTTTCAAATTGATAAGATTTTCGTTAAATGAAACAGGGGCAGGAAATTTCGTTTGTTCTGCAGGAACCCTCCATGAAGAAAGCATGGCTCAGAGGCAAGAAATTCTGTTCAGGATCCCCCGGGAAGAGAGCATGGCTCAGGTAAATTCATTCTCAACTATTCAGGACCCTCCTGGATAATGGGATTTAGTTTAAAGTTTTAGGACCCTCCTGGATAATGGGATTCAGTTTCAAGTTTCCAGGACCCTCCTAAATAATGGAATTTAGTTTTAAAGTCTCCAGGACCCTCCTGAAAAATGGGATTTAGTTTTAAAGTTTTCAGGACCCTCCTGGATAATGGGATTTAGTTTAAAGTTGCAGGACCCTCCTGGATAATGGGATTTAAGTTTAAAGTTTCAGGACCCTCCTGAATAATGGGATTTAGTTTAAAGTTTCAGGACCCTTCTGAATAATGGGATTTAGTTTAAAGTCTTCAGGACCCTCCTGGATAATAGGATTTAGTTTAAAGTTTCAGGACCCTCCTGGATAATGGGATTTAGTTGTTTCAGGACCCTCCTGGATAATGGGATATAGTATCAAGGTGTCAGGACCCTCCTGGATAATGGAATTTAGTTTCAAGTTTTCAGGACCCTCCTGAATAATGGGATTTAGTTTAAAGTTTCAGGACCCTCCTGGATAATGGGATTTAGTTTAAAGTTTCAGGACCCTCCTGAATAATGAGATTTAGTTTCAAATCTTCAGGACCCTCCTAAATAATGGGATTTAAGTTTAAAGTTTCAGGACCCTCCTGGATAATGGGATATAGTTTCAAGTTATCAGGACCCTCCTTGATAATAGGATCTAATTTTTTGTTATTAGGGCCCTCCTGGATAATGGGATTTAGTTTAAAGTTTCAGGACCCTCCTGGACAAGGGATTTAGTTTAAAGTTTCAGGACCCTCCTGAATAATGGGATTTAGTTTAAAATTTCAGGACCCTCCTGGATAATGGGATTTAGATTCAAGTTTCAGGACCCTCCTGAATAATGGGATTTAGTTTCAAGTCTTTAGGACCCTCCTCGATAATGGGATTTAGTTTCGAGTTTTTAGTACCCTCCTAAATAATGGGATTTAGTTTAAAGTTTCAGGACCCTCCTGGATAATGGGTTATAGTTTCAAGTTATTAGGACCCTCCTGCATAATGGGATCTAATTTCATGTTAATCAGGGCCCTCCTGGATAATGGGATTTAATTTCAAGTTATCAGGACCTTCCTAGATAATGGGAGTTAAGTTTAAGTTTTCAGGACCCTCCTGGATAATGGTATTTAATTTCAAGTTATCAGGACCCCCTGGATAATGGGATTTAATTTCAAGTTTTCAAGACCCTCCTATATAATGGGATTTAGTTTAGGTTTTCAGGACCCTCCTGGATAATGGGATATAGTTTTTAAATTCTGATAGATCTTTTGGTCAACACGATCAGATTAACATTTACAGAGTTTCACGGTACCAAACTGGGGCGGAAAAGTTTCTTTTGTTTTATCTGTTTTGTCGTAGTAGCAGGCACCCATCTGGAGAACAAGGGAATTCAGTCAAGTATTAGATCAAGTAGCAGGCACCCGCCTAGAAAACAAGGGAATTCATTTCAAGTATCAAGTCAAGTAGCAGGCACCCACCTGGAGAACGAGGGAATTCATTTCAAAGTTAAGTTCAAAGTCCAAGACAACAATAGGAACCCGCCTGAAGAATGGGATCAATTCAAGTTAGAAATAACAGAAGCTTGCCTCGAGAGCGCGAGTCAACAGTTCAAGATGCGCGGTAGAGCTTCAGAAGTTTCAAGATCAAGTTTGAAGACATATAGATAGGAATCTTGTAACTCATAGATCATAGATTTTCCTAGCTTCTTTCCATTTTGGTTTCGGTGTAATAAGGAGTTCAGCAAGCAGTAACAGCAGCAGCAGCAGTGAAATCACAGCTTCCCGGTAGTCCCAGCTACCAAAACGTTCAGAACTACACTGACCCGATTCCTTTATACCCAAGGATAAGTAGGAAACCTCGGAAGCAAGGTTCGGTCAGACTTTTCAAAAATGCTTCCCATGGAGTATCCAAACGGGCAAAAATCGCTCATATTCGCTCACTTTATCTTTGCCCGAAAACACTTCGTGTTTTCGAGCAAAGAGGGGCAGCTGTGAGCATGTGATTTTTGCCCAACCAAAATACTCCGAAAAAATACAAAATAGATTTTTGTAGTTTATTTTAATTTTTATAGAATTTCTAGGAATATTTGCATAATTTGTTTGCATTTTTGCATATATTAAAAGCATAGAAAATACCCAAAAAATATATATTTAAGTCTCATGCATTGCATTCATAGGTTGATAGTTGCAGTTTTAGTTTAATTGTTAATTAATTGCATCAATAAAACAAAAATAAAAAATATATAAATTATTCCATATTATAGCTTTAGTTTTATAAATTAGTACACTTCTTGCATTAGTTCTAAATCAATTAATTGTTTTAGTATTAGAATTAGATAATTAAGTCAATTTCATATTATTTGGTTTTGTTTAGGATTTTAATTTAGGTTTAATTAAGTTTATTAGTAATTAGTATTTTAAATTAAAATTGAGTCAATACAAAAAAGAGGGGATTTTTGGTCTTAAAATTCGATTTTGGGCTTCTGAGTTTGAGCCCAAACCCTTTTTTCCTCCGAAAATCGTCCAGCCCAATCCCCTGCTCGGTCCGGTTTCCTCCACTGAACCAAACGACGTCGTTTTGGGCGTCCATCTATCCCAGCCGTTGATCTCCCTTGATCAAACGGCTGGGAACTAACCATCCCCACCCATATATATGTCCTAACGACCCCCTTAACCCTAGAGAACCCCATTTCTCACCCCGTCTTTGTTGCAAGCTAACCCTAGCCGCCGCCCATCGAAAATTGTTTCACGGTGGTGGCCGGTCTCCAAACTCACCCAAATCTTCACCCTACAATCACCTTTCCCCCTCCTTTCCAAATCCATGAACCATTTTCCCAAAATCCCCCTTGAATCCGTCAAATTTCAAATCTGAGAATCGACCAGCAAAATTAATCTTGCATGTTCCTGTCACGACCCCAACCCGGTCGTGATGGCGCCCAACACAGTGCTAGGCAAGCCCGACCAATTCAACACTCTCAATCCCTCATATAGAGTTCATTACCAATTAACACGGTTTAAATACCAAATTAACATGATTATAAATCTGTAACAGAAGATAAAATGTGCGGAAATTAAGAAATATCACTACAAATCCCACCGATATGGTGTCACGAGTCAAGAGCCTCTAATACAAGTCTGAGGAACAGCCTAGACAAAGATAGTCTAAAATGCTAAAAGTAAAGAGGATAGAGGGAGAAATCGGGTCTGCGAACGCTATGCAGCTACCTCGATGACTCCGGTGAGATCTGAATAGCAGCAATAGCTCAATCTACGCCTCCGGAAAACCTGTATCTGCACACATGGTGCAGGGAGTAAAGTTAGTACTCCGACTCAGTGAGTAATAGCAATAAATAATGACTGACGGAGAGAAATCTCGTAAAAGCACTAAGCAGTTCTATATCAAAGCAGTAAGAACATTTAAACGGCAAATGAATGAAGAAGTCAGGTAAAAATCCTTGAAGCCAGTACTCAACTCATTTACTCCTCACGATAACCGAAATCATAATTATACCGCTGCGGCGTGCAGCCCGACCCATATAGTATACTGCTGCGATGTGCAGCCCGATCCATATATATATATATATATATATATATATATATATATATATATATATATATATATATATATATATATATATATATATGCGGCGTGCAGCCCGATCCAATAATAATAGTCGACTGCGCTCACTGGGGGTATGCAGACTCCGGAGGGGCTCCTACAGCCCAAGCGCTATACTACTGCGGCGTGCAGTCCGATCCATATAAATATATACTACTGCGGCGTGCAGCCCGATCCATAACATATCAAATACCCTCGCTATGGGGTTATCAACCCCTCTCAGTCACTATAAACTTAGACTCTCGGGCATACTAAGATAAGATAGGGATCCCAACCCACATATTACTCTCCTTTTTGGTTTAGTTAATCCAAAGTCGGTTCATATTAGATTAAATAGTTAGAAACATGACTGAGGGTATGATTTTAACGAGTAAAGTGAGGTTAATCAGTACAAATGCCCCTAAGGGTTCTACAGGTCGCACAAGGCCCCAAACATGGCAACTAGCCCAAACTAAAATTATATTAATTAAGTCTCAGTCAAAATACAATAGAATCAGCAGTCGGGATGGACCAAGTCCAAATCCCCAGCACCCCACGCTCATCATGCGGGGTGTGTCTCACCTCAACATAGCACTACGTTGTGCAAATCCGGGGTTTCAAACCCTCAGGACATCATTTATAACCATTACTCACCTCAAGTTGGCCAAAGTCCTAGCTCACTATGCCCTTGCCTCACAAATCAACCTCCTCGCGCGTCGAATCTGGCCAAAACCACAACGAATATGTTACAATAGGCTAAGGGAATATAACCCAATCGAAAAGACTCGAAAAACATCAAAATCCACGAAGTTGGCAAAACCCGAGCCCCGGGCCCACTTCTCAAAAAATTAGAAAATTGACATCACCGGATTCCTCATCTCGCCACGAGTCTATACATATCAAATTTACCAAAATCGGAGTCCATTTGACCCCTCAAATTTCACTTTGAAACACCAAATTCCCAAGCCCTAGCTTTACCCTCTTTTGTTGTATTTCAACAAATTTCCATGTAAATTCTACCATTAATTCATGTATTTAGGCCAAGGAACTCACCTCTAATCACACCTAGTCGAAATCCCCTTCAAATTCCGTCCAAGAGCTATCAAGGTCGATCAAAAATGGTGGAAATGGACTTAAGCTCGCGGAACAAAATGAGCCCTAAAAACCCTTCTGATAACAGGGGTTTTCGCATCTGCGGTCCCACCACCGCATCTGCGACTACCGCTTCTGCGGTTAATTTCCGCTTCTGCGGATCCACACTTAAAGACAATGACCGCTTCTGCGGTCCTCTACCGCATATGCGGACCTCGCTCCTGCGGGTTATTGTCCGCTTCTGCGGAAATGTCAAATCCACCCGCCTCCGCTTCCGCGACACAACTACCGATCTGCGGCCTCGCAGATGCGGCTTCCCTTCCGCATCTGCGAAGTCTTCCAGACAAGCCATATACCGCACCTGCGAACCTCCTCCCACACCTGCGCAACCGTATCTGCGGTTCCTTTCCCGCAGGTGCGGAAATACCAGATACCAGACCTGCAGCAAATCTTACTAAGTCCAAAAATCATCCCGATGGCCATCCGAATTCATCCCGAGGCCCCCGGGACCTCAACCAAAAGTGCCAACCCATCCTAAAACATCATTCAAGCTTGCTCCAATCATCAAAACACCACAATTAACACCAAATCCATCAAATTACATCAAATTCAAGCCTAAGTTCATCCAAATCTTCCGAAACTCGCATTCGATCAAAAACCCAACCAAAACACCTCCGACTGATCTGAAATTTTGCACACACATACAAAATCGCCTAACGAAGCTACAGCAACTCTCGAAATTCCACTCTGACCCTCGGATCAAAATCTCACCCATCAACCGGAATTCGCCAAAATACTAACTTCGCCAATTCAAGCCTAATTCTACACCGGACCTCCAAAATCAATTCCGATCACACTCCTTAGTCACAAATCATCCCCCAAAGCTAACCAAATCACCGGAAATCACATCCGAGTCCTCTAACTCACAAGTCAACATCCGGTTGACTTTCCAATACAAACCTTCCTTAAAGAGACTATGTGTCTCATTTCCATCCAAAACCAATCCAAATCGACTCGTTCACTCAAGACTCTTATAATAAAATATGAGGAAGCAGAAAATGGGGGAAACGGGGCGGTAACTCACGTGACGACGGGCCAGGTCGTCACATCCTCCCCAACTAAAACAAACGCTCGTCCTCGAGCGAGTCAAGAAACATACCTGAAGTCTCAAACAGCTGATGATATCTGCTCCGCATCTCTCGCTCGGTCTCCCAACTAGCCTCCTCCACGGGCCAACCTCTCCACTGCACCTTTACCGAAGTTATATCCTTTGATCTCAACTTTCGAACCTGACGACCCAAAATAGCCACTGGCTCCACATCATAGGTCAAATCATCATCCAACTGAACAGTGCTGAAGTCCAATACATGAGACGGGTCCCCAACATACTTCCGGAGCATAGAAACATGAAATATCGGATGCACGCCCGACAAGCTGGGTGGAAAAGCAAGCTCATAAGCCACTTCCCCAATCCTCCTAAGTACCTTAAAAGGCCCAATAAACCGCGGACTCAGCTTCCCTTTCTTCCCAAATTGCATAACACCCTTCATGGGTGAAACCTTCAGCAAGACCTTCTCACCAACCATATAAGACACATTTCGAACCTTCCGGTCCGCATAACTCTTCTGACGCGACTGTGCTGTACGAAGCCTCTCCTGAATCAGCTTCACCTTCTCTAAGGCATCCTGAACCATCTCTATCCCCAATAGCCTAGCCTCACCGGGCTCGAACCAACCAACAGGAGATCTACATCGCCTCCCATACAATGCCTCATACGGAGCCATCTGAATACTCGATTGATAACTGTTGTTGTAGGCAAACTCTGCAAGCGGCAAAAATGCATCCCAAGAACCTCCAAAAATCAATAACACAGGCACGCAACATATCCTCCAATATCTGAATAGTACGCTCGGACTGCCCGTCCGTCTGAGGATGAAACGCTGTGCTCAACTCCACCTGTGTACCCAACTCCCGCTGAAAGGTCCTCCAGAACTGAGAAGTGAACTGAGTACCCCTATCTGAGATAATACACACTGGAACTCCATGCAATCGGACAATCTCCCGGATAAAGATCCCTGCCAGCCGCTCCAAAGAATAGGTAGTACATACTGGAATGAAGTGCGCGGACTTGGTCAGCCGATCCACAATCACCCAAATCGAATCGAACTTCTTCAAAGTCCGAGGGAGACCACTCACAAAATCCATAGTAATCCTCTCCCATTTCCACTCTGGAATAATCATCTACTGAAGTACACCACCCAGTCTTTGATGCTCATATTTTACCTGCTGACAGTTGAGACACCGAGCCACAAATCCTACAATATCCTTCTTCATCCTCCTCCACCAATAATGCTGCCTCAAATCTTAATACATCTTCGCGGCACCCGGATGAATGGAATACCGCGAGCCGTGGGGCTCCTCCAATATCAACTCCCGAAGCCCATCCACATTGGGCACACAAATCCAGCCCTGCATCCTCAACACGCCATCATCATCAATGGTCACATCCCTGGCATCATCATGCTGAACCATGTCCTTAAGGACAAGCAAATGAGGATCATCATACTGGAGCTCTCTGATGCGATCATACAAGGAAGACCGAGAAACCACACAAGCCAACACCCGACTGGGCTCCGAAATATCTAATCTCACCATCCGATTGGCCAAAGCCTGACGTCAACTACAAAGGGTCTCTCCCCAACTGGAATGTACGCCAAACTCCCCATACTAACCGCCTTTCGGCTCAAAGCATCAGCCACTACATTGGCCTTCCCCGGGTGATACAGAATGGTGATATCATATCCTTGAGTAACTCTAGCCACCTACGCTGCCTCAAATTAAGATCCTTTTGCTTGAATAAATGCTGAAGACTGCGATGATCAGTGAATACCTCGCAAGATACGCCATACAAGTAGTACCTCCAAATCTTCAAAGCATGAACTATAGCAGCCAACTCCAAATCATGTACAGGGTAGTTCTTCTCGTGGGGCTTCAACTGGCGAGAAGCATATGCAATAACTCTACCCTCCTAAATTAATACATATCCGATCCCAACTCTGGAAGCATCACAATATACCGTGTAAGAACCTGAAGCTGATGGCAAAACCAACACTGGAGCCGTGGTCAAAGCTGTCTTGAGCTTCTGAAAGCTCTCCTCGCACTCGTCCGACCATACAAATGGAGCGCCCTTCTGAGTCAACTTGGTCAAGGGCGATGCAATAGTGGAAAATCCCTGAACAAACCGGCGATAATAACCTGCCAACCCAAGGAAAGTACGAATCTCCGTGGCTGAGGTCGGTCTAGGCCAACTCTGAACCGCCTCTATCTTCTTCGGGTCGACCTGAATACCCTCGCTGGACACCACATGCCCCAAGAAAGCCACTGAACTGAGCCAAAACTCACACTTGGAGAACTTGGCATAAATCTTCTCCTCCCTCAATCTCTGCAATACAACTTGCAAATGATGTGCGTGCTCCTCCTGGCTACGCGAGTACACCAGAATATCATCGATGAAAATAATAACGAACTAATCCAGATACGGCCAAAACACACTGTTCATCAAATGCATGAACGCTGCTGGGGCATTAGTCAGCCCAAAGGACATGACAAGAAACTCATAGTGCCCATATCTAGTCCTGAAAGCAGTCTTCATAATATCTGAATCTCTGATCTTCAACTGGTGGTAGCCCGAACGGAGGTCAATCTTGGAGAACACCCTCGCTCTCTGAAGCTGGTCAAATAAATCATCAATACGAGGCAGGGGCCACTAGTTCTTTACTGTTACTTTGTTCAATTGCCTGTAGTCAATGCACATCCTCATGGTGCCATCTTTCTTCTTCACAAATAGAACCGGTGCACCCCACGGTGACACACTCGGCCGAATGAACCCCTTATCTAGGAGTTCCTGAAGCTGATCCTTTAACTCTTTCAACTCTGCTGGTGCCATACGATATGGTGGAATGGAAATGGGCTGAGTGCCCGGCACCAGGTCAATACCAAAATCAATGTCCCTGTCCGGCGGCATGCCCGGCAGGTCTGCAGGAAACACATCTGGAAACTCCCTCACAACCGGGACAGAATCAATGCTAGGAGTCTCGGCTCCAACATCTCTCACGAACGCCAAATAGGAAAGGCAACCCTTCCCAACCATACGTTGGGCCTTTAAGAATGATCACCCTGCTAGGAACATAGTCGGTCATACCACGCTACTCGATCCTCGGTACACCCAGTATAGCCAGAGTGACTGTCTTAGCATGACAGTCTAGAATAGCATGACACGGAGATAACCAGTCCATGCCCAAAATAACATCAAAATCTACCATGCTCAATAGCAACAGATCAACTCGGGTCTCCAGACCCCCAATAGTAACAAAACATGACCGATATACATGGTCAACAACAACCGTATCGCCCACCGAGGTAGATACATGAACAGGTAAGGCAAGACACCCTCGGGTCGTACCCAAATGATGAGCAAAATATGAAGACACATAGGAATAGGTGGAACCGGGATCAAATAAAACTGAGGCATCCCTGTGGAAGACTGAAATAATACCTGTAATAACAGCATCCGAAGCAATAGCATATGTCCTGCCTTGAAGAGCATAAAAGCCAGCCTGACCACCGCCCGATCGACCACCACCCCTGGGGCGACCCCTGGCTACCTGACCCTCACCCCTAGCTGGCGGGGCGGGTGCTGAAGAAACTGGACCAGAAGATGAGGGCTGACCCCTCTGCTGAGATGAGCTAGCAGCACGACGAGGACACTCCCTCCGCATATGCCCGAACTCTCCACACTCATAGCAACTCCCGGGTGCTGGGAACTGGGACTGAAGGGAACCCCTCGCGCCGGAGTGACTAGCTGATGCACTCGGCCTGGAGGAACCCTGAGAAGATGGAGCACGAGACGAACTCTGTGCTGGAAGAGCGCTGAGAGATGGCTGACTCTGCTGAGAACCCTGATAACCACGACTTGAAGATCCTCCTCGGTACTCGGGTCGAGCTGACTGAGCGGGCCTGAAAGAATGACCCTGACCCTGCTGGAACTGGCCCCTCGAAAGAGCGTCACTGTAACTACCAGAACCTCGAGGCCTCTTGGCCTCCCTCTCATCTCGATCCTGCCGGCGAACCGACTCAATCTCTCGGACTATATCAACCACCTCCTCGAATGTGGTACCCAGCATTCGCTCCCTAGTCATAAGAACACGAAGAGGGTAGGTGAGACCATCAACAAACCTCTGGATACGCTCACGATCTGTCGGAACCAGCCAAACTGCATGACGAGACAACTCCGAAAATCTCATCTCATACTAGGACACTGTCATATCTCCCTGCTGTAGCCCCTCAAACTGTCTGCGCAGCTCCTCCCTACGAGACTGCGGTACATACTTCTCCAAGAAGAGAGTGGAGAACTCCTGCCAAGTCAAAGGTGCTGCACCAGCCGGCCTGCGCCGCTCATACGCCTCCCACCAAGTGAAGGCAGCTCCCGTAAACTGAAAGGTAGTAAAAGCCACACCACTGGACTCAAGAATCTCCGCTGTACGGAGCATCCGCTGTCGAGAAAACCCTGGGTATCCTTGCCCTCAACTCCATTAAATGTCGGAGGCTGGAGTCTACCAAACCTCTCGAGGCGACGCTACTCGTCCTCGAGCATCACTGGAACCCTAAACTCCTGTACTGGTACCACTGGCTGAGCTGGAGGTGCCTCTGGAGTCTGTAGTCCCTGTGCTACCTGCTCAGGTGTGCGAGCAGCGGGGGTCTGATTGCCTCCCCCGACCTGTGAAGTAGCTGCTGGTGCTGTGGTGGCTGAAACCACCTGAGCCAGGCCCATGCACACTGTCAAGATCTGAGCTAATGTCTCCTGAAGGCCAAGAATCACTATGGGCACAGCCGGTGCCTGAGTTGGTGCCGCTGGAGCCTGATCCGGAACTGGGGCAGCTGGTGGATCAATAGGCGCTGCCCTCGCTGCTCTGCCTCGGCCACGACCACGACCGCGTCCACGGCCTCTAGTGGCCTCAGTAGGTGGCACTGGTGGTCGTTCGTCACGTCCGGTAGCTCGTGTCCTCACCAGTTCGGATCAACAAGTTCACACGACAAGAATTTCAAGAATGTGGAATTTTCCTAAAGGTTCTGCAGCCTCTCGAGGAGAAATACAGGCGTCCTCGTACCGCTCCGCGAGACTCTACTAAATTGGCTCATGACTCACGAGACCTAGTAACTTAGGCTCTGATACCAACTTGTCACGATCCCAACCCGGTCGTGATGGCGCCCAACACAGTGCTAGGCAAGCCCGACCAATTCAACACTCTCAATCCCTCATATAGAGTTCATTACCAATTAACACGGTTTAAATACCAAATTAACATGATTATAAATCTGTAACAGAAGATAAAATGTGCGGAAATTAAGAAATATCACTACAAATCCCACCGATATGGTGTCACGAGTCAAGAGCCTCTAATACAAGTCTGAGGAACAGCCTAGACAAAGATAGTCTAAAATGCTAAAAGTAAAGAGGATAGAGGGAGAAATCGGGTCTGCGAACGCTATGCAGCTACCTCGATGACTCCGGTGAGATCTGAATAGCAGCAATAGCTCAATATATGCCTCCGGAATACCTGTATCTGCACACATGGTGCAGGAAGTAAAGTGAGTACTCCGACTCAGTGAGTAATAGCAATAAATAATGACTGACAGAGAGAAATCTCGTAAAAGCACTAAGCAGTTCTATATCAAAGCAGTAAGAACATTTAAATGGCAACTGAATGAAGAAGTCAGGTAAAAATCCTATAAGCCAGTACTCAACTCATTTACTCCTCACGATAACCGAAATCATAATTATACCGCTGCGGCGTGCAGCCCGACCCATATAGTATACTGCTGCGGCGTGCAGCCCGATCCATATATATGTATATATATATATATATATATATATATATATATATATATATATATATGTATATATATGGATCGGGCTGCCCGATCCAATAATAATAGTCGACTGCGCTCACTGGGGGTGTGCAGACTCCGGAGGGGCTCCTACAGCCCAAGCGCTATACTAATGCGGCGTGCAGTCCGATCCATATGAATGTACTGCTGCGGCGTGCAGCCCGATCCAATAATATACTGCTGCGGTGTGCAGCCTAATCCATATAAATATATACTGCTGCGGCGTGCACCCCGATCCAATAATAATAGCCGACTGCGCTCACTATGGGGTTCTCAACCCCTCTCAGTCACTATAAACTTAGCCTCTCGGGCATACTAAGATAAGATAGGGATCCCAGGCCACATATTACTCTCCTTTTTGGTTTAGTTAATCCAAAGCCGGTTCATATTAGATTAAACAGTTAGAAACATGACTGAGGGTATGATTTTAACGAGTAAAGTAAGGTTAATCAGTACAAATGCCCCTAAGGGTTATACAAGTCGGCACAAGGCCCCAAACATGGCAACTAGCCCAAACTAAAATTATATTAATTAAGTCTCAGTCAAAATACAATAGAATCAGCAATCGGGATGGACCAAGTCCAAATCCCCAGCAGTAATGGACCCCACGCTCATCATGCGGCGTGTGTCTCACCTCAACATAGCACTGCGTTGTGCAAATCCGGGGTTTCAAACCCTCAGGACATCATTTATAACCATTACTCACCTCAAGCTCGCAAAAGTCCTAGCTCGCTATGCCCTTGCCTTGCAAATCAACCTCCTCGCGCATCGAATCTGGCCAAAACCACAACGAATACGTTACAATAGGCTAAGGTAATATAACCCAATCGAAAGACTCGAAAAATATCGAAATCCACGAAGTTGGCAAAACCCGAGCCCCGGGCCCACTTCTCGAAAAATCAGAAAATTGACATCACCGGATTCCTCATCTCGCCACGAGTCTATACATATCAAATTTACCAAAATCGGAGTCCATTTGACCCCTCAAATTCCACTTTGAAACACCAAATTCTCAAGCCCTAGCTTTACCCTCTTTTGATGAATTTCAACAAATTTCCATGT
This sequence comes from Nicotiana attenuata, assembly GCF_001879085.1. Classification (NCBI taxonomy): domain Eukaryota; kingdom Viridiplantae; phylum Streptophyta; class Magnoliopsida; order Solanales; family Solanaceae; genus Nicotiana; species Nicotiana attenuata. The sequence continues at coordinate 46,546,889 of NC_031993.1, forward strand.
AAATTCTACCATTAATTCATGTATTTAGGCCAAGGAACTCACCTCCAATCACACCTAGTCGAAATCCCCTTCAAATTCCGTCCAAGAGCTATCAAGGTCGATCAAAAATGGTGGAAATGGACTTAAGCTCGCGGAACAAAATGAGCCCTAAAAACCCTTCTGATAACAAGGGGTTTTCGCATCTGCAGTCCCACCACCGCATCTGCGACTACCGCTTCTGCGTTACTTTCCGCTTCTGCGGATCCACACTTAAAGACCACGACCGCTACTGCGGTCCTCTAACGCATATGCGGACCTCGCTCCTGCGGGTTATTGTCCGATTCTGCGGAAATGCCAAATCCACCCGCCTCCACTTTCGCGACACAACTACCGCATCTGCGGCCTCGCAGATGCGGCTTCCCTTCCGCATCTAAGGAATCTTCCAGACAAGCCATAGAGCGCACCTACGAACCTCCTCCCGCACCTGTGCAACCGCATCTGCGGTTCCTTTCCCGCAGGTGCGGAAATACCAGATACCAGACCTGCAGCAAATCATACTAAGTCCAAAAATCATCCCGATGGCCATTCGAAATCACCTCGAGGCCCCCGGGACCTCAACCAAAAGTGCCAACCCATCCTAAAACATCATTCAAACTTGATCCAATCATCAAAACACCACAACTAATACCAAAACCATCAAATTACATCAAATTCAAGCCTAAGTTCATCCAAATCTTCCGAAACTGGCATTCAATCAAAAACCCAACCAAAATATTTCTGAATGAACTGAAATTTGCACACACATCCAAAATCGCCTAACGAAGTTACAGCAACTCTCAGAATTCCATTCCGACCCTCGGATCAAAATTTCACCCATCAACCGAAATTCGCCAAAATACTAACTTCGCCAATTCAAGCCTAATTCTACACCGGACCTCCAAAATTAATTCCGATCACTCTCCTAAGTCACAAATTATCCCCCGAATCTAACCAAATCACCGGAAATCACATCAGAGCCCTCTAACTCACAAGTCAACATCCGGTTGACTTTTCCAATACAAACCTTCCTTAAAGAGACTATGTGTCTCATTTCCATCCAAAACCAATCCAAATCGACTCGTTCACTCAAGACTCTTATAATAAAACATGAGGAAGCAGAAAATGGGGGAAACGGGGTGGTAACTCACGTGACGACGGGCCGGGTCATAACAGTTCCGGTTCATCCGCGATTTCTTAGTTCCTGTAGTTCGAAACTCACCCCAAATAGATTGTTCTTGACAAGAACAATCGTTTGGGGTCAATTTCAAGCTGTGTCATAGTCCATATCAGAGATCCGCCTCAGATCCTCCCTTGTTAGGTATATTTCTTGTCCTCGTTGTTTCATTTTAGGTTTAATTTCCTTCCCCTTAGTACTTTCCGCTAATTGTTGTTGTTCCATTTTTATTGTTTGTTTTTCTTTCATTTTTTTTAAATTTTGACAATAGTCTGTGATTATTTTTTAGTTTAATTGTTAATCGTTAATTATTAGTTAATTTAGGTGTTTAAGAAAATCGAATCAGTTCCTTTAATAAGGTAGTAATTTGGCTAGTTTTCTTTTAGGGTAATTGTTGGTTGCCGTGTCTTGTTTGTTCAATTGGTTCAAATAATTGTTGTATTAGAATTTTTCTTTGATTAATTAGCCAGTTGATATAAGGCATAGCATTAGTTAATTTTAATCATTTTTTCTAGGGTTCATTAACTTGGTTCGATTCATGCCTAATTAGTTTAACTATTGAATAGTTTAGTTTAACTAGTGTATGCCCAATTGCCTAATTAGCCTAGGGTCAGTTTTTATTTCGTTCGATGGTTTTATTTTAACTGTTTCAGCATTAATTAAAATTTTTGAGGGGTAAAAGAATCAAAACAGTAACTTAAAGGGGTCGTTTGTAGGGTGGGTAAATAGAAAATGCAGATAAGGAAATTAGAGGGTTCTAGAACATGGGCAGCTGGCCCTATTTGGTCAGTAACAAATACTGAAACCAATTAGAAACAACGAGCTGTCCAATTCTGTTAAAAAGATACTCTTTGAGGGCTGCTTTCAAAGGTAATTATTCCCTGACTTGGAGAGGACACAACAACTCTCTTAGGGTATATATAGAGCCCTTTCCACACTCATTAAGATAGAGACTCAGACCCTAAAAATACCCAAAAGTTCAACTCTACTGTTTCACTAGTAGCTGACCCCTTTTCTGATTTTTGACAAAAGTTAGAACAAATTTCTTTGGGATTTCTGGTCTTCTAAATCAAAACATGGATTAAGTTTGAGGTTGTGTATTGCTGTTTCTTGCTGCTGATCTCTACTGATTTCCGGCTGAAATTTCTTACCTTGTTTTGTTCTTTATAACCAGGTATTCCTTGGACCTTGAATGACCAGTGAAATGCAAGCATGCTTTTCTTTCAAAGATGTATTTGTGATCTGAAGATTTTTGTTTAATATTACATTTTAGTTTCTTTTTACATATATTCCTTCAAGTTTATGTAGTTCCTGGTAGTTTCTTAGTTGTTAAATATTCTGGGTCTGTTTGGTAATCAATAATCTAGTTAAGAACTTCTTGTATGGATGCTCAAATTAGCTCATTTATTTTATGTACTGTTCAAAACTTCGAAATGATGAATAGCTCCAGTGGCTTATTTGGCTGTTTGCTAAAGGATGTCATTTAGTATGCCATGCTTTTTTTTTTAAAGGGACATTGTTTGGTTGCTGAATGCATTCAGCTCAACTATTAGGATTCCAACATTGCTAAATTGTTACATATGTAAGAGTAGTATGATTAATGAGTAGTTTAAGGTTTAGGTTCATATTGTTATTACTAATAGCAAGACAATGAAGTAAGGCTTATAATGTGGTTGTTTATGTACTTTGATTTTTCAGAATTTATGTAGTGTTTTTGCCATATGTGAATTAGAGGAAACATGCCTCATTAGGGCCTTAATGTTGAAGGCCTTCGTGCTAGAAACGGTTGGGCCTGGCGTTGGCCAAATGAAGCCGCCAGGTTGAAACCAGGCTCAGCGTGTTCATGCTCCTATTGTTCTTTCACTTTTGGGCTCAATCAGTTTCAGCATTTTATTCATTGAGTTTTTTTTAAGATAGCAAAATGGACTTTAACGTTGAAGGCATTCTTTCAAAGCAGCTGGGCCTGGTGTTGGCCCAAATGAAGCTGCCTGTTCAGAACCAGGATCGCATGTCTCCATTTTCCTTTGCTTTCATTTTTAGGCTGAATTTCAAGCCTAGCCAACATCAGCTATATTTTTCTTAATGATTTTCTTTAGATAGTGTAATGGACCTACTGTTGGCCCAATTTTTACCAAATAATTAAAGGCTTAACCTAGCGTCCAATGCATATCTACAAATAGTAGCTTTATAGTGAATTCCGACTTAGTAAGCATGAACATTCGTAGTTTTCTTTAGGCGCGCTATAATAAATCATCATAGATACGGGTACAGCTCCCGTGACGTAGTTGTGATACATAATTTCAAAATTCGGGTGAACATTTCATGTGACCCGACCACAACTTCTAATAATGTTAATAAATTAAACGTGTTGTAGATCGTGGGTACGACTCCCGTGACACGATGCGTAATGTGTACCAAACAAACAAGTGTACGTCAATCATAACTTGTTCCAGAATAATTCCATAACTAATTAAAAGCGGCCAAAGGCTAAAAATGCGTAATAGGTATAAAATATGTAACTAATCAGATAATTAGGCCAATTACTAATAGTTGAGCGACCGTGCTGAAACCACGGAACCCGGGAACGCCTAAGACCTTCTCTCGGGTTAACAGAATTCCTTACCCGGATTTCTGTGTTTCGCGGACTGTAAAACAGAGTCAAACTTCCTCGATTGGGGATTTTAAACCGGTGACTTGAGACACCATAACTCGTCCCAAGTGGCGACTCTGAATTTGAATAAACAATCCCGTTTCGATTATTGTCACTTTAATTGAAAAAACTCCCATATACCCTTCTCGAGTAGAAAAAGAAGGTGTGACAAGATCGATGTCTCTTTCGAGATCGAGGTTGGTATCAATCAAAGCCAGGGGAGATGGACTTCGAGTAATATCGGGGATGGGTTTGTAACGGAAAGAGAAAGATTCCCGCCACTCCCCAAGATCATGGCCTAAATTCCGGGTTAGGATTGTACGAATCCGTACTTGGCGGTTAGACAGTTGTCCCAATAAGATTCCTTACTAAGAATGGAGATGTACCATATTTAGGGTTCCCCTACTATATAAAGGGGACCTCCAATCACTTGTAAACATCATCTAATCATTGGCAAAGAATATACTAACTTTTTGGCTCATTGTTCAACATAATTATCCTTAGCTTTATTATTCTTGCATTATTGTTCTTGATCCATCTCGAGGCCACTTTGGCTCGAGGTCAAGACTGGTCTACATTCTGGTTTGATTTACTCATTTCTTTCATTTATACATTATACTTCTTGATTATTTATTAGTATTGAACTAAATCACATATCTTTAAAACCACAAATCAAATGTAATTGTTATTCGTATTTTCGAGGTAAACAATTATCTAAAATTACAAGTAATTTGGACCAAATATTTCTTAATAATCATGATAAGTAAAATGGACCTAAGAAAACATATAATAGTATTGCCTTGTAATTAAGCCTTTATTAATTTTCTACATGCAAGTTGACGAATTAACTAACTTAGTACTGAACCCGAAATCACAAGAAGACAGAGCAATGAATCACTAGTTGACCTCGAACTTCATCGTATACACTAATTTCGTCTTGAACCCCCCAAATAATGACTAATACTGCCATTTTCGCCACGAAAATTAATTGGTTAATTAAGGTTTCAAATAAATTCATTAAAGATGCCATTTTTAAAATTTATTTGCTCGTTCTAGAATCTATATACTATTCTTCTTTCTTCTGTTTTATAGTTTTTAGAAACAGATAACACACGTATTATCGTTTTTCGTTTTATTCCCTTTCACTAGCTAGTTATTTAATCATTTTAAGTCACGTTCATTTGAACATTCTCTGCCAAAATAAGTATTGCAAATTATACAAATTAACTCCTGTGCGTTAACCTTAATTCGTAAATTAAATTCGAAATGAATGGTTCCTCTATTCTAAATAGTGTTATATAAAATAAAATGAACTTTGATTTACTTTTAAGATGCATGTATCTTTTGCCATTTTCGTATGAAAAGTTATTTAGTATATATTTTAAGTACATAAACTTTAATTAAAATAATGTACAATAAATAAATTCGACTGAGCTCAAAAAGTCGATTAAATTATTTCTCATTAAGTGAAAGTACATGCCAAATAAATTGCGGGGGATTAATAAGTAAAATAAGGACAATCCTATCCTAGAAACACTCTAATTAAACTTGAATAGTACTAGTAATCAATTACGTTTTGACGTATGGAAATCCGTAGCAGCACTCTAAACTTGTGCCTCTTTTTGTTGGGATTTTGAATAACTCCGTTCTATGCCTCCGTTGCCTTCACGTTTAATTTGATGGTACGACTCCATTCTCCATTAATTCCTCATGTTTTAAATTATTAGTATTTGAATAACTCCATTCAAAATTCATTAGGCCATGTACCATACAGATTCTTTGGTGAAATCGATTTTTTTTAAATACATAATAGACTATATAACTGGAATTATATGAAACGCTGCAAGTAGTCAAGTGCGGAGATATACACAGTGTACTTTATTACAAAATGCATATATATATATATATATATATATATATCGTAGTTCATTCGCATAGCTAAGAACGATCTGAATGGAAATATATTCACTTTTTTCGACGAGAATAATTTAACCTAAGTATATATTTAAGTGTTTCTTTTTATTTTCTTTAAATGTCACATATAAGCATTCAACGGCCATAGATTGTATTAGTATTATGTACTCCTTCTGTTTCATATTAAATGAGATACTTTCCTTTTTAGTCTATTCCAAAATAAATGACACATTTCTAAATTTGGAAATAATTCAACTGTAAACTCTTCATTTTACCCTTTTTGCCCTTAATGAGAAGCTTTTATAGCCACACAAATGGCATGGTCCCACAAACCTTTTACCCCTTAAGCTTTTAAGACCACAACTTTCAAAAGTCTTTTTTTTTTTAAACTCCGTACCGAGTCAAACTACCTCAAACAATATGAAACGGAGGGAGTAATAAAAAACTTCGATTTAGAATTAAATCTTGTATACTTTTATTATTATCCTAGTTATTGATCCATACTTATTACTATAAGAAACTACATTAACATATGGCGGACTTTTAATTAACTTGAGCATAAAAGTACTAAATTATATTGTCTACATGTATACCCAATCAATGTTTTAAAAGGCAAGGGCGTGAAGCGAAGCGTTTTACTTCTAACGAGACGAGGCGTAAGCCCTGAGACATGGGGCGTAAGTCCCACGGATCTTTAAATTTTACTTATTTCAAAAATTTTAAGATATTATAAAACAAAAATAATTATAAATTTACATCAAAATCACAAAAGTATAATAAATAATCTATTTAAAATATTTATAAATTATAATTCAACTATGAATAATACAAAAAGTATGACGTATATCATAATATGCAAATTAACTGCTACATCATTATAACTCAAACATCAAAAGTAATGTATTTGATGCGAAATCTTATATGTATCTCTTAAGGAGTATTAAATCTTGAAAGAATTTCGATATTATAATTTGATTTTTTTTAAATACTCCTTTTGTTTAATATACTTTCTATTTGAAAGAGAATTTATATAAAAATATAATTCACAATTTAAATATGATTCTCTAGCATCATTTATTTTTAAGTTCAACAAGTTAATAAAGTGATACATAATTCACCATACCATATCATGATAACTAATTATTGGCAAATAGTTAACAGCTAATACTGAGCTATTAAATTAATAAGTATTGTATCTCGTAAACGTGAAAAAAATAATATTTGGGAAAATAATTATTAAAAAAATTATGGACTAATATAATAAAGACATAACAAAAATTAATTAATAAATACTTTTAAATGAAAGATTTATTTAAAATCTACATCATAGCAGTCTTAGTGGATAACATGCAATAATTTTTATTTTAATTGTGACATAGAATACTATCAACTTAATCATTTATGATTAAAAAAATGTAATTTTGAATAGTCAACGATTTATTAAGAAAATTTGAGGATTTACAAGGTTAGTTACACACAATTGCATAAAGTTCTACTAGGCGAGCCCAGTACGCTGGGCGTTGGGCGTGTCCGGAGCGTAAGCCCCGACGAACGAGACATAAGTCTCACGGAAATAAGCCCCACACATAAGCCCAGAAGCGTTTTACGAGTGTTCCGCCCCCGGGCAAGCCCCGGACGAGTCCAATTCTGTTTTTTAAAACAGAGTACCCAATAAGTGTTTAGTGTTAGCTATTTGTAAATGAGTATGAACCATCTCATAGAAAAGAGCACAACTGCATTCTTTCTAATTTTGCATTTATGAATTCATACTTACTATCAAACAACTGCATGTAATATAGTGGCATATTAAGTAATTTGAGTGCAAAAACACTAAACTGTCCACATATATGAAAATTAAACCCAATAAGTGTTAGGTAGCTGTTAATGAGTTTTGAACCATATTTTTTATAGAGAAGGGTAAAACTTTTTCTTTCTTGGATTCCTATTCTTTTCTTCATATTTCATGCTGTCAAGAGTGTCACTTTAATTTTTAAAGTAGACAAATATAGAAGCAGATCTGCCAATACTTACAAAAAAGAGTATCTCACTTCACCTAAACAGGATATATGAGGCCGCGTCAACACCGCCCCCAAACACCTTCAAAATCCCCCTAACGGCATTGCCAATATTTCTATTAAGTCTCATTTCATTAATACTAGTTATGTGGACCCAGTTGCAGCCAAATTTAGAACTAAGTTAATGTAATAACTCCATCCCCTATTCCTATGTTATTGGCATTTATTATTCGGATTCAAATTGTATATGCTACAGTACAAAGACTTCTATGCAATCAATATAATTTAACATGTAAGAACATATTACTCCCTCCGATCCAAAATAAGTGATTTTTAGCTGTTTTCACATAGATTAAGAAATCCACCTTTTAGCATTAATTAGCAATGAAATTGACCATATTAGTCTTTACTATCTCTTTACATAAACACTCCTAACACATATTCCAACACTATTTACTCCAAGGGCAATGTAGGAAAAAAATAATTAATTCATTCTTGAAATCTGAAAAAATCACTTATTTTGGACCGCAAAAAAAGGCCAAAAAATCACTTTTTTGACCGGAGGGAGTAGTTATGTAGTATTTTTATCAAATTATCAATTAATATTTATCACAACAATTTACTTATAATTATCTTATAAATTACCAAGTAACTCTTATCATAAATCCTCAACGTAATTTGATTTTATAATTATTTTTTATATCGTCAATGCACAAAATATTGTTATATTTTCCTTCATCTTCCTTTCTCATTATAACAATACCGTTTTGGATCCCCAAACCAAATGGTCTTCTCCTCACACTTAGCCATTATTAACAACGTAATTTAAGTTTTATGCACCTATAGTGTAAAGTTTTTATTAATTGCAAGTAATTTTTTTTAAAAAATAATTAATTTTTTAAATTCTTTGATGTATATAATTTAATTAAATTATTAACAATATAGTACTAATATTCTAGTAACTATGCATATAGTAAAACTAACACCTTCTCACATAACATGTCCAACTAGTAAATTACTTACGCTAGTACTCCCTCCGGTCCAAAATAAGTGATTTTTTGGCCTTTTTCTTGTGGTCCAAAATAAGTGATTTTTTCAGATTTCAAGAATGAATTAATTATTTTTTTCCTACATTGTCCTTGGAGTAAATAGTGTTGGAATATGTGTTAGGAGTTTTATGTGAGATAGTAAAGGTTAATATGGTCAATTTCATTGCTAATTAATGCTAAAAGGTGGATTTCTTAATCTGTGTGAAAACATCCAAAAAAAAAAAAATCACTTATTTTGGACCGGAGGGAGTAATATTCTATTAACCATGCACATAGTGAACTACTCCAATCACCTCCCCCCATGTCCAACTTGATCACTCACCTAGTTTTCATCCAACCCTTCTCAAATCTCTAAGCCTCCCCCCCCCCCCCCCCCCC
>NC_031993.1:46556106-46593883 GCF_001879085.1 Nicotiana attenuata
CCCCCCCCCCCCCCCCCAACTTTCTTCTATAAACACCTCCCCAACCAAAACATACCCTACAAACAGAGTAGGGGAGAGCCATAGCATTTGCACAAAACTCTCCTCATTCATGGCGGGTTCTAACCCAACCCCTTATTATACTCCAACATCCAAACAAACAGCAGCTACCTACCATTCTCCTTTCCTGTTGAAAAGACCCAATCTTTACTCTTTAGTTGCCGTCACTTTTCTCTGCTCTGCCTTTTACTTCACTGGTTTATGGCAAAATAGAGGCAGTAACAGTGTCATCACCACTTCCAATATTGTCCACACTACCATCCCCTGTTTCCCTTCTAAAAATACCTCCACCAATTACCCTACTTCTTCAAAATCCACCCAAAAACTAGACTTCACCACCCACCACTCCACCGACGACGGCGGAGCTGTTACACCTGATGATTCAATCAAAATTTACCCCCCTTGTGACATAAAGTACAGTGAGTACACCCCATGTGAAGACCCTGAAAGATCATTGAAATTCAACAGAAACAGATTGATATACAGAGAAAGACATTGCCCAGAAAAGAATGAACTTTTAAAATGCCGTATACCTGCACCGTATGGTTACAAGAATCCATTTAAATGGCCAATTAGTAGAGATCTTGCATGGTATGCTAATGTACCACACAAAGAATTGACAGTAGAAAAAGCTGTTCAAAACTGGATTAGATATGAAGGAGACAGGTTTAGATTTCCTGGTGGTGGGACTATGTTCCCTAATGGTGCGGATGCGTATATTGATGATATTGGCAAGTTGATTAATCTTAATGATGGTTCCATTAGAACCGCCATTGATACTGGCTGTGGGGTAATTTTCTTTCTCTCTGTTCGTTTGATCAATTTTTACTCTTCTTAATTGCTGATGCTAATTACAGATTTTTTTTCCTGGTATATATCGATTTTCTTGTTTCCATATTTTCGGAGTGGGCATTGAACGCTTGAGCAAAATATTTCCTTTTATGGTATTTCACTTGTTGATCTTTTCTATAATTAAAAAATTAACCCCCCATTCCCCCGTAGAAAAAAGTTAGTCAGAATTTAGATGTCAATTAATTATGATAAGTGATTCCTCCATTGCATTTTACGTGATACTATTTTTTTTAGGATTAGTTTGTTTACAATAAAAATGAGACACTTTTATGTTTCAAAAGAATGTTATAGTCACATAAATAATAAAGTATGTTTAAGGTCATTAGTGACAGCACCTTTAAGATAACGTCTTGAATGTCATTTTGTCTTTTCATAAATTCGGTGTTGAATCAAATTGGAATGAAGGTATTTATAAATCAGCAAAAACACAGGTGTTATTTATCTTGATTTTTCTTTCCATGTGTCATAATTCGATTTTAGTGATAACTGGGTGGGAGTACAAATCAGATTAATCTGTGATGATGAATGAAATCTATTAATGCGAAAGAGTGATCTAGGGACTATAGGAAGTCGGATTGTCTGAAGGAATAATATTAAATTGGATCAGAAATAGGCTAGTATGTGAGGTACTCAGAATCAGGACAAAAGCATTATTATGTCCAGGAGGAAGCAAAACAGCTTTTTTTCCCGAACTGAACTCCTTTATTCTACACCTGGCAACTCCATGCACGACGTCTCGTTTTCCGCTGTGAATCTTTCTGCTAACAACAGATCTTTTGTTACTACTCTATTACGTAAAGAATCTTTCCGTTTTCTGAAAAAAAACTTTTTTTTTATCATAGAAAGTTAATTTATTGAATTAACCAGTTATAAGGATGTTGAACAAGATCGATCATATATATGTTCTCAATTGGGGCTTCAATGGACAATACAAAGTAATCGATAACTCGTACTCACTCTGTTCCAGTTTATGTGAACCTATTTCCTTTTTGGTCCGTTCTAAAAAGAATGACCCCATTCTAAATTTGGTAACAATTTAGCTTAAACTTACAATTCTAACCTTAATGAGAAGCTTTTATAACCACACAAATATTCTGGGCCCCTTTTTGACTTGTTTAGGACCACAAATTCTAAAAGTTTTCATTTTTTCTTAAACTTCGTGCCTCGTCAAACAGGTTCACATAAATTGGTACGAATGGAGTATTAGCAAGGCACTAAATTGAAGCTAAACAAAGTCAAGTCTCTTAAAATTTTAATTAATTAAAGAAGTCCTTGGGGTTAGATATACAAGTTCTCATTCTCCCCCATCTAATGATAGAAGTACCTCAGTGAGGACTCCACATTTGATGGCTATTTTACTTGAACATTTTCATGAAAAGCCTAAGCCTGCTCAATCATTCAATGTATATGTAGGTAGCGAGTTGGGGAGCTTACCTATTGTCCCGAAATATTATAGCCATATCATTTGCACCCAGGGATTCACATGAAGCACAGGTTCAATTTGCACTTGAGCGAGGAGTACCCGCTCTGATCGGAATTATTGCCTCCAAGAGACTTCCCTATCCATCTAGAGCTTTTGACATGGCGCATTGCTCTCGTTGTCTCATTCCGTGGGGCGAGTATGATGGTACATATTTGATTGAAGTCGATAGAGTCCTAAGACCTGGTGGATTTTGGATACTCTCTGGCCCTCCGATTCGCTGGAGAAAATACTGGAAAGGATGGGCAAGAACAAGGGAAGACCTAAATGCTGAACAAAATAAAATTGAGCAGGTAGCTAAACGACTCTGCTGGAAAAAGTTTGTCGAAAAGGATGATATTGCTATATGGCAGAAGCCATACAATCATCACAAGTGTACAGAATTCCGAAGGAGAGTAAAAAATCCACCAATGTGCCCTGCTCAAGATCCTGATAAAGCCTGGTTTGTCTGCCTTCTGACTTATTATTGTCACAATTGTATTATCCTATAATCGTAGCATTGACAAATTCGTGCCGATCTGATGTTTTCAGGTATACAAAAATTGAAACTTGTTTAACTCCCTTGCCAGAAGTTTCAAATGAACAAGATGTGGCTGGTGGACAATTGGAAAAATGGCCTCAACGATTACACGCAACCCCACCGAGGATAAGCAGGGGAACGGTGAATGGGGTCACGGAAGAAGATTTCCAGAAGGATTCACAGCTATGGAAAAGAAGAGTTTCGTATTACAAGTCAGTGAATAACCAGCTCGGCCAACCAGGGCGATACAGAAATATCTTAGATATGAATGCATTTCTTGGTGGCTTTGCTGCCAACTTGGTCGATGATCCTGTTTGGGTGATGAATATAGTTCCTGCTGAAGCTAAGGTCAATACACTTGGTGTCATTTATGAAAGAGGATTAATTGGAACATACCAGAGCTGGTAATTACTATGCCTCCTTCACTTTCTTCCCCCCACCCTTCCCCCTTCCCATAGCAGTAAATAGTGGTGGATCCAACAATAAGTTCGCTGGTTTGGCAGAACCCAATGATTTGGGGGTCGTATCCTAGATATATATTGCAAAAAACTAGTATAGACAAAGTTAGATGTACATTTCAGTACACATTCTCAATTCAGAATCCGTAACATTTAAATTCTGGATCTGCCACTGACAGTAATGCTTTACTGTTTTGATTAACTGCAAACTTTATTATAGGTGTGAGGCTATGTCAACATACCCACGAACATATGATCTCATTCATGCTGATTCAGTATTTACTCTGTACGAAAACAGGTAAATTCTGTTACTAGATTCTTGAATTAAGTAGTGCAATCCAAAAGCTTACCTTCTTTGAGACTTACTTTCTGATTATATATACTGGTGACTGTGTAGCAGATGTGAAATGGAAGATATTATGCTAGAATTGGATAGAATATTAAGGCCAGAAGGAAGTGTAATAATCCGAGACGACGTAGATATATTGATCAAAGTGAAGAGAATAGCGGATGGGCTGAACTGGGATAGTCAAATTATTGATCATGAAGATGGGCCACTCGAAAGGGAGAAGCTTCTGTTTGCAGTGAAATCATATTGGACAGCGCCAGCTGCTCAAGGATCTTAAACTACTTAATCCCACTGTTTTTAATCTTTCTTACTTCTTCAAAGTCTAATCATATTGCTAATCCTCTCTTTTATTCTTTCACATGTTAAGTTCTATTATTACTTGCAAATTGTAAACTCTAGGATTTTAATGATTCTTCAGCAATTACAATGAAGTCATGAGTTCTGTGCAAATTATAGGCAAATTGCAACGCCGTGAAGTAGTAGTTTAAATATCGATAACATTGAGAAGAGCGATGTAGAAAGTCTTGAAACTCAAATGCATTGACTAAAGAGTGTACATCAGCCAGCATTGAATTCTACGTCAAAGAACTTGATTTGATCTCTTGGCAGGTAGTTCTCTTACACTTATTGGGCTTACTTGAGGTTATTTGGACATGAGGTTTGAATTCCAAATGCTTATGAAAAAGGGAGAAGGCATAAGTTTTCCTTGAACTAAGGTCGGATTACTAGTTATACATTTTATTTTTACGGGTGTCTTGAAATTTGTTATTAACATCGGCAAAACATATGAGATATATTAAATATATAATTAATGAAGCAAATCTTAAAACCTAGTGACATGTCTTAAAAGCATGCAGATCTAAGCCTAAGATGGACAATATCAACTGGGTTTAGACAAATCCCATGTCTCAAAGATGATTGTGGGGCAAACCTCAATAACAAATTTGAATGGGATTTTTACCTAACTATACTATATTAGAAACTGATTAACCATTTTTCCTTAAAAATTACATTGTGCATCTATATTTACTATTAATGTACAAAATATGATAAAAGAAAGATCCCTAAAATATAGGAATTAATTTGTAACTGTATCTTCCATCCCCATCTATCGGCTTAATTAGCCTCCTACAATCACGATTTTCCTCCCAATTTCAAAAAAATTTGAAGTCATTCTGTCTTTCACACAAATCAACCAATCTCTCTCTCTCTGTTAGTTTATATGGATCCACCACACTATAGAGTACCTGGTCCTATATGAGTTTCCACTGAAAATACTAATGAAGCAGTAAGTAAATGAAACACGGGATTTTTACGTGAAAAAATCCCACTCAAGGGGACAAAAACCACGACCTACACTCGTAGGCTTTTAACTTCACTAACTTGCAATCACACTATTACAAGCCACTTTGTAATGACTCTATTACAAAGACTTCAATTTAACTAACTTGTGATACACTTACCACAAGCCACTTTGTCACACACTAGTTACAAAGACTTTAACTTATGACTAACTCTAGTCACAACATAAACTCAGAAGGTTTATGATATTGGGATTCCTAAAACAAAGCTTCTATGAAAGCAAGATAGGAGTTACAAAGAATAAATAACAAGATTACAACTCAACTACGGTTGCACATAGACTCATTGTGGAACTGATCCTTAGTGGAGTTGTCTTCTTGTTCTTGACACACTTGTGACTTCAATGCTGGATCAACTCTTTAATGCTTGAGAGAATATCATTATGCTCAAGTAAATAGCTTGTGCCTTGTACCATGTTGTCATACTACCAAAGACATCCTAAGGATGATGTCAGTTCATGGTTGGTACACGCGTCTTCCCAATGGCAAGTGACAGCTACACTGTCTGTTGCACTGTTGCATGTACAGTTGCAGGCAGGTACTTTCTGTAGTTGTTTTCCAGATGTATAGTTGACTTATACTTCTGTCAGAGAACATCCAGGGAACAGGTCTCTGTCTTGTTCCTCTTTTCTCTTTATTTGCAGCAGTTCACATTGGCTGGAGTTCAGGCTGGACTTCGTTCATTTGAAAAGTGTACCAAGTGTGTCAGGTTCCCTATCTGGCTCTTGACAGTAAGTTTGTTAGATCATCAAAACATAAGGCAAAGACATTGAAAGCCCATCACTCTCTCTCTCTCTCTCTCTCTCTCTCTCTCTCTCTCTCTCTCTCTCTCTCTNCTCTGAATCAATTCCACCAACAACAATTAAATAGCTTCAACTATTGACGAATTCATCGACATTATCTCTGAAATTGCAGGTAGAGGGGTCTGCCATTAACATAGTATTAAAAAGCTTCGAAACTTTGAATTAGATATTCGAGTTTTACGAGTTTGTGATTTTTTGTATTGGATATTCTTGAATACGATTGAAAATATCCTTTAGAGTTTATATCTCAATTTTAAGAGAGATTGGTTAAGTTTAAAGTTAGTTCTAGGTTGAATTTCTTAATAAAACTCGAGGAAGATGAAGTTTCGGAGTTATATTGCGATTGTATGATCAATGTATCATAATTGTATCTGATTTATATTTGATAAATGAATACCTAAGACAATTCTGATACAATATTAATACTATTAATATACAATATTGTATTATAATTTAAGTTTAGAGTTGGTTCTAGGTGGATGTTTTAAATTAAAACTTGAAAAAGATGAAGATCAAAGTTGTATCATTGTATCACAATTTGTACCTAAAACAATACATGATACAATACTAATGCAAGTATAATACGATATTGTATCAGTTTAAGTTTAGAGTTGGTTTTAAGTTGTATTATAATTGTATCAGATTGTAAGAATTCTTTCAGGATTGTATCAAATTTGTATCTGAATTATGAGCAGTTGTGAGATCGTGACGAATTTCACAGTTTGTATCACAAATATATGATAATTATATATTAATTTATTAGTATTATGTCAGGTATTATTTTGGATATTAATGTACCATCTACAAGTTATATACAATTGTGATACAAGTATGATACAATTATGTGTTTTACATATTGATGTATCTGATAAAATTTAAATACAATTTATGATATATTTATCATACAATTCCTGAATATTTCTTCATTTTTAGTGTTTTCCGATCTCCCAACAAAAGAACGATGCAATTGATGATTTAATAATATAAAATTATTGGCAATGGTGGGAAGAGAGAAGATGGAGTGGGCTTAGATTAAGGAATTTTGTTGTAAAAAAAAAAGGAGAGAGGAGAGGAGAGGGAAAAAAAGATATAATTGAATCCCTTAATTGAAGGCACTAATAATGGGGTGGGAGACTTTTAAGGAGCAATTAACATAATTTGTAAGAAAAACCTAGATACTTATTAAAAACTACAAAACATAGAGTCATAGGTAAATAGGTTTCTAATATAGTATAAGTAGGTAAAAGTCCTAACTCGAATTCCTAAAGAGAGTGCCACGCCGGCTGAAGGATAAGGCAGCCCAAGTAGTGGCTTTAGGCCCCCAAAATTTAGGGGCCGCTACTAAAAATTCAGCAAAAACCGACCAATTGGTCGGTCAAAAAATTGGCCAAAAAATCGACAAAAGTTGGTCGATTTTTTAAAATATTTTATTTTTAAATTTTTTACGAAACCGACAAACTTTGATCTGTTTTCGTTGGCGCAAAAATGCGGGAAGCATTTTTGAGTCCCGCAAAATTTATTTTTCAAGAAATCGACCAACTTTGGTCGGTTTTTCATTTAAAATAAATTAAAATTAATATTTAAAAGCCGACCAAAATTGGTCGGTTAATTCGGCTGGTCAATTTAAATAATTGACCAACTTTGGTCGGTTTTTTAATAAATCGACCAACTTTGGTCGGTTATTTTCGTGTAAAAATACAATTAAAGAGTATAAATCAATTAAAAGACAGTCTAAAAATAAAATGCACCAATTATCTAGTGGTAGAGTAGTATCCTGCCACAGTACAGACTCTGGTTCGATTCCCAGATGGTGCATTTTTAAATTAATTGACCGACCAAAGTTGGTCGGTAATTGATCGATATGTCCTTCTGACCTTCAAAATACCGTCCACACGTAAATGATCACGTTTTGGACGGTTATTGGCCATTACCGACCAATTCTGGTCTGTTTTTTTGGACGATTTTGCCTGGATTTCTAGTAGTGCCCTCATTTTCCGTTGGTTGTAATTTTATGAATTAATATTGTTTATCTTAAGGTTAAAAGGTATAATTTTTAATATAAAAAAAAATTAAATTTGTTATTGATGTTGACGGTTGAGATTTGAATAACCCGAAGCGTATAAAAATATCGTTACTTATTTATTTAGTGAATAAAAATTGAGATCACTAGATAATAAAATCTGAAAAAATATTGACTTAGTCTATATTAAAACAAAATAGTCACTCTGACATGATAGCTTAGACTTATTTTTCAAATTATATAGCGTTAAAGAAAATATTACAAATAGAAGATAAAACTCTAATCGATATACTTGATAAGATAAAAAGACTTTTTTTTTTCCAAATGTCTATATTCCTTATAGAACACTATCACTATAACAGTTGCATCCTAGGAAAGAAGTTTTTTTAAATTAAAATTGATAAAATCTTGTATCAGATCAACAATGCCTCACGACAAGCTAAATGGTTCGAATTAACAATACTATCAGTTAAAAAAGAATTATTAGAATAACTCAATAATAAGAAAATTATTAATAATTTTGCATCTAAAAAAGTTGGAAAAATAAACTTCAAATAAAAAAAATTTAAAAAAATTAAGAACTCACATCAGAATTTTGCTTTAGCCCACCAATAATGTTGAGCCGCCCTGAGTGTATGTAACACCTTGAGAGATATTTATTTATAAGAAATCAAATTTTAGACCTTAGTGACACATTTTAAAGTCGTGTACACCTATGTCCAAATCTCAAAGTGATCAATATCACGAATGGTTGTGTTGTTACTTTAATTAGTTCAAAATCCCAACACATAGACCAGTCGAAGGGCATGCAAAGATTCGTCATACATATCCTATATCACTTCGGTTACGTTAGACTGCCAAAAAGAGCTCATTGCATAACAATACCGGACTAGTTGGTACTATGTCATGGTCTATCTCACGACCCAATCCTTGCACCCGATCGTGATGGCGCCTATCGTGAAGACAAGGCCAGCCAGACCAAAACAGATCACCTCTTTTAAACAGTTAAATACCATAAATAGTTCTAAAACATGATATAATAACCATAATCTGCGGAAATAACGATAACAACAGTAGAAACCATCCCGACACACCCAAAACGGGGTGTCACAAGTCACGAGCAACTAATAAATCCGGATACAAGTCTACTAGATACGAAATCCGATACAGAAGTTCAAGAACATTAAAATAGTAAGATAAGGGAGGCACGGGGGATGCGGATGCTAACAGCTACCTTGTAGTCTCCGAAAACACTGCCTGGACTGGGAGGATCAACACTCAGGAGCAGACTCTGCGATGCCTGAATCTGCACACACGGTGCAGGGAGTAATGTGAGTACTCTGATCCAGTGAGTAATAATCATAAATAATATCTGAAGGCAAGAAAATACGTAAAGGCACAAAGCAATTCTATATCAAGCAGTAAAATCAATTAAATCTGTAAATCAGTGAAGAAGTCAAATGAAATCCCTTTAAATCAAGTAAAACAAGTAATTTAGCAGGTAAATAACAAGTAGAAATTCGCCCCTCGAGAACAGTAACAATAGCTCAGAACCGTATCAGCCCCTCGGGCTCACTCTCAGTACAGTTTCAGCCCCTCGGGCTCACTCTCAGATCATGATGTGTACCCACGCTCATTGTGGGTGTGCAGACTCCGAAGGGGCCCCTTACAGCCCAAACACTATATCAAGGCACCTCGTGGCATCATCTCTCGGCACTCGGCCTCACATCACTCGACACTCGGCCTCACATCACTCAAGCCACCTCGTGGCGTATAAAAGTATCTCAGGCCCTCGGACTCATATCACTCAGCATATCCTCACATATGGCCCTCGGCCTCACTCAGTCCGAAAATCATCACAAGCCCCTCGGGCATTAGTAAAACAGTAGTTCTCAGCCCAAAACATCATTTAGAAGTATCATTTAAGTTTCAAATATGAGTAGAAGTGGCTGAGTTTGTAAAACAGTAAATATCAATAGGACTGAGTTCAAGTAATAAGTCAAAACAGTGAGGAAATAGTGATAAAATCCTCGAAGGATTCAAATAATTGGCACGAAGCCCAAATATGGCAATCAGCCCAAATCTCAATGATAACAAGTAAGTTTCAGTCAAATACGCGGTAAAATCATCAATCGAGACGGACCAAGTCACAATTCCCAGTAGTAAATGATCTCATGTTTATCATCAAGCGCGTGTCTCACCTCAATATAGCACTACGTTGTGCAATCCGGGGTTTCAAACCCTCAGGACATCATTTACAATCACTACTCACCTCGAACCGGTTACAACTCTAGCTCGCGACGCCTTTTCCCCTCGAATGGGCCTCCAAGCGCGTCGAATCTATCCAAAATCAGAACGAATACGTCATAATATACTAAGGGAATAAAGCCCACGCAAAAACAATCAAAAAATATCAAAAATCCCGAAATTAGCAAAACCTGAGCCCCAGGCCCACTTCTCAAAACTCAGAAATTTTCACATCAACGGGTTCCTTATCTTCCCACGAGTTCATGCATATCAAAATTTCTCAACTCCGACCTCAAATGGTCCTTCAAATCCCAATTCAAAAGTTCAAAATCCCAAGCCCTAGTTCTTCCATCTTGTAGCTTAGGTTTCATGAATTTTTAGGTTGATTTCGCAATAGAATAACGTTTTAGGTTAAAATATCTTACCTCCAATCAATTCTCCTTGAATCTCTCTTTAATCACCTTCAAAAAGCTCTCAAAATGCTCAGCTATGGAGGAAAAATGACTCAAAATGGCGGATAAAATAACTTAAACACTTTCTGCCCAGTTGTGACTTTTCTTCATCGCGATCGCGAAGAACAAAATTCCAAGACTCCAAAAATACACTATGCGAATGCGATGCCTACACTGCGAATGCGATGCTTTATTTACTAGACCTACGCGAACGCGAACCAACTGATGCGAACGCGAAGAGCAAATCCACTGGACCCCCAAATCCTTATACACGAACGCGGAACTCTGCATGCGAACGCGAAGCACAAGATCAAAGCCCTCCGTGAACGCGAGACCTCAAACGCGAACGCGAAGGCTAAACTCTGGCCAACCCAAAATCCTTCTACGCGATCGCGACTCAACCTATGCGATTGCGAAGGCCAAAATCTCTACAACAACTGAGTGGATTTTTTGCAACTCCTCAAACTCTAAAATGGTCCGATTGACCACCCAAAACTCACCCGAGGCCCCGGAGACCTCAACCAAAATCACCAACATATCCTAAAACCTCGTTCAAACTTGTTCCAATCATCAAAACACCTCAAACAACACCAAATCCACCAATTCACATCGAATTCAAGCTAAATTTTCCAAAAACTTCCGAAACACGCTTTTGATCAAAACCCAACCAAACCATATCCAAATGACCTAAAATTTTGCACACACATTCCAAATGACATAAAGAAGCTACAACAACTCTGGAAATTCCATTCCGACCCCCGGATCAAAATCTCACCTACCAACCGGAAATCGCCAAAATACTAACTTCGCTAATTCAAGCCTAGTTCTACACCGGACCTCCAAAATCCAATTTCGATTATACTCCTAAGTCATAAATCACCTCCTAAAGCTAATCGAACCATCAGAACTCACATCCGAGCCATCTAATACATAAGTCAACATCCAATTGACCTTTCCAACTTAAACCTGCTTAAAAGAGACTAAGTGTTTCATTTCTTACCAAATTCACTCCGAATGCAAACCAACCATCTCGATCACATAAAACACGGATAACAAAGCATACAGAAGCAG
The DNA here is from genome assembly GCF_001879085.1 of Nicotiana attenuata. Taxonomy (NCBI): domain Eukaryota; kingdom Viridiplantae; phylum Streptophyta; class Magnoliopsida; order Solanales; family Solanaceae; genus Nicotiana; species Nicotiana attenuata. Next base: position 46,567,777 of record NC_031993.1, read on the forward strand.
AAAGGGGGGAAACAGATCAGTAACTCAAGAGACGACTGGCCGGGTCGTCACAGTCTAACTGTAAAGTGCAGGCCAAAACACAATAAACCTGAGTACTAAAACTATGACGTAGGTCGCTCATGCAGATAGGTCCATCTTCATATATATGCTTAATTACCTCTATGTTCATCCACTATAAACGTATAGAAGTCTAAACTTGTTTAACAAGAACAAAATACCGATCAGCTGCAAAGACAAATCATTCAATCTCAAGCCTAAACCATGGCTATTTTGAAATCTGTTCTTTACCTGTTGATGTTGGCTATCCGTACTGTAATTGTGCTGCAAAGCCAAGTCATTGAATCTCTGGGACAGACATGCTTTGCATCACTTGGGAATTTGAACGCGTGTGCGCCTTTTGTAATGCCAGGAACATCGAATCCAAGACCTAGTGCGGACTATTGTGATGCCCTTAAATCGCTGGATCATGATTGCATTTGTAACACCCTTCGTGTTGCTGCCCGCCCTTCCCTCCCAGTGAAACCTTTCTTCCCCTCTCTTGTGCTGGTCCGTAGTAATCTCTCCATTCCCAAATATTAGTCGATTTTGCAAATCGAATTAGCTTCTAAATATTAATACGGAAAGGGTCAAAACTACCGCTATTTCTTGATAAATGGTTTGCTGATACCCTTCATCTATCCAAAAAAGTACACGACGTTAATTCTATTCATACACTTGCCCCTGTCGACGCCCCATTTTTCTCTATTGAAATCGGGTATACGACATTTGGGAGGACAACTCTATTCCCTTTCGAGAATTGGGTTTAGGAGTTGAAGAGTCGCCACCTAATGATTATAGTGCATTAGGACACTTATTTAGAAGAGTTTGAGATGAAGAGACCAGAGATTAGGGTAAGGGCTAGAAATTATCCCGAGGGGAAGGTGTTAGGCACCCCTCAGGATCCACAAGTGTGGTTCCCGGCCATGCTACAATTATGACTTTAGGAAGACAAAAATAAAGCAAAGGGTTTCATATAGTTTTGCAAACAAGTTTAAGAGTTGAAGAAATAGAGAGTTTAGAAAATCAGTTTAAGAGAAAACTTGAAAAAATTAACAAGTAAAGGAAGAGGGGTCCTAGGTTTACAAATAATATGGATCACATCAATGCAATATCCAGCAATCGCTCCTCAGAAGAGGGGTCGCACGTGATATTAGTGCATCAGTCATCATATCCATATTCTACCCTTCCCACCCCGTTAAGGTATTAAAGCGCGGATAGTCTCGTTTACTTTTTGCATGCTAGTACCCGCCCCAATCCTATCAGTCCCGGAGGTATTAGGACTACTAATCCTAAAAGGGAGAAAGGGATGAGGCTTTTAGAGAGTTTTAAAGGACAAGATACTAAGGCGACATTCAAAACATAGATGCAAGTAAAGGGGAAAAGCAGACAAACAAATAAGGCTCAAATAAACCTCCTTAATCAGATAAGTCATGTAGTTTAGCATGTCTTGCAAATACTGGTTTGGTCTTAAATTAGATTAAAATGGTGAGCGGACTGGTTCAACACATATCTTTAGACAGGAAGTCCGCATTAGGCCTACTCGAATGCAGTTGTCAGAGATTAAGGCACTTTAATTACACGGATAGGACTACTGACTTTTGAAGACAAACTGGTATAGAAAGGTTTTAAAAAGGTTGCAGACTTAAGAAAATGGTTTAGAACGAGTTCCAGAAAGACAGACTATTAAGTTGCAGACTAATACAGAAAGAGTAATTTTGAAACGAGTTTCAAAAGAGGCAGACTGTTTAAGGAAAATGAATTTGAATTGCAGAACTGATTTAAAGAGTATAAGTACAAGAAGTGAATTTAATCTGATTTAGAAATCGTTTGTCAGATTATCAGAAAGGCAGAAGTTTTCAAAAAAGAGCATGCATTGATTTGAGAATGTTTATTAAAAGGGATAGGTTTTGGAAAGAAAAGCACTGATCTGTGTGTAAAGAAAGTTTAATAGTACAGAAAGTCATTATTTTAGTCAATTGTTCCAGTAAAAAATCGTTACTATTTTTAGACGAATGATATGAATCTGATTTAAGGGATCCTATAGGCATGATTTCTACGAGTTATTGATTCTAACCCCTTTTAAACGTTTACAGCCTTATGAGCATGATATCTATGCGCTGATTTTTATTGGACCTAATGGTTTTCCTAATGTTATAAATATGCACATTCCTGTAGGCATGGTGTCTATATGCATGCTTGCAAAAAATTTAAGAATTAGGTCGTATAGGCATGGTTTCTACTCATGAGTTGTCACACATTAATAGTAAAGAGATCCAATATGCATGATTTCTACCCTTTATGCAGAAAAGTAAAACCCCCACCCTTTTCACTAGATCCCCGAGTTGATACGAATTACTACAGACCAGAAAAGTAGAAAAAAAGTACATCAGAAATTACAGCTGCATCCAAGGAACCTAATGCAGACTTAGTGTCTAACAATATGAGATTGAACCACTTCCGGGATCCAGATTTTTCAAAGCCTTCTCTTTATCCAGGGTGTTTCAAAGTTCCAAGGAATTTCAGGAATTCCATGCATTGCTTACACCCAAGATACCAATCAGAATAAGTTGTAGTGCAGTATGGAAGAGCCAGCCCTCAGGTGTCCAAGTTCATAGGGAGCTCATGGGTCCAAAGTATGGCTCACAAGAGAGGGACATAACTTAATGTTCTAAGAATAAGTGTAAGTGCAAAAAAGGGGGTTGGGAAATGCCATAACAGGTTGGGGGTCATGCCTATCCACAAAGCAGGCTGGCACACCCCTGACCAAACCTATTTAGCCAACAAACAGGAGCATAGACCTATGAAGGTCAGACCATGGCCTGGACAGTGATTAGGACACTGCCAGACCAAGGTCTTAGTCTCAGAGCACACATAAGGGAAAAGGGAGTGGAAATTGATAGAGCTTAGGATTCAAGGAATCCAGTCCAGACACATGAACAATAATGTTTAAGTATTGTCATGCTTTATGAACCATAGCTCGACATATAAGGGGTTCAGGGATAGGGAATTCATATAGGAACAAAGATGGCAAACTTGCAGAAAAGCAGTAAGAAACAAGCACAAAAGAACTGAAGTGTAAAACACATAGGGGAGAGGCAGTATTAAACTAAAGAGACATACCAGTTGCAAAGTAAACAGAAAGAGAAGCAGAACACTTGCAGCCACAAAGAAACTAACTTATGATTTCAGCAGAAAACTCGAATGCTTTTGAGAGAACTCAAAAAGTATTTGAGAAAGAGAAGTAGTGAGTATATTGTATGTGATCGTTAGAACTCTTGTGTCTTTGAAAGAGAAGAGTGTAGAGGTATTTATAGTTCTGAAAACGAGTAAAGAGTAAGGTAAGCAGTATAATTTCAGCACAAATATGGAAACAATCATAGTTAGAATCAATTAACCCATGTGATTCCCCTTTAAATAAGGAATTACTATTTAACAGGTGTCAACAAGTTTAATTAAGGAAAGAAAATTGATTCAGGGTCGGATTGATTATTGCCATAAAAAGGATAGTAAAAGCATGAAGTAGACAATCGAGTCTAAATACAAAAATAGGCTTATTTTGGAAAAGATTCAGTAAAGTAAAAATATAATAGTAAAGGGAACAGAATCAATTGATTTTAAACAGGCGAGCAAAATTAGGGCTTATGAAAGAAAAGCTTTTGAAATCAGTCACAAAATTAAAGGAACCAAGATCAATCAAGAGAAGAACATGATTCTGCATTTCACTATATAAATAGCAAGGGATGAATAAGCATGTAAAGTTAAACACACTGATAAAAAAAGAAGCAACACAACATACAGTAGCCATAGAGGCAAACTAGTGTTCAGTAGCAAAAGAATACTCGAAGCACAGTAGTTAAGTAGGTCAAGTAGTCACATGAAATCAACAGTGAAGAAGAACATGGTATTAGGTAAGATAAATCAGAAACAAGTAAAGGTCTCAGAGTAGTAAAAAGTGAGAAAAACTTCTAAGAATTCTAGGGCTTTTACAGTAGCCGAGTTTTGAAAGATGGTAAGAACTTAGAATCGACAAATCAAACAAGGAAAAGAGAGTCAGAACTAAAGAACAAGTACACATGTAGACAAATAGTTTCAGAACTCGGATAAACTAAAAGGATCTAGGGTTTTTAACATGCTAAAACAAATAGAAGAACAACATGAACAAATCATAGCCAAATCACAAATAGTGTCATGGGACTTGGCCGTATGTTACCATATTGCTCAAGTCTCTGTTCTTTATATAGAATCCATGTACCCACAACACCCAAAGAGTCTCCTTTTTTGTGATCACTGCCCATAGGAGTTTACATATTGCTGCCTTATTCCATGTGTAAAAATTAATAATGTTCATCCCTCCAGCTGACTTGGGCATACACAGCTGATCCATGACACTAATGCCTTCCTCGATGCTTCACAACTTCCTGTCCAGGGAAAGGTTCTACAAATGCTTGTTAGTAGTTGAGTTACCTTCTTTGGCAACAGAAATACTTGAGCCCAGTATGTTTGCACCTCAAACAACACACTCTTGATCAGTTGCAGTCTTCCACTGTAGGATAGCAGCTTAGTAGTCCAACACTTGATTTTTGCAATCATTCTCTCAATTACTGCCATGCACTGCTGTATGGTAAGCTTCTTGGAGGATAGGGGATTCATTCAAAATCTGCTCCTTTAGCTCCATTGATACACCAGTGATATAAAGGGAACTTTTGTCCAGATTAGCTTTAAGTCCAGAGACCTCTGAGAAGTGGTTGAATGCTTGCAGCAGCAACTGAATGGAAATTCTATCTGCTCGAAAACACATTATAAGATCATCCACAAAACATATATGCACTAACTTCAATTTTCCACATCTTGGATGGTAGTTGAAGTTAGGATTATGCTGCAGCTGCTTAAGAGTCATGTTCAGATATTCCATAGCTAGCACAAAGAGGTATGGGGACATAGGGTCCCCCGGCCTTAATCCCTTTTTTGCCATAAACTTAGGAGTGAGCCCTCCATTAATTAGGATTGAGTAGCTTACTGTAGTAACACATTCCATGATCCAATTAATGAACTTCCCCGGCAAGCCAAATTCCACCAGAACATTTTTGAGGAATACCCATTCCACTGAATTATATGCTTTCCTTATATCAATTTTGATAAGGCATCTAGGTGATAATCCTTTTTGAGTGTATCCCTTCACTAATTCATGGGCCACTATAACATTATCTAATATGCTTCTCCCTGCTATGAAAGCTGATTGGGATGGTCCAACCAGATAATCCACTACTGTTTTCAACCTAGCAGCAAGAATTTCCCCTATAAGCTTGTACATGGTGGTGCAACAAGCTATAGGTCTATATTCTTTCACATATGTAGGATTAGGAACCTTAGGTACTAATGTTATAGTAGTGTAGTTGATCTCTTTTAACAGCTTCCTATTGTTGATGAAATGCATAATGGCCTCAGTAACTTCTTCTCCTATTATCCCCCAATACTCCTTGAAAAATACTGCAGTGAATCCATCAATTCCAGGAGATTTATCATTAGGCAGATCCCTTAATGCTTGTAACACTTCTTCTTCTGTTACTGGCTGAACAAGAGCTTGTTGTTGCTCCCTGTTGAGGCATGGCCCATATTTGGCATAATAGGTGTTTAGGCCTGGCAGCTCTGTAGCACTTGTGCGTAGTAACTTCTTGAAGAATTCGATAAACTTCTTTTGCACCTGATCAGGCTCTGTTAGCTGCACTCCTTGCTCATTCCATATGGATACAATACTATTTCTCCCTTGCCTGGCTTTGAGTTGAGCATGAAAGTATTTTGTGTTGGAGTCCCCATGATTAATCCAAACAACTTTTGATTTTTGTCTAAGTACTATTTCATGTATAACAGCCCATTTCTCCAAATCTTTCAGTATCTCCCTTTCTGCTGCAATCAACTGGTTATTGTATAGATCATTCTCCAATTCCTACTGCACCTCATTAAGCTTGCACAGAAGTCCCTCTAATTTATAATCTAAAAGGTTTGGCCAGTCTCTGCCTCGGCACACTAGTAGATATAAGGATAGGTGAGTGATCTGAGCATCCTGGATTGTGGTAGCAGGCCTCCAGATTGCCATAATTAAGAAACTACTGATCATTGCCTAGAGCCTTGTTATTCCATGAATATTGACATCCCTTCCTTCTAATTTGACCAAGGCTAATCTCATCTACACATTCCTGAAAGTCTTGTGTTTCTGCCTGTTGGACAGGGGACCCATTGACTCTATCATGAACTGACATAATTGTGTTGAAATCTCCCATTATTACCCATGGTTCTGTCACATTGTTACTAATCCTCTTCAGTTGTTCCCAGATTTGCTTCCTTCCTTCATTAGTATTATGGCCATAAATGTAAGTAACATAACTTGCAAAGCCTGACTACTTGTCTTTCACATAGCAATGGACCACTTGAGGTTGTGAAAATATAATGCTGACCATAACCTGTTGTGGTTTCCAACAAACCCATATTCTACCATTAGGACTTGAGTTATAGTCTGCTTCTACTTGCCAATCTGCTCCCAGTTTCCTCTTTATTCTTTCAGCTTTATTTACTTTCACTTTTGTCTCAAGACAACCAACTAGAACCACTTTATTTTTAAGCAGAAATGATTTGAACTCCTTCTGCTTATAGGGCTTATTTAGCCCTCTAATATTCCATGATCCAAAAATCATGGAGGGTTCTTATTGGCTGAGTTAGGAACCCTTCCCACATTACTTGTGAGTTTCTCTGTATCAATCCTTGATGCACTAAATTTATTCTGCCTTAGTACCCTCTCTATTTCAATACTTGCCCTTATTTTATCTTGCACTTCTGGCATTTTTTTGCTTCCCTCTATCATCTTTACTATTAATTATCACCGTTGGTCTATCTTCAGTCTGTTGTCCATTTATAATCAAGCTATCTGCATCTTCTAAGCTCTCAGATTGTTTCACTATTGGGGCCCTATCTCCTGGATTCAGTTCCTGCTCCTTCCCTTCTTCTTTGGTTGTATCATTTTTTTCTCTCCATTCCTTCTTTTGGTTTTTCTTTCCTTTGTTCAATTGTTGTTGTTTCCAGTTGCCATTGTCATCTACTTTTTCCTTACAGCTGCATGTAGCATGTCCCATTTGTAGACAGTCTTGACAGAATAAGGGCTTCCGCTCATATTCCACCACCTGTACATGGCATTTTCCATTAGGCATCTCTAATGAAATATCATCTGGTAGTGGTTGTGATATGTCCATTTCAATTAGCATTCTGGCATAAGCAATTCTATCTTCCTGTGTTGTCAATTTATCGGTACAAATTGGTCGTCCTAAACAGCTGGCTATTCTTCCCAAGTTCCCAGCAGTCCAAAATTGTATTGGTAAATTTGGAAGCATTACCCACATAGGAACATTTTGGTCAGGTTCCACACTCATCTGAAAGTCTGGACTCCATTGCTTGAGCACAAGAGGTCTATAATTAAAAATGTATGGCCCATTTTGTAGAATTGCAGACTTATCTTCCTCACAATCAAATCTGAATAGGAAATACCCATCGTTATGGAGATATACCTGAGGAGTATTGACTATATTCCATACTCCATAAACGAATTTGAGCATCTCCTTAAACGCAGGGTTTCCTCCGATGACATACCCAATCAAGGCTAAACTCCATTTCTGATTCTGCTCCTCAATTTCCTTTGGATCTAGTTTAACTACCTTCACTCCGTCCTTCATTACCGGTGGAAAGTAGTCAAGCTTCTGTCCCACTTGCTGCTGTCGATTCCCTTTTACCACTTCCGCCATAGTAGGTTTCACTTCAGTAGATTTAGCCGAGAAAGTAAGTTTCCTTGCTGCATTTGAAGCTCCTACAACTGGATCTAGTGGAGTCTCTTCTTGTCTTGGTGGCTTGTCTTGGTGGAATCGTCGTTTGCATTACTGTTGGTGCACTCCCCATCCCTGGCATCCATTGCATCAATTGAATCGGCTCTAGAGTTTGGGGAACTCCAGATTCTGGTGTTATTTGCCTAGAAGTTCCTTCATTAGCTTTTGGAGAGGTCGGCGTCGGAGCTGCCTGCCTCTTCTTCCTCGCCATTTCTGATCAGTGACGCACGTTAGCAACACTTACGTAACATGCCCTTATTTTTCCTGAAATTCTTCTTATGGTTGACTAGAGTTAAAATTTAATTATGGTTGACTTTGATCAATATTTTGAGAAAATGGACCCGGATCTGTGTTCCGACGATCCCGGAAGGTCTGCACTAAAATATGGGACTTGGCCGTATGCCCAAAAATAAATTCCGAGGTCCTAACCCTTAGAAATTAATTTTTGAAAGAAAATTATTTTACTGAATTATCTAAGAAATGAAGAAAAGAATTAATGTTTGAAACCATTATTATCGGGCCCGTATTTTGGTTCAGGAGCCCGATACAAACTTGTTATAGTATTTGAAAGATAACTGTGAAATTTGGTGAAAAACAGAGTTTATCGGGCCCGTATATTTTCTCTTGTAACCCTCTGCTTTACTGACTTCAAACTTCAATGTATTCCTCTGTTATACGGGCGGGCTCCCGACTTCAAACTAGAAATGTAAAGACTGAAATGTATTCCTCTGTTATACGGGCGGGCTCCCGACTTCAAAACTTGAAATGTAAAGACTGAAATGTATTCCTCTGTTATACGGGCGGGCTCCCGACTTCAAAACTTAAAATGTAAAGACTGGAATGTATTCCTCTGTTATACGGGCGGGCTCCCGACTTCAAACTGGAAATATAAAGACTGAAATGTATTCCTCTGTTATACGGGAGGGCTCCCGACTTCAAAAACAACTCTGAAAATAAACGCCATTCCTCTCTTCAGGAGGGCTCCTGACTTCAACAACAACTTTGAAAATAAAAATCGTCATTCCTCTCTTCAGGTGGGCTCCTGACTTCAACAACATCTTTGAAAATAAAAACGCCATTCCTCTCTTCAGGAGGGCTCCTGACTTCAACCAACAACTTTGAAAATAAATCGCCATTCCTCTTTTCAGGGGAGCTCCTAACTTTAACAACAACTTTGGAAAATAAAACGCCATTCCTCTCTTCAGGCGGGCTCCTGACCTCAACCAACAACTTGAAAATAAAATGCCATTCCTCTCTTCAGGCGGGCTCCTGACTTCAACAATAACTTAGAAAATAAAATGTCATTCCTCTCTTCAGGCGGGCTCCTGACTTCAAACAACAACTTAAAAATAAACGCCATTCCTCTCTTAAAGCGGGCTCCTGACCTCAACCAACAACTTGGAAAATAAAATGCCATTCCTCTCTTCAGGCGGGCTCCTGACTTCAACAACTTAGAAAATAAAACGCAATTCCTCTCTTCAAGCGGGCTCCTGACTTCAAACAATAACTTAAATATAAACGCCATTCCTCTCTTCAGGCGGGCTCCTGACTTCAAACAACAACTTAAAAATAAACGTCATTCCTCTCTTCAGGCGGGCTCCTGACTTCAACAACAATTGGAAAATAAAACGCCATTCCTCTCTTCAGGCGGGCTCCTAACCTCAATCAACAACTTAAAAATAAACGACATTCCTCTCTTCAGGCGGGCTCCTGACTTCAACAACAACTTCAGAAATAAATCGTCATTCCTCTCTTCAGGCGGGCTCCTGACCTCAACAAACAACTTCAGAAAATAAATCGCCATTCCTCTTCTTCCTCGCCATTTCTGATCAGTGGCGCACGTTAGCAACCCTTACGTAACATGCCCTTATTTTTCCTGAAATTCTTCTTATGGTTGACTAGAGTTAAAATTTGATTATGGTTGACTTTGATCAATATTTTGAGAAAATGGACCCGGATCCGTGTTCCGACGATCCCGGAAGGTCCGCACTAAAATATGAGACTTGGCCGTATGCCCGAAAATAAATTCCAAGGTCCTAACCCTTAGAAATTAATTTTTGAAAGAAATTATTTTACTGAATTGTCTAAGAAATGAAGAAAAGAATTAATGTTTGAAACCATTATTATCGGGACCGTATTTTGGTTCAGGAGCCTGATACAAACTTGTTATAGTATTTGAAAGATAACTGTGAAATTTGGTGAAAAACAGAGTTTATTTGACGTGAGTTGGACTTCCGGTTGAAGAGTTATGAACTCTGAGAGTTCTTGATGAAAATGTTGAGTTTTGAGGTTTAATTCATGATTTTACATGTTATTTTGATGATGATATCGCACGAGTAGGTCCATATGATGTCTTTAAGTTAGTATGCACACTTGGTTTGGAGTTCCGAGGGCACGGGTGAGTTTCAGGTAGGTTCCGGGATGCCTTAGGATTAAAACATGGATGTTGCAGGTTCAGAGAAGTGCAAATCTCTGAACACGGCAGTGCTGACCGTATTGGTTTTGGTGATGTCCGCGGTGGGGGTTGTGCGGACGCACTCAATTTTGTGCGGTCCGCACAGATTCACTGGTCCGACTTCGGAAGCCTATATCTTTTGATATACAAGGAATTTTGAGATGATTCAAAAATGAAAGTTGTAGCCCTTCGTGTCTAGTTTCCAGAAAGGCAAAGAAATCACAATGGACATCTGTAGAGAAAGTTATGGCCAAAATACTAAAGCATGTCACTGCAGTCCACATGGAGAGATGTGCGGCCGCACTCGATTTTGTGCGGTTCGCATAGGGGGTATGAGATGGGTATATTAAAATGGGATTTTCAGTTATTTTTTATTTTTCTAAACCCCAAAAACATAAGAGGCAATTTTTCAAACAGCCTTTCTTCTCCAAAACATTGCTAAGTGATTTCTAACTCATTTTCTTTACTCCTTAACTTCTTTTCACAAGATTTCATCCTAGAATCAATGGTTTTCATGGGGGAATTGGGTGTTTTGGGTAGAACCTAGGTTTTTCAAATTTTGGGGATTTGGACCTTGATTTGAGGTCCAATTTCAAAACAAATTATATATTTGGGTTCGTGGGACAATGGGTAATCGGGTTTTGGTTCGAACCTCGGGTTTGACCATGTGGGCCCGGGGGCGATTTTTGACTTTTTAGGTAAAACTTTGGAAAATTTATTTTCATGCATTGGAGTTGATTCATTTAGCGTTTATTGATATAATTAAGTAGCTTGTGGCTAGATATGAGCGAGTTGGTGGTGGAATCAAGAGGTAAAGTGATAGTTGAAGCTTGAGTTGTGTTCGTGGCATCAAGGTAAGTGTTTGGTCTAACCTTAGCTTGAGGATTTAAGAGTTGTGTCCTATTTGCTATGTATTATTTGTTGAGTACGACGTATAGGCATGGTGACGAGTATCTATATGTTAGTGTCAAGCATGCTCGTGAGTCTTATACGATGATTAATGTGACTCCATTTGTATTGTTCATGCCTTTTGTGATGATTTCTATTGTTGAGCAAGGCTTGTAGAAGTAATATTGGATTTGAATATTGAAGAGCGTTGGCTCAAGTTGTAAAATAAATTGCGGAAGTATAATTGGCAATTGAACCTTATAGAGCATTCGCTCAAGTTGTGAAGTGAGTTGTGAAGTAAATGTGAAAAGGGAAAGAGAAGAGGATTTTTGATATTGTTCCCTCGCCGATATTCGATTGTTGTACTGTTGTTTCCTTGCCGGGATTTTATTGTGATTTCATTTATTTCCTTGACCTTATTTCATGTGATTATTGTTTTGGTAAGAGAGTGTTAAAGTACGAAGGGTGATGTCGTGCACTTGTCCTTGATTTTCCTGAATCTTGTTGATAATTGAGTTATGTTATCCTTTACGTTTATTTACGGATTTTCTGTTGTTACTTGATTTTATTATGATGTTATTGATTCCCTCACCGGAATATTGTTTCTCCCTTATTGTCCCCTTGTCGGGGCTCCTTTGTTATTGGTGTTGAATTGTATATTGGGATCGGGTTGTACGCTGCAACAATATTATATTTGGATCGGATTGCACATTGCAACAATATTATATTTGGATCTGGTTGCATGCCGTAACAATATTATGATTGGATCGGGTTGCACGCTGCAACAACAATATAATTGGATCGGGTTGCACGATGCAACAACAATATAATTGGTTCGGGTTGCACGCCGCAATAACAATATAATTGGATCGGGTTGCACGCAGCAATAGTGATAAATGATATGGATCGGGTTGCACGCCGCAATAGTATTTCTATGATTTGAATCGGGTTGCGCGCTGCAACAGTAGATAATAAAAGTGTATATTGGTTGGTTACGATTTCCTTATTCTTTTGTTGTTAATTCTAAATTGTCTTTATGCTTCTCTCTTGAATTACTTTTGATAAATGATATTCCCCCGCAGCATGTCCCCCTCCCATATTTAATTGTTTATTTCTGTTTTATTTTCCGCTGTATATAATGTAACTGCACAGGTTTAATTGGTAGTCTAGTCCTAGCCTCGTCTTTACTTCGCCGGGGTTAGGCCAGGGCAACAGGCATTTACCAGCACATGGGGTCGGTTGTGCTGATACTACACTCTGCACTCTTTTGTGCAGATCCCAGTGCTATAGACTTCGGACCGCAGTGAGATTGCTGCTTCGTGTTCATCAGGCGACCCGAGATAGTCCTGCAGGCATCCGCAGACCTTGGAGTCTCCTTCCATCTGTTATTCTTGTTTCTTTTGTATTGCCAGAGACAGTGTTGTATTATTTCTTTCAGACCTTTAATTGTAGTACTCTTAGACAGTCTATGAAGTCGTGACACCAGTCTTGGGTAGATTTATTATGGATTGGTATTACTAGCATTATTAAAACTTTACAATGCAACCTTTCGCTTATTCAATTCTGTCGTTATCTAATTATTGGCTCTTAACTGTTATCGGATTAAAAAATAAAAACAAGGTAAATAGTTCAATTGGTTGGCTTGTCTAGCTTTCACTAATAGGCACCATCACGACTCACGAGGGTGGGAAATCCAGGTCGTGTCAACAAGCCTTCAGAAGACAGATTTTCCGTATAAAATACTACACCATATTTAAATATGAAGTCCACCACATTGTTCTGGATTTCAAGTTGTAACAAGAACTGGAGAAATGTATAATGCAGTTGAAACAAAAAAAAATACTTGAAAATTAACCCTAATATACAGAGACTAGAAAAATATTTAAAAAACTTATCAAAACAAATTACACAATGATTACAAAATTACAACATAAAACCAATAACAGAGTGACAAAATTATCAGAAATAGACGAACTAATGAACAGAGAAAAAAATCGTAAAAGTTAAAATACCACAAATATTTAAACGTTAATGGTACGAAAATCAAACTTAAACCTAAGGAAACAACAATAACAACGAAAATCCAAACACATTATTGTAAAAGCAACACTCGCCCAGATAATTTTGAAGAAAATTGGACCTAACCCAGATAAGATTCGAAGAAAAATGCTCTCACGAAAGCGAAATCTGTACACTGCTCTAAAAACAAAGAGAAGGGCGATAGAATATGAAAAGTAACTAAATAGTATGTTAAAAAGTTCAAGGTCAATTATATCATTTATTAATATATTTTAAGTTAAAATGGCTAGAAATCGATTACATTACCGATGGTGGCTTTTTTTGGATTGCCAACCGTAAAAATGGATACGCCATGCCATTTTAACAGTTGATTTGGTTTGATTTTGATAAAAATAGAACTAACCCGATCCATGTACACCCCTAATGAGAGTTTTATCAGACAATATCTCAAAGTTGTTTAAATCAATTATTGCGAAATCTATCATCATAGTTTAATAGTATCGATGAAAATTTTATCAGACAAAACGTAAGTACAACTTACATTGTCCTTCATCCCATTCTCAACCTCTATTACCTTATCACCACGTGTAACTAAACTATTTAAAAAAATAATTCTAGTCGGTAGCTCTTCCAACGTTACAATTAAAGGTACCTTATGGGTAACTAACTGTAGTTAGGTGTAACGACTCGACTAGTCGTTTTGAGCATTTGCAATTCGCTCGGTAGTTTATGGGCGCGAGTAGCTCCGTATGATGTATTTTGACTTATGTGAATTGTCGATTTTGATTTTCAAGTTATTCAGGACTGATTTGGAAGAATGATTCTCAACTAGGGAGCTTTAAATTTGAAAAAGTTGACAGAGTTTGACTTTTTAGTATTTGACTTCTGATTGGAATTTTGATGATTCGGTTAGCTTCATTGGGTGATTTTGGACTTAGGAGCGTGTTCGGATTATGATTTGGAGGTCCGTAGTTGAATTTGGCTCGAAATGACGAGAGTTGGATTTTTTTGAAAAGTTTGGCCGAGAGTGGACTTTTTGATATCGGGGTCGGATTTCAATTACGGAAGTTTAAGCAGGCCCATAATGTCAAATGTTGTCTTGTGCGCAAAATTTGAGGTCTATCGGACGTGATTTGATGGGTTTCGGCATCGGTTGTGGCAATTTGAATTTCAAGTTCATTGATTTTTGGATTGAGGTGTAATTCGTCGTTTCGATGTTGTTATGTGTGTTTTGAGGCGTCGAGTAAGTCCGTGTTATGTTATGGGACTTGTTATTATATTTGGACGTGGTCCTGAGGGGCTCGGGTGAGTTTCAGATAGGTTTGGGTTGTGTTGCGCTCGTTTTTTTATGTTTCGACATCGTTTCTTCAAGAATAAATGGTATATGAGCTCCAATTTCTGTTTTTATTGAAGCATTAGATCTGTATCGTAATTATGGAGCCATAGCAAAAAAAATCGTCGAATTGGACATCGTATGAGGAGTTCATGGTCATTTTACTAAGAATTTGGTTACCAGATTTTTCAGAGTAATTACGAAATTGTCACTGACTTTGTATTTAAAAATTTGTACTATTTCCAAATATTGAAACCAACATATCCCCTTCAATATAAGGTCAAATGGAGTGACTCACGAGCCAAAACTTAGCTATAATTTCATAAGGAATCCATTGGAGGCATCAAAACTGAGTTTCGAGATCATTTGCATAAGAAACAAGGCAGCACAATGTTAAAACAAAGGTTTTGTTCATTTAACATATTTTGAGTTGGGGAGCTTGGAATTTGGAAATCTTTGAGGCAATTTTCACCATATGAATTGGGGTAAGTGTTCTCTACTCGGTTTTGGTTATATTCCATAAATCTATCTTCGATTTTAGCTTTTGGTTTATGAATTTTAAAGAAAAAATTGGGGGTATTGGCCTAAAGTTTCATAATATAGATTTTTGAGTTTTAAACATCGATTTGGAGTCGGAATTGAGTGAAATGGTTGGACTCGTAATTGAATGAGTTATCGGATTTTATGAAGTTTTTCGAGTTCCAAGGCGTGGGCCTGGGTGTGATTTTTGGCCGGATTTGGAATTTAATTTAGGATTCGATCGTTATCATTTGAAATTATTTACTTGGGCTTTATTTGATGTATTTGAGTTGCTTTTGGCTAGTTTTGAGCCGTTTGGAGATCAATACACGCGTGATGGCATTTTTGGAGCATCGCTTGGCTTGCTCGGTATTGTGGCTTGTTCGAGGTAAGTGTCTTGCCTAACTTTATTGAGGGAATTTTTTCTCCTATTTGACATTGTTTGCTACATGCGGGGGTGATACATATATGAGGTGACGAGCGTATATGTATGTGCCGGGGATAGATTATGTTATAATTATGTCTTGTAGAACTACGTGACCTTCTTGATGCATGCCTCACTTGACTTCTAGATATTTAGAACATAGTATTAAATTTTAGAAATCAAGACTTAGCCTATTATAACTTGATCAAATTTGATGGGATTCTGAGAATACATTAATGTGTCTAATTCGGTCATCCCTATACGTAATCAATAATACATTGCTACAGCCGATCTTCTTGAGATACTAGATTTTATACTTGTGTTGTGGATCATTTGTGAGATTTGTGAAAGTATTTGAATACTACAGTTCTTGAGGGTTTACTTAACCATTTTTGGTTTGGAAAGTTGTGATTGAGATTTATTTGGAATATCTGTTAAAAACACTCCCCTTGATGTTATTTATGCTTCATGCCTTGTTTGTCATTGATATACATAATGCTTTGGTAAGGAAGAGTGTAAAGCACGAAGGGTGATGTTATGCCATTGTTTGCACATTATCATGTCAGGGAGAGTGTAAAGTACAAAGGGTGATGTCGTGCCATATTATTAAGAGTAATAGCACGAAGGGTGATGTCGTGCCATATTATATTAGTGTAAAACACGAATGGTGATGTCGTTCCACGTTATGAGAGTGTAAAGCACGAAGGGTGATGCCATTCCATTTTATCTATAATGTTATGCTTTTATATCATCGTGAGGTCATGGCACGACGGGTGTTTCCATGCAGGCGAGGATGAGGGACATATATTATGTTGTGATATATGTTTTCCAATGTATATGTTTATGTCTTTACCTTGAGCTATTATTATCGCAATCTCATATCTGATGTGACTTGTTGATATTGTTCTGTCATTTATCTCTATATCGATTGTTGTTGTGTCGCTCATATATTCTGCTTGTTTAACTTGCAAATATCATGCCTATTTTCCTGCTTTTATAATTACACTCATGTCGTATCTATTCTGTTGCACTTGGTACAAGCCTTCTACCATGCTAGTCATTTGCCTCTACTTATTAACATGTAAAGATCATGTGCTTCCTTCTTAGTTGTTATATATGTACTTAGGCCTTCATCATGCTAGTTAATTGAAGTTGATATTCCTTGTTTCCAATTGCTGTCATCACTCACATGCTTTCCACCCAGTCATTTACTATTACCCACATTTATATCCTCGTTCATTTAGCTACTTGTGCATTTCCTACTTTGTACTTCCTATTATCAGTATTTCTGTCATCTGGTTGGTTCTGTTATACGTAAATTGGGTGAGGATGAGATAAAAGCACGAAGAGTATTACCGTGCAATTGACTTGATATCTGAGTACATTCATGCTAGGAAAGTTAAGAATTGACGGTTGTGGTTTATTGGTTTCATTCTAAGGAAAGAATTGGTCGAGGTATTTGAAGATGCCAGATTGTGATCTTTATTAACACTCGGTTATTGTTTTGCGAATCTGTTTCATGTCATCTCTATTATATCGTAGTATAGTTCTATTACTGATTTACGGTGCAGGTTTTATCATAAAGCATCTTTTAACCAACAAAAAAAAAGCCTCGTCACTGTGACTAGGTTAGACAATATACTTACCAGTACATAGAGTCGGTTGTACTGATATTACACTTTTGTACATTGCATACCGATTTTTTGAGTGGAGCTGCTGGTGATGTCGGGTCCTGACTATGAAGATGCTCGTGCATTCCGGATATAGCTGCCACTTGTCCTTGGTAGCTTAGATTTTGGTAATCTGTTTATGTAAATTTCAAGAAGATCGTGTAATTATTTGTAGCAGCTTTGTAATTCCAAGTCTTAGAAGCTCATGAGTCGTACTACCAGTTCTTGGGTCATTTGTAAATGTTCATCTAATTCTTTACTATTTTCCTATAATATCTTTGAAGTTGTATTTTCTGTTAGTTAGCTTACCTAGCGGATCGAGTTAGGTGCCATCACGACTAGTGATTTTTTGGGTTGTGACACGAGGGAGGTAAATGGGATAGGAACGGGACAGGACAGGGCGAGACGAGCAGAGTAGGGCATGACTTAACCGCTAAGGAGTCATTTAGTTGGGAAACAAGTTATCCCAGGATTAATTATCCCGGAATTAATTATTTCGGGATTGTTATCTCACCCTCTCATGAGGATAAAAATAATACTACAATCGCAGGATAACTAATCTCGGGATTAATTATACCGCGATTTTATCCTAATCAAACGTGGGATAAACTCATCTCAAATTTAAGATCTCGGGATTAATTATCCTTTATCCCTCGTACCAAACGAGCACTTAGAGGGCACCTAACTTTCAAATTCCAAAAGATGAGATCTGGCAAATCCCATTTTTAGAAGACTTATGGACATCAAGCACAAGACTGACTGTCATATTACATGGAAAACCAATAGAGGACATGTCCCTTTCTGGTTAAAAAATTTGACCAATAAATACCTCTTGCAAAGGTTACAAATGATATACTATATCTTAAAATCAATCGAAACATTACTTGAATTGTTAATCCAATCGCAAAGGATGACTATTTGGATCCTAGTATTATCTTGTCTATTCATCAAATCAGCTTGGCGTGTCAATAAAAGACACTAGGTCAGAGAAAATTTTGCCAAGAAACTTCTTTTCAAAATATTCTTTCCACATACGAAAACATTCATTTTTTGGTTTAATATTGTTTTGAAGTGATACCCCTTGATTTCTTGGTGGGTTTATTTCTCTATATTTTGACTCCCCTTAATGAAAATTCTAGCTCCGCCACTAACGATGCACAGACTGAAATAAAATATATTTTCTAATTTTTCTATATTTGTTTAACTAAATATTCAGCAAAATATTTTCCTTTATAAGTCATTTCCCTTCGATGAGAAGTGACTTCCCTAGATTAGTGGTGTATATAAGATTTTTCACAAGCAGGGTTGATATTCGAAAAAGAGAACAAAAATAATAAATCACAATAGTAATATGCGGTGTCATCATTTATATCTACTAGTTTTAGGGTACGGCCTTTGCGCGTGAACCATATATGACATATTATAGGTTTTTTTAAAATTATGCAAGTATTATTACATAGTGTGTATGAGTTATGAAATAGAAATTAAAAAACAATATAAATTCCTGAAAATAATGGATATCGATCCATTTAGCTAACAAAATAAAGAAAGAGATCATGCCCCATAGAAGTTATCGGATGTCTTATTGTTATTCTTGAGGATAGATGTGGGATTCTCTTATGAATATAATATTGCTGTTATTTCTGTGACTTAATACTGGAAACAAAAAGTAATATATACAAAAATACTTTTGTCGCGATTTTTGAAAGATTTACTGAATAAGATATAAAAATTAAATATATTGGTCCTTTTCAGATTTAAAAATGAATAGGTTGGTTGCATAGCTCTTAGAAATAATGATAAATAATAATGTAAAGTTTAAAAGAAATTTTCTTGAATTAACATTTTACAATAAATAACTAAATATGAAAAAATAGAGGGGGTTATCATTTGTTAGAATGAAAGCAAAAAATAAAGAGAAAGGTAATATTGTTCATCTATATACGTCAAACATAACATCGATGAGATTACAGTTATGTTATATTATAGAAATAAAAAAATAATTTATACAAAATAATTGTAATAAAAAATTATAATATGGTCATGTTGAGATAGTAAAACATGAAGTTGAAGATTTTGTTGGTTTTCCTTGTCACAATTATTTCGTTATTGTAATTTGTAGAACTTGAAACCAACACCAAAATTCAAGAGCTACTACCTTCATTAACTAAAACCTTGTTATCTCTCAATCAACCTACATCACATGCATGCTTATGTTATCAGAATTGTAGCTGTAAATTACATAATTTACTTATGTATTATTATGTAAAGACTAATTTATTTATTTCAGGAGAAAGCTGTGACGACCCAAATGATCATCACTTGTTTTCTTAGTCATTTCATGCTTCTGAGGCCTTGAAAACCTCACTTTTAGTTGCCTCGATTTGCGTGCACAGTCTGGGCGCGAAGCCGGAAAGTTTTTATGTTGAAATATATGAATTATGTAAAAAAATTGAAGAATTTTGATATAAATATGATTAAAGTTGACTTTGGTCAACGTTTTTGGTAAACGGACCCGGACCCGTGATTTGACGGTCTCAGAAGTTCCGTAGAAAAATATGGGACTTGGGCGAATGCCCGGAATCGAATTCCGACGTCCCAGGCCCGAGAAATGAATTTTTCCATGAAATTATTTTCTGAAAATGTTTAAGGAAAATAAAAATGAAATTTGATCAAAAAGTAATGGTATCGGGCTCGTATTTTGGTTCTGAAGCCCGGTACAGGTCATATATGTTGGTTAAGCGCTTCCTGTAAAGTTTGGTTGAAAACGGACGTCGTTTGACGTGTTTCGGCCTTAAATTGGGAAATTTGGAAGTTTATGAAATTTCAAAGATTTCTTGGATTAGAGGCTCAATTCATTGATGTTGATGTTATTTTGGCGATTTGATCGCTCGAGCGAGTTCGTATGATATTTTTGAGTCAGTGTGCATATTTGGTTTGGAGCTCCGAGGGCTCGGGTGAGTTTCGGAGGTGGTTCGGGGTGTTTTGGACTTAGGAAAGTTGGCAGATATTCTGCAATTTTTACATAGCAATTTCCTTCTTCGCGTTCGCGTACAGGCCACGTGTTCGCGATGCCCAGCTACCTCCCCCTTCAATGCGTTCGCGAGCCTCTCTCGCGTTCGCGTATAAGCCAACCCAGACCCCCAGCCTTTCTTCTACGCGTTCGCGTAGGCCAACTGTGAAGCCCCCCATTTTTTCCTTCTACGCGTTCGCGTAGCCCAATCGCGAAAGCGATGCCCAGACCCCGTCCACTCTTCGCGAACGCGGCACTGTGTAGTGAACGCGAAGAGTATTTTTCTGCCCAGTGAATTTAAGTTCTGAAAACAGAACAGAACGGGATAAAAATTCCATTTTCTCGAACCCATCTTCTCCACAGCTCCATAGGCGTCCATTAGAGCTCTTCTTCATCAAAACTTCTGAGGTAAGTATTGTTTTACTCATTTTCTTCATTTTGCATCAATATCAATTAATTTCCTAGGCCTAAACATGTGAAAATAGGTAGAAAATTAGAGAAATGGGTAGAGTTAGGGTTTTCAAAGATTATGCAATCTAAACCTCGTTTTGGGGTCGAACTTGAGGACAAATTATATATTCGGGCTCGTGAGTGAATGGGTTATCGGAATTTGGTTCGAACATCGTGTTTTGACCACGTGGGCCCGGGGTCAATTTTTACATTTTTGGGCAGAATGTTTTAGAAAATATATTTAGCCATTTGGATTAGTTTGTTAAGCATTATTGATGATATTAAATCAATTGTGTATAGATACGATTGAATTGAAGCCAAGTTCGAAAGGAAAAGCGTTGCTTGAGGATTGAATTGGCCATAGAACTCCGAGGTAAGTGTTTGGTCTACCTTAGCTTGAGGGAATAGGAGTTGAGTCAAATTTGCTAATTGTTAATTGTCGAGTACGACGAATAGGCATGGTGACGAGTATCTATACGTTGGTGTCTAGCATGACCGTGGGTCTTTATATTGTGAATATTATGATTTGGTGTCGTATCTTCCATGCTTAAATGATGAAATTATATGTTGTGAAGAGCATGTGAAAGAAATTGTGGTATTTAGTAATCGAGGAGCATTGGCTCAAGTTATGAGATGAAATGAAATTAAGAAATGGAAGGAAGAGGGAGAATTATTGAATTATATCCTTGCTAGATATTTATAGAATTGGCGAGATTTATATATTCCTTGAATGGAGATTTTATTGTACGATATTGAGTCCTTATTGGGCCCTATTAATATTTCCAGTTCATCCACTCGCCCCGTAAATTGAGATTATGTTTGGGTGAGTAAATATAACTAAATAATATTTGAGGATCGGGTTGCACGCCGCAACAAATGTTAAATGCTAAATGATATGGATCGGGTTGCACGCCGCGGCATGACTAAATAATATATGAGGATTGGGTTGCACGCCGCAACAGATGTTAAATGTTAAATGATATGGATCGCGTTGCACGCCGCAACAGTGTTGTTATATTTTGGATCGGGTTGCGCGCCGCAACAGTTGATGATATTGTGATAAATGTGGATAATTATTTCCTCGTTCGTCGTAAAAATGTTAAGCTGCCTTAGATTGTTACTACAGAATTATTATTTATAATGGTATTACTTCTGTGATATATTTATCCCTTCCCATTATTACTTGTTTATTTCTGTTCATTATCCGCTGTATATTATATATAACTGTACAGGTTTATGTGAGTGTCTGGTTCTAGCCTCGTCACTACTTCGCCGGGGTAGGCTAGACATTTACCAGCACATGGGGTCGGTTGTGCTGATGCTACACTCTGCGCTCTTTTTGCGCAGATACAGGTTTCGGACAGCAGCAGCAGCGGTAGTGCGAGTGTTATCATTTCGGTCAGCGAGATACCGAGGTAGCCTTGCAGGCGTCCGCAGGCCCGACGTCTCCTCTGTCTTCATTTTTATTCTGTTATCTCATGTATTCGAGACAAACAGTTTTATTTTTCTTTCAAACGATTGTGTTTAGTATTCTTAGAAGTTCGTGAGTATTGTGACACCAGTTCTTGGGTAGTGATTTATGTTTGGATTTCTGTATCGCATCTAGTAACATTTACTAAGTCTTCCGCTAAATTAATTTATTCCGCTGTAATCATAATATTATTGCTAAATATTTTAAAATAAGAATTTGTAAAAATGGAGAGATTAGTAAGAGTTGGCTTGCCTAGCTCCCACTAGTAGGCGCCATCACGACTCCCGATGGTGGAAAATCCGGGTCGTGACAAGTTGGTATCAGAGCTCTAGGTTACATAGGTCTTACAACTCACGAATAACCTTAGTAGAGTCTGAGGGATCGGTACGGAGACGTCTGTACTTATCCCCAGAGGCTACAGAGTTAGGAAAAATTTCACCTTTATTCTTTCGTGTCGTGCGAATTTATTCTCCAAATGCTAACTAAATTTCTACTCTGTTCTTCCACAGATGGCAAGAACACGCGCTTCCTCATCTACTGATCAACAGCCTGAGGCCCCAGTAGTAGCTCCCACAAGGGGCAGAGACCGAGGTCGAGGCCATCCTAGAGGCCGAGGTAGGGGCAGAGCTCAGCCCCGAGCAGCAGCACCAGTGGCAGATCCTCATATTCATGTTGAGGAGGAGGTTCCACCCCCGGCAGCTCCAGTGGGCCCAGCTCAGGCCCCAGAGGGGTTCATTGCTACCCCAGTTCTTCAGGACGCTTTGGTCCGATTGGTAGGTTTTATGGAGAGTGTCACCCGAGCAAGGTTGCTTCCAGTAGCACCAGCCACTTCTCAGGCTGGAGGAGGTAATCAGACTCCTGCTACGCGCACTCCAGAGCCAGTAGCTCCCCAAGTTCAGGTTCTAGTGGTTCAGCCAGCTGAGGCAGTTCAGCCAGGCATAGTGACTCAGACTGGCGAGGGTGCAGCTATGACTACCGATGCTTTATGGAGATTGGACAGATTCACCAAGCTCTTTACTACCACATTCAGCGGTACTTCTTCAGAGGATCCCCAAGACTTTTTATATAGTTGTCATGAGGTTCTCCGGACTATGGGTATTGTGGAGACCAATGGTGTTGACTTTGCCACTTTTCGTCTATCTGGATCCGCCAAGACTTGGTGGAGAGACTATTGTTTATCCAAACCAGCAGGGTCACCATCTTCGACTTGGGACCAGTTTGCAGAGTTGTTTTTGGAAAAGTTTCTTCCAGTGACTCAGAGGGAGGCTCGATTCGTCTCCAGATGGCTATGGGAGTCGGGAGTGAGATCACTTTTCAGGAGGCGGCCAATGCAGCCCGCCAAATTGAGGTGGCTCTGTCTCAGGGAGGAGGTCATGGTTCGGATAAGAGGCCCCGTAACTCGGGCAGATTCAGTGGTACCTCGTCTGGAGGTAGAGATTCTTATGGTAGAGGCGATCCTCCTAGGCCTTTTCAGTCAGCTCTTCAGGTTTCTCACGATACTTCAGGTGGTCGTGGTTCTCAGCCGCATTACTCTGATCAGCAGTTGTACAGTGCACCATCAGCTCCTATCAGTGCACCACCGATTCAGAGTTTCCGAGGTGGTCATTCAAGCCGTCAGGGTCAGTCCCATCATTCGAGTGGATGTTATAAGTGTGGTGAGTATGGCCACATCAGGAGGGCTTGCCCTAGGTTGAGAGGTACTCAGCCGCAGCAGCAGGGTTCTCGCGCCATAATACCGGCACCAGGTATTCCACAGTCCGCCCCGCCAGCTAGAGGTAGATGTAGAGGTGCTAGAGGTGGAGGTAGAGGTCATAGAGGTGGAGCTCAGACCGCTAGAGATAGAGGGCAGCCAGCAGCCGGTCGTCCCAGAGATATTGCTCAGGGTAGTGGGGCCCAGCCCCAATGCTATGCACTTCCAGCCAGACTAGAGGCTGAGTCCTCAGATGCAGTTATTACAGGTACTATTCTGGTTTGTGATAGAGAGGCTTCAATGCTATTTGACCCTGAGTCTACATATTCGTACGTGTCTTCTTATTTTACACCATACCTGGTTCAGCCTAGTGCTCCACTGGGTGTTCATGTTTATGTGTCTACGCCAGTGGGTGATTCTATTGTAGTTGATCGAGCTCATCGGTCTTGTATTGTTGTGATTGGGGGTCTTGAGACCCGTGTTGATTTATTGCTCTTAGATATGGTCGACTTCGATATTATATTAGGAATGGACTGGCTATCTCCATATCATGCTATTTTGGATTGTCATGCCAAGATCGTGACCTTAGCTCTGCCGAATTTTCCTCGTGTAGAGTGGAAAGGAATTTCTGGTCATACTACCCGCAGTGTTATTTTGTATGTTAAGGCTCGGCGTATGGTTGAAAAAGGGTGTTTGGCTTATCTAGCCTATGTTCGTGATTCCAGTGCCGAGGTTCCCTCTATTGATTCTGTGCCCGTGGTTCGCGAGTTTCCTGAAGTTTTCCCTTCAGACTTGCCGGGTATGCCGCCCAACAGGGATATTAATTTTTGCATTGATTTGGCTCCGGGCACTCAGCCCATTTCTATTCCACCATATCGCATGGCCCCGCCGGAGTTAAAGGAATTGAAGGAATAGTTGCAGGAGTTACTTGAAAAGGGTTTCATTAGACCCAGTGTTTCACCGTGGGGCGCGCCGGTATTATTTGTGAAGAAGAAAGATGGTTCGATGAGAATGTGCATTGATTACCAGCAATTGAACAAGGTTACTATCAAAAATAAATATCCACTGCCGCGGATTGATGATTTATTTGACCAGCTTCAGGGTGCCAAGGTGTTTTCAAAGATAGACTTGAGATCTGGCTACCATCAGTTGAAGATTAGGGCATCTGATGTTCCTAAGACAGCATTCCCCACTCGGTACTGTGAACACCTAATTTTTGACCACACCCAAATTCTATACTATTTTAGTGTAAATATTTTTTCTAGGTCTAATCCTAATATTTTAAATCTTTTATCTTATTTTTAATAGATTTTATTTGAGAAAAGTAAAAAAAAATTATTACAAAAAAATAATAATAATAATATTCACATGCTTATATTATAAATTTTGTTTCTATTTATAAAGAGAAAAGAAAATTTACAAAAAATATATGGTTTCTTTTAATTAGAATTATAATAAATAAGTTAGTTTAGCTTTAGTATATTTTGGGTGTCATTTAATTATAGTATAAATATTTTGTTTGACTATATTATTTTAGTCTAAATATTAGGTAGCTAATTTTTTTTTATCTCTATATTCTATTTTAAAGAGCAAAAAAATAAAAATAAAAAAAATAAAAATAAAATAAACAAAAAGATTAACTAAGCACTCCTCACGTATTCCCCCACGTCTCCATCCCACAACCCCACTTCCTCACTTTACACTAGCACACACAATTTTCCCACGTTCCATTTCTTTTTATCCATCGGTTTTTGAAAAGGAGAGGATTTATTTTTAACAGAAGGAGAAACGAGAATTGAAAAAAAAAAAATTGGAAAGAAAAGAAAAGCATTTCTCAGAGTGAAATATATTCTGGACAATTTTATTAATAAATTAGAGTTCTTGAGTGGAGTTTTCTTTATTCGAGTTTGTTGATGTTTGTTGCTTCCGGCCGCGGTTCTCAATTTTCTATTCATCCACGTGATTTTTCGGAATTGAAGTTGTACTTATGGTGAATTTCCATTACATCTATTAAAAAGATCTTGTTTATTCCAGGTGAAGTACTACGTTTTCTTGTTTATTGTAATATTTTTAGTATTATGAATTATAGTCTTGTTGAAGAACTTTGCATGAAATGCGTTAAATTTTATGTTCAAGATTCCTACGTTATGGATCTTATGTCACTAAATCCAATTTGATTGATTTAAGTTGTTTAAAGTTATTATATTAAATAGCGGATTTTATTAGAAAAAAGATGTTTTGTTATAGTAAAAAACATGGATAAAAATATCA
>NC_031993.1:46595290-46600592 GCF_001879085.1 Nicotiana attenuata
AGAATTCGAGCTTGTAATGTGATCTATACTTGGCTTTTATAATTTGATGTTATTGCTGTGGTTTTGGACCTAATGTGCTAATTTCCGCTTATTTACCGTTTTGATATTATTTGAATTGTATTAAAGTGTCTTCTTACGTCTCCCTTCTGAGTCTTCTGAATTTATGGTGCACACGTGCGCGTGGCCCACTTTTCTGTTAGAAGTCATACCATTTAGAACGAGGCTGGGTCAAGTAACTAGGCCGGGTAGACTTTCGTGCTCCCGGTACGTTGCCCCCACCTCGGCTCGAGCTGTCCGCTTGGGTAAGCCAGGTCTAAAACACTCCCCCCATGATTTAAACCTAGAATAACATAGCCTCATGCCGGATCCCTAGTAGGAACGTTTGTTTGCATCATGTGCATTGACTTTAGGGACTCAACACAGGGGTTGGGTCCGTCTAGGACAGGTGTACCTGAGAATTGCAAGACCATGCTGTTGCATCTTATGTGCTACTTATGCATTATGTTTGATTCGGCTTGTGCATGTTGACCGGTTTTTAAAAAATATATATACAAAAATTGAGGAAAAATTAGAAGGGAGAAAATAGAAGAGAAAATTTACCCTGTTTAAAAAAAATCTTGGTATTCACCCCAAAAAGATTATCAAAATAAGCCTGAATTTTTCAAAAAGTGTCATCCTATTCCTGAAACACTTACAAACTACGCGATTCTGATTCTCACCGGATGTGAGATACGTAGGCAAACCTCATCGGTTCCGGCCCTCAATTTTTAAAAATTCAATAATTATTTTCTTTTAATTCCTTCTTTAGATATTTTTCTTTGAGACATCAAATTTAAAAATCCAAAAATATTTTCTTTCTTCTTTTGAAGTCCTTCTTTCAAAAAATAAAAATAAATTCAAAACCCAAAAATATTTTCTTAGTGTAGAAGTTTTGATAGTCTGAATTCACATAAAAAAAAGGAAAAAAAAGTTAGTTTAGTGTACTTCAGTTCTGATTTCCCGAACTACGCAAGATCTGATTCATGTCTCCACATGATACGTAGGCAACCCACATCAGGTTCGATCGCATCATTTTGAAAAGAAAAAAAAAGTAAGTAAATAAAAAAGAGAAGAGAAAAAGTGGTTAAAAAAAATGGAAGAAGAGAGAGTGTTTATTCAAACATGCTTGTTGTTTTGAAATAAAAGCTAATTAAAGGTGGTCGGTTTGTTGGTTTGCAATGGTGAGTCACGCAAACAATCCAAGATCCCTCGGAAGTAAAAGCATCTTCTCAACAAATGGAAGAAGCACCACTGTTGTTGATAGGCAAGTTGACGGTGAAAAATAACAAAAATGAAGGCAAATATGGGGTTGACTTTACCAGATTTGAGCAATAGGACATTGCCTGCTCGCGATGATTTTATGATGGGGAATTTGATCCAGCATTGAAAGCCATAGTAGCCATTGCCGCGGCAGAAGAGAAACCAAAAAAACGGGCGCCAACCCAGAAACTTTTCATATCAGACGGGAGTCTCGGTAGCCGGTCTTGCTATCTTTTCTGCCTTTCGAGTTATTTCAGTGTGTCATCCGAATATTTTTACTTTACTGTCTTACATTCTGATGTAAACCCTTCTATTTTTTTTTTAATTTTCAAATAAATGAAATCAATATTTCATCATCCACGAATGTCTCTTTTCTTAATCTTGTCACCTTTCTTATTCTCTTTTCAGTTCTGTAAATGCAGATTTTAATAACATGACATGCTTGCGGACTTCATGCCGAGATCCTAAAACGCTGTCAGATTTCAAAATAATGAACCAAGAAGCATAATGTGTTGAAGATAAGGCTTGTAAGAAACTAAACAAAGAATTAAAACGAAAATGAGATTCTATCTCTTCGGATCATTGTTGAAGCCAGGATCGCTGATGAAGATTGAGTCAAGACCCGATTGAAACATTGTCTTTGATTGATGAAAAGTGATTGGCCGGAGGCTACCATGGGCAGTTGTACAACAAAGAATGGCCCATGCTTACAACAAAAAGTACGTCCCAAGAAATCTGAAGTGGGGCAACTCGTACTAAAACATATTCTCCCGCACCATGAAGAAGCTAAGGAAAATTTACTCAAAAATTGCAAAGGTCCATACATTGTAACAAGAGTATTTGAAAATGGAGCGTTGTATTTGGGAGACATCAAAGGAAATGTCCTTGAGACGACAGTCAACGCAGATGTAGTCAAAAGGTACTATGTTTGACTCACTACTTGGTGTTAACATTCTCTGATTGGGATGACGAAGGCTTTCTTTCTCGCTACCCAAACACCATTAACCCTTTTGCAAACACTTTGAGCCGGTTCCCTCTCTTTGATTACCCTCTTTGGAATCTGAAAGTTATTAATAAAAAATGACAAAGAAAAGAAAGAAAAAAAAAACAACAAAACGAAAAAAAAAAGCAAAAGAAAACGAAAATGAAAACAAAAATAAAAAAATCAAAAACAGAGTTTCTTGAACTACGTTCGACTTGATTCCGAAAGGATACGTAGGCAGCCTTTCTCTGAGGTTCAGTCACACCAAAATAAAAATCCAAATTCCCCAAAAAGTGAAACTGGGGCAAATATTATAATGTTTCGACAATGGTTTTGCCTCAAAGGTTCCAAAGTTGTAATTCAGTCCAAATTCTTTTTACCCAAATCCCTTTCAAGTCCTTCCGATCAATCAACGAGAATGTTCAAGAATTGGAGGATACTGTTACTTGGATCAGATGCAACCAAATAAGAGAAATAAAATGAGAGAGTCCTATTGGTGAAAACCCTCATTGGCACTGTAGGGCGATGGTGAGTAGAGAAAATAAAAATGAGAGAGTCTTATTAGTGAAAACTCGCAAAGGGCACTATAAGACGATGACGAGAAGAGAAATGAGAGAGATCAGCTAGTGAAAACCCACAAAGGGCACTGTTGATCGAGAAGAGGATTCACACAACCATGTCATTAACACAATCATGAGCAAGGTTTCGCAGTTTCAAGTCAAAATTTGTGATGAGTTTTTGAGAATCGGCCGGTTTATACAGATCAGGCATCCAGTCCAAAAGGCATGTCATGTTTATTGAAGTCTGCATGTACTCTCATATAAGTCCGTATTTCTGTTATCTGAAAGGGACACCTCTTGTTCTAAACTCATTCTCTATTGTATTGTTTGTTTGTTTTTTTTCTTTGAATCCCTTTCGGTCTAACTTTGTTCCAAAAAATAAGGCAAAGAAAAGATGGCAAGACCGATTTACAGGGTTCTCGTTTGAAGCGAACTGATATATTCAAAAGGCGCCCAGCCTCGACAAATGCATCAAGTCGACCCCGACTGTCCATGATTGGCCGATGCTTTGAAATTAAAAACTTTGAAAGAAGTCAAAAGTGAAATGCCCACAAAGGCAAATAAAGTTGAAAAAGGTTAAGTACCGTCATGGCAAAGTTTGGAAAAGCTAAAGGTTCTCCAGAATCAGAAATGCAGTTAGTATTCAGGAAATAACTAGTTGCAGTTGAAGTCATTTAAGAAGATGAGCTGAGTCAAGGGACTGAAATAATCAAGGCTACAAACCGACCACTATTTTAAAACTAATGAATCTTTCTTTGTTCAGAACAATAACAGAACAAAAGAAATAGTTTGTGAAAACACGAACACCACCAAGTGAAGTTCTCAAATCCTTGATTTTTTCCAACATACATGTAAACATGCCATTATTAGTTTCATTATATGTAATCAATACCCTATCTTCAATACAGGGTACAACATCCCCTAGCCTCATTTTAATGCCAACACAGGGTACTACATCCACTGGTTGCATTTTTATTTTCTACATAGGGTACGACATCCCCTAGTAGCGTTTCAGAGTGCCACGAGCCTCATTTTATTGCCAACACAGGGTACCACATCCCCTGGTTGCATTTTTATTTTCTACATAGGGTACGACATCCCCTAGTAGCATTTCAGAGTGCCACGAGCCTCATCTTATTGCCAACACAGGGTACTACATCCCCTGGTTGCACTATTTTCTACATAGGGTACGACATCCCCTAGTTGCATTCTAGAGTGCCACGAGCCTCATCTTATTTTCAACACAGGGTACTACATCCCCTGGTTGCCTTACTTCTTGTTGCAAACATAGGGTAAGACATCCCCTAGTAGCATTTCAGAGAGCCACGAGCCTCATCTTATTGCCAACACAGGGTACTACATCCCCTGGTTGCATTTTTATTTTCTACATAGGGTACGACATTCCCTAGTAGCATCCCAGAGTGCCACGAGCGTCATCTTATTGCCAACACAGGGTACTACATCCCCTGGTTGCACTTTTTGTTGCAAACATAGGGTACACCATTCCCTAGTAGCATCTCAGAGTGCCACGAGCCTCATCTTATTGCCGACACATGGTATTACATCCCTTGGTCGCATTACTTTCTACCTACATAGGGTACGACATCCCCTAGTAGAATCTCAGAGTGCCACGAGCCTTATCTTATCGTCAACACAGGGTACTACATCCCCTGGTTGCCTTCGTCCTTGTTAACATAGGGTACGCTATCCCCTATTATTTAAAAAATGCATGTTTTTTTTAATTCTTTATTCTGCAATAGCAAAAATAGTTTCATGTGTTTTCAATAACTCACAAAAATTTCCTAGTGCAAACTGGGGCAGAAAATTTTTGTTCGTTTTGTTTGTTTGTGTTGGCTTGTAGGTTTTTCTGCAAAGCACGGATTTGATGTGCAAAAATAAGATTTCAGTTCTTTCCAGAGAAAGTGGAATGTTTGATCTCAATACCAGGCGCAACCAGCTTTGGCGTAATGCTGCAGAGACATATGGTCAAGATCTTCATCATCGGATCAAGAATCAAACCTGGGAGAGTATTTCATAGTCTGTTGCATCGAGAGCATCCAAAGTCACTGGGAGAAGCAAGTCAAGAATCAAGACAAGACTCCAGATGGCATTTAGATAGGAATTTTGTAACTCTTAGATTTCAAGAGTATGTAATTTTCTTTTCATTTTGATGTAATAGTAGGAACCGCGGATCGGAACCTCGACGGAACTTCACTCGACTCTCCCTCTAAGAATACTCCACCACTCTTTTTCTACTTGAACTACATGTGACCTGATTCCCTTATAACCCGGGATATGTAAGCTACCTAAAACCAAGGCTCGGTCGCATCTTTTTCTTTTATCTTCTTCTCCTTTTTAAATAATGGTGAGGTAAAAAATGAGTCACCTTGTTCATTTTCTTTGCCTGAAAACTCTTCATGTTTCCAAGCAAAGAGGGGCATGCTGTGAACACCTAATTTTT
>NC_031993.1:46601812-46601936 GCF_001879085.1 Nicotiana attenuata
TCAATACCAGGCGCAACCAGCTTTGGCGTAATGCATGCAGAGACATATGGTCAAGATCTTTCTTCCCATCATCGGATCAAGAATCAAGCCTGGGAGAGTATTTCATAGTCTGTTGCATCGGGAG
>NC_031993.1:46602586-46611575 GCF_001879085.1 Nicotiana attenuata
CTAGAAGCTAAAAATACAGAAAGATACAAGAAAAAAGGCTGAAAAAGGCTAGCGCCGTATAACTCAAAAAAAAAATCCATCACTGTCAAATGCAGCCGAAATTTGATTTCTGAAAATCCGTTCAAGTCAAGAGGTTTTCCGGTTCGAGTCCCGGCGCCGGCATTTGCTTGTATTTCCAAATAGAGAATCGTTAAAGGTTGTTGAAGGTCCATCTCCTCTTTCTCTTTAATGTTATTGTTTTAATTATTTGTGAATATTTGGCTTTATACATTTATGGACCATATCATGTTTGCTTTACCTTTTCTTGTTATTTGGGTTTTATTATTCTTGTCTGCTATAATTCCATAATTTGGCATCTAATTGTCTTCTGGTGACATTACTGGATTATTACTGGATTGAGCATGTAGTTAGTTAGGCTTGAATAATTATTTGTTATTATTATTGTTATAATTTATAAAAAAATAAAAAAAAAGGAAAAGGAATAAAGAAGAAGAATGAGTTGTTCGAAATGTCATGGAAATTTTATTTCGAAATAATGTGCTGTGTGTCGCTAGACGTTAATTGAGAATGTTAGTTGTTCAAAATAGTACTGGGTCTTGGTATTTGGACTTAACAACTCCAAAGACTTTGAGTTGCTAGGGTAAATATGAATTTTGGACTTAGAGGACATGTAGCTTGTTTTAGGCACAATAATAAATTATTGTGGTCATGGGTACAGTTCCCGTGGCATGGATACGATACGTGAATCTCAATTCGACGAATAATCAAGCAATTAAAAGCGGTACAAAGATAAATGCACATAGGTCCTAAAAATGGGTAGTTAAACAATTTAAGCCAAGTAATAATCACTAAGCAACCGTGCTAGAACCACGGAACCCGGGAATGCCTAAGACCTTCTCCCGGGTTAACAGAATTTCTTATATAGAATTTCTGGTTCGCAGACTCTTAAAAATAAAACTTCCTCGATTTGGGATTTAAAATAAAATGGTGGCTTGGGACACCATAATTTAATCCCAAGTGGCGACTCTGGAAGATAAATAAATAATCCCATTTCGAATAATGTCACTTTAATTGGAAAAAACTCCCATATACCCCCTCCCTCGAGGCGGGATAAAAGGAGGTGTGACAAGGTCGATTCGAGGTTTTAGCGTTGTTTGATATGATTTGAGGCCTCGAGTAAGTCTGTAACGTGTTTTGGGACTGGTTGATATGATTGGTTGGGGTCCCGGGGGCCTCGGGTGGATTCCGGGTGGTTAACGGATCGAAAATGAAATTTTAGAAGAGCTAAAACTGCTGCTTCTGTCATAACCGCACCTGCGGTTGGTGGACCGCAGGTGCGAGACCGCAAAAGCGGTCCTTCCATCGCAGAAGCGGCCCAGGGCAGGCCAGGCCAGAAACCGCAGAAGCGGCTCCCAAGCTGCAGATGCGGCCTTGGGACCGCAGAAGCGGTCCCAGCTCTTTTGGCCCATTTCGCAGATGCGGTCCATTTCTCGCAGATGCGGGACAGCAGATGCGGTCGCCTGACCGTAGATGCGGAAATCGCTGAGGCAGTGAGGTTCATTTAATACGGGTTCTAAGTCATTTTTATCACTTTTTCACTCCTTAATTGGGCGATTTTAGAGCTTTTGAGAGAAGAACTTCACCTAGCATCTTGAGGTAAGTGTATTCTACCTATTTCTAGTTTAATAATTTTTTCTTAGGTAGATTAAACACTAGTATTAAGGTGAAATCATGGGGTTAGAGCAAAAACCCAGGGTTTTAATAACAGTTAGATTTAACCACGAAATTTGTTATGAAATGAATTAGAAGTCATATATTATTGGTCCTTGGGTTATGAATAACAACTCCCCTTGAAAAATTTAGGAATCCGAGTACGTGGGCCCGGGGTCGGATCTTAGGAAAATTGTGTTTAAGGGTGGGAAATTGCTTAAATAGTTATAATATGATCATGTATGCTTATATTGACTAGTTCCTACATCGGTTATCTAGTTTGGAATCGTTCGGCTCCAATTTGAGGGTTCGGGCTCATTCTTGGTATTGGAAGTGCACATTGGAGCGAGGTGAGTCTCCTTTCTAACCTTGTAAGAGGGAATTGTCCCCATAGGTGAAATAATTGGTTATGTGCTCCTATTTGTGGGGGCTACGTACGCACGAGGTGACGAAAGTCCGTGCGTAGCTACGAATTTGTGTAAGTACGGGTAGTCTAGGAACCAAAAGGCATGCTATACTTGGAATATCTGTGATCTTACTGACAGTTGAATTTATTAAATCTTATCAAATTGGTAATTGAATTTCTAAGAGGATTAAACTTCATTTTCTTAAATCACTAAAAGTGAATTGGCGTTTATTTGGATAAATGTTGCCCGATAAATTCTTAATTTGCTGTTTGAGCATGTATTTCTATGTGTACCTGCGTCGCATGCATGATTCGCCAGCAGGGTGGTTGTTTAGTTAAAGTTGACTACGTCGCATGTGTGATTCGCGAGCGGGGTTAATAGATGCATCTATGGTTCGTGCCGCTCGACCCTCGGTAGTGCACAGTTTACATTTCTGTTGGATCGGGCTGTACCACCTCGGCATGAATTATGCATGCTTGTATTGCTTGCCTTGAGATTTATTGATATTGCGGTCTGCTCTCCCCGACTTGGGATAATTGTTAATTAATGGATTGTGAATCCGGAGACTTTAAATTAAAAAAAGGAACTTGCACCTTATTAGTGACTCATATAAATTTTACTGTTGTTCTTAATAAATCTGTGAGTCATCGCATTAATAATATTATTACCAGACCTTTAGTAAGTGTCGAAGTTGCCATCTCGTCTCTACTTCTTCGAGATTAGGCGGGGTACTTACTGAGTACATGTTGTTTGTTTACTCATACTACACTTCGGTGCATTTCTGTTGCACAGGCACATGTACTACTAGTGGCCTACAGGGCGTAGCTGCATGGATGATACTGGGACTAGGTGAGTTGCATTACTCGAGGCGACCCGCAGCTAGTATAGTTTCTCTGAGGATTTTATTTATTTTTTGTCCAATTTGTATTCCAGACAGCTGTGTACTTTATTCGATTTTTCTTTGAATTGCTCATGCTCTCGTGACACCGGTTTCTGGGATGGTTATGAAGTATTTTGTATTAATTGCTTATCATTTAATTTTAATTGAAGTGATTGTCTTTTATTGGTTAATTTGAAGGAAAAGTCATAGTTTTCAAGAGTATTAAAATGAGAACTTAATTAAGTATTTTGGGGTTGGCTTGCCTGACAGTGTTGTCCGACGCCATCACGACCTTTGGTGGAATTTGGGTCGTGACAACATGGTATCAGAGCACTATGTTCCCGTAGGTCTCACGAGTCATGAGCAAGTCTAGTAGAGTCTCGCGGATCGGTTCAGAGATGTCTATACTTATCCTCGGGAGGCTGCAGGGCTGTTAGGAGTACTTCCTTCTTGATTCCTCATCGTGCGATTTGATCCCTGGAGGCTATGCATTTAATTCCTTCCTATTCAATCTTATGCGACGCGAACCGCTTGTTATAAATCGAGGATTGAAGAATTGTAATGGTACTACCGATTTGGTGCGGGATGTTTCTCCCTGCATAGTTGTCTGAGCGAATATCGTCGCCTTGTGGAAGGGTGTTCTGTCATTTCAACTCAGAAGCTATGCTTCTGAGAGATCTGAGGCTAGGCACAAGTTTCCATGATGCTATGAACGATTGTTCCGCAATATTGATATCATGGTAGGATGTTTGCCTACGTGTCGGGGCAGTGAATGACTTGAAGGGAGGTTTACTCAGTGCATGATCTAGAGATTCGGTATTTTATTCCCGGGAGGGGAAAGACAATCGGACTAGGAATGGTCAGATGTGGGCTGACGGAGTAACGAGACTTGGTATTTGCGCGTGTGGTGGAATTTTCTTCTATGATGAGGTGTCGTTGCCCTAATTGAATGTACTAAGTTCGCCGGTGTATGATCTTCTACAATGCGCCTTTGGGGTAGGATATATTGAAATAGTATTGAAGAAGCGGCTATCAGATATCGCGAGGTGCGGTGGTTCAGGATCGAATCAGTGTTTCTAATGTTGACAGTTCGACAAAGATGGTCTTCGGAAAGGTGTAAGGTTAGCAGCAATTGTGGGTTCAAGTGCCACGAAGATAGATTTTATTTAAGGCAACAACTGGGCAGCAAAGGATGAGGAAGGACATATGGGGAGTGTCAGGCGGTGGTTAAAATTTCTAGAAGGCTAGGTATAAGAAGCAAAGGTCGAGTAGTCGACCAAAGGGGTGAGTTTCGCCAAAGTGGGAGAGTTTGGAGTGATTTGGGAATTTTAGTGATTTGTGATTGGGCCTACGGATTAATTTGGGGTACGGGCTATTTGGCGGCAGGAGATTTGATATAACAGAAAGGAGCTGCTTGAAATGAAGAAGGATACAACCTAACTTTGAATTGGAAGGATGTTGCCGCGCACTTAATTGATGTCCACGGGAGGTGAATGGACTTGTGCAGCTAGAGAGTGAGCTTAGACTCAGGATGGGTCATTAATGTCGTGGGGATTGCACCCCGTGTAGCAGCGTTGGAAGACGTCGGCACGTAAATCCCACAGGTGGGTTATCTCCAGTAAGCGGATCGGCGGTTGCATGGTTGGCGAAGCTCTGCAAAAATTCTATTGGTTATACAGCAAGGAGATCGGTCGCGCGAATGTGGTTGATGACTCGGGGTATAAAAAGGGGTTTTTACATAAAGATTCCGAGAATTTTGTCGGTTGATTGCGCAAGGTATGTCAATAAGAAATGAAGGATCCTGGTGGAGTCCAGAGTTGTGTAATAATGGCTTCAAGCTAAGTGGGAGAGTCCTACCGCCTATGATTAACGTTGGATGGTTAACTACTTGCGAGGTTTCTGGTTATTAGCATGTTGATGGGTCATTCCATCTACGAAAAGGACATAAGCGGTGATTTCAGCAAAGGAATTGTTAAAGGTGTGCTATGGTTGGCCTCATTGGCCCATGTTCAAACTTGGAGAAGGATTAAGGATATATGCCTTGGAGAAGGATTCTGTCGGGTGCTTCGCCGAGAGGGTATTCATGTGCTAGAAGATTTATGGAGTTGATTATATTCGGCGCCAAGTCAGAGCGGGTGGCTCTCAACAACGGTCCTAGTGGATTCAAAGGGGTAAAGTGAGGTGCCTAATGGCTTCGAGCCTATAGATACAGTTAAGAGTCAAGCCTTGTAGCAGCTTATGAGGAGGTGCCCAGAAGGTTCTATGATGTTTTGACCTGCAGGGGTAGCAGTTGGGATGTATTAAATGGTTCGTGGGATTTGAAACAGCATGGTCTCATGAGTCAAGGTCGCTCGAGATGAGTGCGGATGGAGTATGCTATGTGCTGAATGGAGTTATTATTATTTCTAAGGCAATCGAGGATAGACTGGAAGAAGATGGATTGATTAGCCATAGTTGAATTGGCATATTGGTGGCAGTGATCGGTCCCTTCAGCGCGATCAAGTTATGCAAGTGATTTGTGGCGGTACATGTGAGGCTTGTTGGCCGCCGTAATCGATGTTATTCACAAGTATTCTACTGTTATGGCCTGTCATGTGTAGGCGGGTACCGGAAGGGCTATGGTGGCTTAAGACCACTACTTATAGATTTGGCGTATTCTACGGCTATGAGAATTCACATGTGTGTCGCAATGGTTCTCCTGAAGTGAGTTAAGTGAAATTTTTTGATATGACGAAGTGTTAATCTATTAGGGGTTTCGGAGTTATGATAAAAATCGTGTTCTATCGTATATTGGCGTGTTAGGTGCAGTGAGTGGTATGGAATTTGAAGTGAGGATCACGGTTACAGTTCGGTGTTTACGAGAATGTCACGAGCTCAGATGAGCAGGAAAGTAGTTTTGATGTTTAAAGTAAGTTGGTATTGTCTTCAGCGTCACCTGAAATCGGCGTTTGTGAAAGGGGCTTTGTATCCTGTTATGGATTCTTGATCGCTTTTCAGCGTTAGTGTGGCCGGTGGTATGGATATACAGACTTGTTATCTGTTACGAAAGGTCGTGGGGGCGTGTTCCATGGGAAGATTGTACAAGTGTGGCATGTAGTCACTGATTGATTGGAGAATGAAACCAAGTATGGAGATTGTGGTGGTATCATTAATTTTAGAATTTGTGCCTGGAGGGCACTCGGTTTATTGGGTTGTGGACTGTGGATGATTACTCTGGTTATGATGGTTGTTCCTATGTGTTATGAGAGAAAGGGGAGCTATTATGGACCTTTGAAAGGTTGTTAGTCTAGTTCGGTGCGATCAGGATCAGCTAGAGGTCTTTGGTCAGATTCAAATGTGAATAGGGGGCTCTATATCAGGCCAGATGTGTTCATTTCGGTAATGCGCTCCTTAGGGAGTAGTAGTCAGGGTGCTATATCATCGTCAAATATTTCATGTAATGATACATTGCGCCGTGTGAGTAGTGAGACGGCTTGGTAAATTGTTTATGTGTTGAGGTTCCGCGTAGAGATGATGTTATGTGAGCAGGGGGGCTCTCGAGATTCAGATCGTATGTCACACCTCAGTTGTGCTTGAGTTTTATAGCCTATGGCACTATATGTCTCCCCAGGGATGGTATTATGCACTTAGCGTGCTTGTGATCGATATTCGGCATTTGGTTGTAATGAGCAATTTAGCTCGATGTATATTTCCTTATGTGAAATCTATATGTAGATCGGGTGGCACGCCTCCATGGGTATGATATCTGGATTGGGTTGCACACCGCAACAGTGTGATGTTAAGTACAATTCCCCATATTTGTTTTTATGTGTTTTGTTTCTTCTTTTCCTGAGAGGAATTTATATTAGCCGTGTGCCCGCGTCGCATGCATGATTC
Source organism: Nicotiana attenuata (assembly GCF_001879085.1). Classification (NCBI taxonomy): domain Eukaryota; kingdom Viridiplantae; phylum Streptophyta; class Magnoliopsida; order Solanales; family Solanaceae; genus Nicotiana; species Nicotiana attenuata. The sequence goes on from NC_031993.1 coordinate 46,609,460, forward strand.
GCGAGCGGGGTGTCTGTTCAAATATGTTGACTGCGTCGCATGTATGATTCGCAAGCGGGGTAATTGGATTTCCTATCCAGAGTTCGTTTTCCTTTTGTCACGTTAGAGTTCATAGCCTATTGGCACATTGTGACATCATATGAGACTTTTGAGCATGTCTGGCGTGGCTTATTGCCTAAGCGGTTCGTACTGGGTGAGACGAGATCATTGGATTTAGGATCAGTGCAACCTGATTACATGAAGTATATTAAGGAGCAAATACCATTATTTGGTTCAGAATTAGGTGATGGTTCTTATCAGTAGTATAGGCCTGATGAATTATTGGTTCGACAGTTGGTTATGAATTTCCACACACCTCTTCCGTTGTGGTGATATTGTAAGAGTTAGAGCAAGACCTATGTAGGCCATGAGGTGCAATGGGAGCATCAGATCGTGGAATTTTGATTAATTCGTTCAGAGAATGCTGTTGTGGCCCTATGAGCAAAGTGGTGCAAGGTGTGAATTCAGCTAAGATATGCAGTCATGTTTTGGTGTTGCGTGTCGTTATTGATACGGTTAGCGTATCTTGGAATAGGCCTGGCAGCGAGTTCCGGATGATAGAATTGGGCTCTAAGGCTTATTTGCTTAAGTGAAAAGGGATATCTTCATATTGACCGAACTAGGGCACCCAACTGAGTTGTGGTAGCACGGGTAGGTGCTTGAGGTGTTAAACAGTGAATTCAGACAACCCCAGCACAGTTCCTAGCACGTTCGAGGACGAACGTATGTTTAAGTGGGAGAGGATGTAACGACCCGACCGGTCATTTTGAGCCCTAGCGCGCCGTTCAGCAGTTTGAGGCCATGAGCAGCTCTATTTCAGGTATTACGACTTGTACGCGTGGGCTAAATTGAATTTCGGGAAGTTCGGGGTTGATTCGGAAGGAGGATTTTCATTTCGGGACTTTAAGTTGAAAGAATCAACTAGGATTGGATTTTTGAGTAGGCGACCTCGGAATTGGGATTCGAAGGCTCCAGCAGGTTCGTATGATGATTTCGGACTTGGGCGTATGCCCGGATCGGGTTTTGGATGACCCGGGAGCGTTTTGGCGCCTATTTTGGAAGTTAGCATTTTGGAAGAAATTTCATAAGTTTGGATGGCAGTGCATTTCATTGTTATTGATGTCCGTTTGGGATTCCAAGTCTAGGAGTAGCTCCGTACAGTGATTCAGGAGTTGGGAGCGCGATCGGAAGTGAATTCGGATGCTCGTGGGTCATTTTGGGGTCATTTGGCGAAATATAGAAATTTGAATGTTTTTGACAAGTTTGACCGGAGATGGAATTTTTGATATCGGAGTCGGAATCTGATTCCGAAAGTTGGAATAGGTCCGTAATGTCGAATATGACTTGCATGCGAAATTTGAACTCAATCGGATGTAATTTGATAGGTTTAAACATCGAAAGTAGAAGTTTGAAATTCTAAAGTACATAAAGCTTTGATTGGAGGTCGATTCGAGGTTTTAGCGTTGTTTGATTTGATTTGAGGCCTCGAGCAAGTCCGTAACCTGTTTTGGGACTGGTTGATATGATTGGTTGGGGTCTCGGGGGCCTCGGGTGGATTCCGGGTGGATAACGGATCGAAAATGAAATTTTAGAAGAGCTGAAGCTGATGCTTCTGTCATAACCGCACTTGCGGTTGGTGGACCGCATGTGTGAGACTGCGGAAGCGGTCCTTCCATCGCAAAAGCGGCCCAGGGCAGGCCAGGCCAGAAACTCCTGAAACGGCTCCGCAGATGCGGCCTCGAGACCACAGAAGTGGTCCTGGCTCTTTTGGCCCATATCGCAGATGCGATCCATTTCTCGCAGATGCGGGACTGCAGATGCAGTCCCCTGACCGCAGATGCGGAAATCGCTGAGGCCGTGAGGTTCATTTAATACGGGTTCTAAGTCATTTTTATCACTTTTTCACTCCTCCATTGGGCGATTTTAGAGCTTTCGAGAGAAGAACTTCACCTAGCATCTTGAGGTAAGTGTGTTCTCCCTATTTCTAGTTTAATAATTTTGTCTTAGGTAGATTAAACACTAGTATTAAGGTGAAATCATGGGGTTAGAGCAAAAACCTGGGTTTTAATAAAAGTTA
>NC_031993.1:46612603-46614766 GCF_001879085.1 Nicotiana attenuata
GCCCAACATACTGCACTAACTGACAGTATATGTCTATAAGCCTCTACAGATGGATATACTGTGATCGTAATAGGGCCCCGACCTACTCATAATATGTATACATATATAAACAAGATGTACATAAAGCTCTAGACCCGGCAACTCCAAATGGCTTAGAGCTTACCGATCAAGGTGAACTCGGCAACACCTAATGTGGAGGTCAACCCGTCTGTCTGTCTGAACTTGCACGCATGAAATGCAACACCCCCAGAAAACGGACGTCAGTACGAAATAATGTACCCAGTATGTAAGGCAATATACTGAAAGCTGTCAAAGACAATATGTCACGACCCAAATTCCACCAAAGGTCGTGATGGCACCGGACACCACTGTCACGCAAGCCAACCCCAAAATACTTAATTAAGTTCTCATTTTAGTACTCTTGAAAACTATGACGTTCCTTCAAATTTACCAATAAAAGACAATTGCTTCAATTAAAATCAAATAATAAGCAATTAATACAAAATACTTCATAACCATCCCAGAAACCGGTGTCATGAGTGCATGAGCAATTCATCGAATAAAGTACAACAGCTGTCCGGAATACAAATTTGACAGAAAATAAATAAAATCCCGAGAGAGACTATACTAGCTGCGGGTCGCCTCGAGTAATGCAGCTCACCTAGTCCCAATATCATCCATGCTGCTACGCCCTGTAGGCCACTAGTAGTACATGTGCATGTGCGACAAAAATGCACAAAAGTGTAGTATGAGTACAAAAACAACGTGTACTCAGTAAGTATACCGCCTAATCTCGAAGAAGTAGAAACAAGATGGCAACTTCGACACTTACTAAAGGTCCAGAAATAATATTATTAATGCGATGACTCACGGATTTATTAAGAACAACAGTAAAATTTATATGAGTCACTAAACAGGTGCAAGTTCCTTTTTTCATTAATTTAAAGTCTCCGGATTCACAATCCATTAATTAACAATTATCTCAAGTCGGGGAGAGCAGACAACAATATCAATAAATCTCAAGGCAAGAAATACAAGCATGCGCAATTCATGCCGAGGTCGTACGGCCCAATCCAACAGAAATGTAAATTGTGCACTGCCGAGGGTCGAGCGACACGAACCATAGATGCATCTATTACCCCGCTCGCGAATCACACATGCAATGCGGTCAAATTAAACTAAACAACCACCCTGCTCGCGAATCATACATGCGACGCAGGTACACATAGAAATACATGCTCAAATAGCAAATTAAGAATTTATCGGGGAACATTTATCCAAATAAAAGCCAATTCACTTTTAATGATTTAAGAAAAAGAAGCTTAGTCCTCATAGAAATTCATTTACCAATTCGATAAGATTTAAGAAATTCAATTGTCAGTAAGATCACAGATATTCCAAGTATAGCATGCTTTTTGGTTCCTAGACTACCCGGACTTACACATATTAGTATCTACGCACGGACTCTTGTCACCTCGTGCGTACGTAGCCCCCACAAATAGGAGCACATAACCAATTATTTCACCTATGGGGACAATTCCCTCTTACAAGGTTAGAAAGGAGACTCACCTCGCTCCAATGTGCACTTCCAATACCAAGAATGAGCCCGAACCCTCAAATTGGAGCCGAACGATTCCAAACTAGATAAACGAGGTAGGAACTAGTCAATATATATAAGCATACAAGATCATATTCTAACTATTTAAGCAATTTCCCACCCTTAAACACAATTTTCCTAAGATCCGACCCCGGGCCCACGTGCCCGGATTCCTTAATTATTCAAGGGGAGTTGTTCTTCATAACCCAAGGACCAATAATATATGACTTGTAATTCATTTCATAACAAATTTCATGGTTAAATATAACTTTTATTAAAACCCTAGGTTTTTGCTCTAACCCCATGATTTCACCTTAATACTAGTGTTTAATCTACCTAAGACAAAATTATTAAACTAGAAATAGGGAGAACACACTTACCTCAAGATGCTAGGTGAAGTTCTTCTCTCGAAAGCTCTAAAATCGCCCAATGGAGGAGTGAAAAAGTGATAAAAATGACTTAGAACCCGTATTAAATGAACCTCACGGCCTCAGCGATTTCCGCATCTGCGGTCAGGGGACTGCATCTGCAGTCCCGCATCTGCGAGAAATGGACCGCATCTGCGA
>NC_031993.1:46617955-46624685 GCF_001879085.1 Nicotiana attenuata
TCTATCCTCGATTGCCTTAGAAATAATAATAACTCCATTCAACACATAGCATACTCCATCCGCACTCATCTCGAGCGACCTTGACTCACGAGACCATGTTGTTTCAAATCCCACGAACCATTTCATACATCCCAATTGCTACCCCTGCAGGTCAAAACATCATAGAACCTTCTGGGCACCTCCTCATAAGCTGCTACAAGGCTTGACTCTTAACTGTATCTATAGGCTCGAAGCCATTAGGCACCTCACTTTACCCCTTTGAATCCACTAGGACCGTTGTTGAGAGCCACCCGCTCTGACTTGGTGCTGAATATAATCAACTCCATAAATCTTCTAGCACATGAATACCCTCTCGGCGAAGCACCCGACAGAATCACTTCCCTTGAAACCCACATCTATACAAGGCATATATCCTTAATCCTTCTCCAAGTTTGAACATGGGCCAATGAGGCCAACCATAGCACACCTTTAACAATTCCTTTGCTGAAATCACTGCTTATGTCCTTTTCGTTGATGGAATGACCCATCAACATGCTAATAACCAGAAACCTCGCAAGTAGTTAACCATCCAACCTTAATCATAGGCGGTAGGACTCTCCCACTTAGCTTGAAGCCATTATTACACAACTCTGGACTCCACCAGGATCCTTCATTTCTTATTGACATACCTTGCACAATCAACCAACAAAATTCTCGAAATCTTTATGTAAAAACCCCTTTTTATACCCTGATTCATCAACCACATTCGCACGACCGATCTCCTTGCTGTATAACCAATAGAATTTTTGCAGAGCTTCGCCAACCATGCAACCGCCGATCCGCTTACTGGAGATAACCCACCTGTGGGATTTACGTGCCGACGTCTTCCAACGCTGCTACACGGGGTGCAATCCCCACGACATTAATGACCCATCCTGACTCCAAGCTCACTCTCTAGCTGCACAAGTCCATTCACCTCCCGTGGACATCAATTAAGTGCGCGGCAACATCCTTCTAATTCAAAGTTAGGTTGTATCCTTCTTCATTTCAAGCAGCTCCTTTCTGTTATATCAAATCTCCTGCCGCCAAACAGCCCGTACTCCAAATTAATCCGTAGGCCCAAATCACCAATCACTAAAATTCCCAAATCACTCCAAACTCTCCCACATTGGCGAAACTCACCCCTTTGGTCGACTACTCGACCTTTGCTTCTTATACCTGGCCTTCTAGAAATTTTAACCACCGCCTGACACTCCCCATATGTCCTTCCTCATCCTTTGCTACCCAGTTGTTGCCTTAAATAAAATCTATCTTCGTGGCACTTGAACCCACAATTGCTGCTAACCTTACACCTTTCCGAAGACCATCTTTCTCGAACTGTCAACATTAGAAACACTGATTCGATCCTGAACCACCGCACCTCGCGATATCTGACAGCCGCTTCTTCAATACTATTTCACAATATCCTACCCCAAAGGCGGATTGTAGAAGATCATACACCGGCGAACTTAGTACATTCAATTAGGGCAACGACACCTCATCATAGAAGAAAATTCCACCACACGCGCAAATACCAAGTCTCGTTACTCCGTCAGCCCACATCTGACCATTCCTAGTCCGATTGCCTTTCCCCTCCCGGGAATAAAATACCGAATCTCTAGATCATGCACTGAGTAAACCTCCCTTCAAGTCATTCACTGCCCCGACACGTAGGCAAACATCGTACCATCATATCAATATTGCGGAACAATCGTTCATAGCATCATGGACACTTGTGCCTAGCCTCAGATTTCTCAGAAGTACAGCTTTTGAGTTGAAATGACAGAATATCCTTCCACAAGGCGACGATATTCGCTCAGACAACTATGCAGGGAGAAACATCCCGCACCAAATCGGTAGTACCATTACAATTCTTCAATCCTCGATTTATAACAAGCGGTTCGCGTCACATAAGATTGAATAGGAAGGAATTAAATGCATAGCCTCCAGGGATCAAATCGCACGATGAGGAATCAAGAAGGAAGTACTCCTAACAGCCCTGCAGCCTCCCGAGGATAAGTATAGACATCTCTGAACCGATCCGCGAGACTCTACTAGACTTGCTCATGACTCGTGAGACCTACGGGAACATAGTGCTCTGATACCATGTTGTCACGACCCAAATTCCACCAAAGGTCGTGATGGCGTCGGACAACACTGTCAGGCAAGCCAACCCCAAAATATTTAATTAAGTTCTCATTTTAATACTCTTGAAAACTATGACTTTTCCTTCAAATTAACCAATAAAAGACAATCACTTCAATTAAAATTAAATGATAAGCAATTAATACAAAATACTTCATAACCATCCCAGAAACCGGTGTCACGAGAGCATGAGCAATTCAAAGAAAAATCGAATAAAGTACACAGCTGTCTGGAATACAAATTGGACAAAAAATAAATAAAATCCTCAGAGAAACTATACTAGCTGCGGGTCGCCTCGAGTAATGCAACTCACCTAGTCCCAGTATCATCCATGCAGCTACGCCCTGTAGGCCACTAGTAGTACATGTGCCTGTGCAACAGAAATGCACCGAAGTGTAGTATGAGTAAACAAACAACATGTACTCAGTAAGTACCCCGCCTAATCTCGAAGAAGTAGAGACGAGATGGCAACTTCGACACTTACTACAGGTCCGGTAATAATATTATTAATGCGATGACTCACAGATTTATTAAGAACAACAGTAAAATTTATATGAGTCACTAATAAGGTGCAAGTTCCTTTTTTTAATTTAAAGTCTCCGGATTCACAATCCATTAATTAACAATTATCTCAAGTCGGGGAGCGCAGACAGCAGTATCAATAAATCTCAAGGCAAGCAATACAAGCATGCATAATTCATGCCGAGGTGGTACAGCCCGATCCAACAGAAATGTAAACTGTGCACTACCGAGGGTCGAGCGGCACGAACCATAGATGCATCTATTAACCCGCTCGCGAATCACACATGCGACATAGTCAACTTTAACTAAACAACCACCCTGCTGGCGAATCATGCATGCGACGCAGGTACACATAGAAATACATGCTCAAACAGCAAATTAAGAATTTATCGGGCAACATTTATCCAAATAAACGCCAATTCACTTTTAGTGATTTAAGAAAATGAAGTTTAATCCTCTTAGAAATTCATTTACCAATTTGATAAGATTTAATAAATCCAATTGTCAGTAAGATCACAGATATTCCAAGTATAGCATGCCTTTTGGTTCCTAGACTACCCGTACTTACACAAATTCGTAGCTACGCACGGACTTTCGTCACCTCGTGCGTACGTAGCCCCCACAAATAGGAGCACATAACCAATTATTTCACCTATGGGGACAATTCCCTCTTACAAGGTTAGAAAGGAGACTCACCTCGCTCCAATGTGCACTTCCAATACCAAGAATGAGCCCGAACCCTCAAATTGGAGCCGAACGATTCCAAACTAGATAACCGATGTAGGAACTAGTCAATATAAGCATACATGATCATATTATAACTATTTAAGCAATTTCCCACCCTTAAACACAATTTTCCTAAGATCCGACCCCGGGCCCACGTACTCGGATTCCTAAATTTTTCAAGGGGAGTTGTTATTCATAACCCAAGGACCAATAATATATGACTTCTAATTCATTTCATAACAAATTTCGTGGTTAAATCTAACTGTTATTAAAACCCTGGGTTTTTGCTCTAACCCCATGATTTCACCTTAATACTAGTGTTTAATCTACCTAAGAAAAAATTATTAAACTAGAAATAGGTAGAATACACTTACCTCAAGATGCTAGGTGAAGTTCTTCTCTCAAAAGCTCTAAAATCGCCCAATTAAGGAGTGAAAAAGTGATAAAAATGACTTAGAACCCGTATTAAATGAACCTCACTGCCTCAGCAATTTCCGCATCTACGGTCAGGCGACCGCATCTGCTGTCCCGCATCTGCGAGAAATGGACCGCATCTGCGAAATGGGCCAAAAGAGCTGGGACCGCTTCTGCGGTCCCAAGGCCGCATCTGCAGCTTGGGAGCCGCTTCTGCGGTTTCTGGCCTGGCCTGCCCTGGGCCGCTTCTGCGATGGAAGGACCGCTTTTGCGGTCTCGCACCTGCGGTCCACCAACCGCAGGTGCGGTTATGACAGAAGCAGCAGTTTTAGCTCTTCTAAAATTTCATTTTCGATCCGTTAACCACCCGGAATCCACCCGAGGCCCCCGGGACCCCAACCAATCATATCAACCAGTCCCAAAACACGTTACAGACTTGCTCGAGGCCTCAAATCATATCAAACAATGCTAAAACCTCGAATCGACCTTGTCACACCTCCTTTTATCCCGCCTCGAGGGAGGGGGTATATGGGAGTTTTTTCCAATTAAAGTGACATTATTCGAAATGGGATTATTTATTTATCTTCCAGAGTCGCCACTTGGGATTAAATTATGGTGTCCCAAGCCACCATTTTATTTTAAATCCCAAATCGAGGAAGTTTTATTTTTAAGAGTCTGCGAACCAGAAATTCTATATAAGAAATTCTGTTAACCCGGGAGAAGGTCTTAGGCATTCCCGGGTTCCGTGGTTCTAGCACGGTTGCTTAGTGATTATTACTTGGCTTAAATTGTTTAACTACCCATTTTTAGGACCTATGTGCATTTATCTTTGTACCGCTTTTAATTGCTTGATTATTCGTCGAATTGAGATTCACGTATCGTATCCATGCCACGGGAACTGTACCCATGACCACAATAATTTATTATTGTGCCTAAAACAAGCTACATGTCCTCTAAGTCCAATATTCATATTTACCCTAGCAACTCAAAGTCTTTGGAGTTGTTAAGTCCAAATACCAAGACCCGGTACTATTTTGAACAACTAACATTCTCAATTAACGTCTAGCGACACACAGCACATTATTTCGAAATAAAATTTCCATGACATTTCGAACAACTCATTCTTCTTCTTTATTCCTTTTCCTTTTTTTTTATTTTTTTATAAATTATAACAATAATAATAACAAATAATTATTCAAGCCTAACTAACTACATGCTCAATCCAGTAATAATCCAGTAATGTCACCAGAAGACAATTAGATGCCAAATTATGGAATTATAGCAGACAAGAATAATAAAACCCAAATAACAAGAAAAGGTAAAGCAAACATGATATGGTCCATAAATGTATAAAGCCAAATATTCACAAATAATTAAAACAATATCATTAAAGAGAAAGAGGAGATGGACCTTCAACAACCTTTAACGATTCTCTATTTAGAAATACAAGCAAATGCCGGCGCCGGGACTCGAACCGGAAAACCTCTTGACTTGAACGGATTTTCAGAAATCAAATTTCGGCTGCATTTGACAGTGATGGATTTTTTTTTTGAGTTATACGGCGCTAGCCTCTTTCAGCCTTTTTTCTTGTATCTTTCTGTATTTTTAGCTTCTAGCAGCCTTAGGGTCTTGGTTACCTTTTTTGTGTAATCCTCTTTATTTTTCAAATACGGCTGATTTGTTTTTGTGTCTCTAAGGTCTTCTACGAATGTTTATAAGAAATCGTAATTATATCACGCGAACGTGTACATAATCATAATAATTTAATTAATTAAGAACGCATCTAAAACATCCTAACGTGTTGTAATACAAAGTATAACGATAAACTAAAGTGGTGCAATATTTAAAGCTCAATTTCTCTTTAGTTTCAAGATATGTATCCCATATCCTAACCATAATGATTTTTCCTAAGGAACCTATAGTTCCAATGACAAACTTCGACTCACTAATGTATTCAATGAAAAAATTCACAGACAAGGAATCGGTTTCAATACAACCAAGTAATTTGAGTAAACTTCAACTCTAACTAATGACAATTAAAGAAAAATATGACACCACTGAAGCTCAAATATATTAGCTCTAAAATTAACTCTAAATTTTACAAAGTAATCTATGGAACTTACGGAAGCAAACACAATTATATCCTATTCAATTATTTCCATTACATATATGACTAAATTTATATTTTATACCTTAACATCAATTGGCAGCAAAATATTAATAGTAAAGCCTTAAATATCTATCTCTTAACTAAGCAGTGTGACATGGAATTTAAAAAACTCTTCTAGCCATTAAATCGACCAAACTCAATAAGAGCTAATAGCGCGCGTGCGCACACGTATATATATATATAAGATAACAGATACTAACACATCATCATCAGAGCAATAAAATATTAATACAATCATTCCGCAAAATAGAGAAACAACATATTAATAGAAGCACGCTATGAAGCAAAACAGTAAAATAAAGAGGGAAATAGACCTGACTGTGCAAAACCTTTGATTAACTTTTCTTGGAATCAAATACAGAAGGATCCGACAACGAAAATTTGACGTAACAACAACTAAGGGGCAGGAGTCGCGAACCAAATCGTAACCACGAAAATCGGACTGAAATTCAGACCAAATACCTTAAACCAATTCTATCTTTGAATTCGAAATCAAAAGCAGAAACCAAAGTACAAATTCCCTCTGTGTGTGCCCGTTCTCTCCTCTATCTGTGTGTGTCTCTTTTTTCTTTTTTTAATCTTCAAATCACTTTTCTTCCTCACTGTCACGTCCTTTCTCTTTGTGTGTATCTATGCTCCCCCTCCTCATTTTCTTGTGTTCTTCCTTTTTATAAAGAAGAATGAGGGTGGTTATATGGAGATGTGGGTGTGAATGTGTGATCATGGATAGAAGAC
>NC_031993.1:46624785-46627621 GCF_001879085.1 Nicotiana attenuata
CGAAACCCGAAGACAGAACCCGACTCTCCGACCATATATGAAACATCACAAACCTTCCTGTCCGCGTAACTCTTCTGTCTGGACTGGGCTGTACGGAGTCTATCCTGAATCATCTTAACTTTCTCCAATGCATCCTGAACTAACTCTGTGCCCAATAGCCTGGCCTTACCCGGTTCAAACCAACCCACCAGAGATCTACACTTCCTACCATATAAAGCCTCATACGGCGCCATCTGAATACTGGACTGATAACAGTTATTGTAAGCAAACTCTGCCAATGGCAAGAAATGATCCCAAGACCCTCCAAACTCAATCATACACGCACGGAGCATATCCTCAAGAATCTAAATAGTGCGCTCGGACTGTCCGTCTGTCTTGGGGTGAAATGCTGTGCTCAACTCCACCCGAGTACCTAACTCCTGCTGCACGGCTCTCCAGAACCGCGATGTAAACTGAGTACCTCCGTCCGAAATAATAGAAACTGGAATACCATGCAGACGCACGATCTCCCGAATATAAATCTCCGCCAACCGCTCCGATGAAGAAATGGTAAACATAGGAATGAAATGAGCAGACTTGGTCAGCCGATCCACAATGATCCAAATGGCATCAAACTTATTCAAGGTCCGTGAAAGTCTCGATACAAAGTCCATGGTGATGCGCTCCCATTCCCACTCCAGAATCCCTATCTGCTGAAGCAACCCACCCGGTCGCTGGTGCTCATACCCCACCTGCTGGCAGTTGAGGCATATAGACACATACCCAACTATATATTTCTTCATCCGCCTCCACCAATAGTGCTGCCTCAAGTTCTGGTACATCTTCGCGGCACCCGGATGGATGGAATACCGCGAACTATGGGCCTCTGCTAGAATCAACTCCCGAAGCCCATCAACATTGGACACACCGATCCGGCCCTACATCCTCAATACCCCGTCATCTCCAATGGTCACATCCCTGGCATCCCCACGCTGAACCTTGTCCTTAAGGACAAGTAAATGGGGGTCCTCATATTGCTGCTCATGATCTTCCCGACTTCGGGAATACACCAGAATATCATCAATAAAAGCAATAACAAACGAGTCGAGATATGGCCTGAACACACTGTGCATCAAATGCATAAAAGCTGCTGGGGCATTGGTCAGCCCAAATGACATAACAAGGAACTCGTAATGACCATACCGAGTCCTGAAGGCAGTCTTCGGGATATCTGGCTCCCGAATCTTCAACTGATGGTAACGTAAACGCAAGTCAATCTTAGAAAACACCTATGCGCCCTTAAGCTGGTCAAACAGATCACTAATACGGGGTAAGGGATAACGGTTCTTCACTGTAACCTTGTACCACTGGTGATAATCGATACACATACGCATGGAACCATCCTTTTTCTTTACAACAAGACAGGAGCACCCCACGGTGAAACGCTGGGGCGAATAAAACCCTTATCAAGCAATTCCTGCAACTGACCCTTCAACTCCTTCAACTCAGGAGGAGCCATACGATACGGAGGAATGGAAATGGGCTGAGTGCCCGGCAACAAATCAATGCCAAAATCAATGTCTCTATCGGGAGGCATGCCCGGAAGATCAGCTGGAAACACATCGTGATAATCCCATACCACTGGGACTGAATCAACAGAAAGGGGTATCAACACTGAGATTTCTCACATAAGCTAAAATACACAGCACACCCTTTCTCAACCATACGCTGAGCTTTAAGGAAAAAGATAACTCTACTGGGAGTGTGATCTAAGGCACCCCCACTCAACACGCGGTATACCTGGCATGACCAGCGTCACGGTCTTAGCGTGACAATCAAGAATAGCAAAATGGGGCGATAACCAGTCCATGCCCAAAATAATATCAAAATCAACCTTACTGAGTAACTATAAATGCGCTCTGGTCTCAAAACCACGGATAGTAATCAAACATGACCGATAAATGCAGTCTACAACAAGAGAATCCCCCACAGGAGTAGAAACATAAACAGGGAAACTCAAGGAAATTCTGAGGTACACGCAAATACGGAGCAAAATAAGAAGACACATAAAAATAAGTGGAGCCTAGATCGAATAGAACTGATACACCTCAATAACAAACCATGACAATACCTGTGGTGACAGAATCGGAGGCAACAGCCTCGGCACGGGTAGGTGGGGTAGCAACTGGGGCTGTAACCATGGCCTGGGAACTCTGCGTGGCACGCTGTGGCCGAGAAGTCTGTGAAGATGCACCCCTACCAAGTCTGGGGCAGTCCCTAACCATGTGGCATGCGTTACCACACTCAAAGCAACCTCGTGGCTGACGTAGGGGTGGAAACTGTGCAGTACGGGTACTCCGAGACCCCTGAACACCTGAAACTCTATGTGAAATCTGAGATGCAAACTGAGCTGGCTGGTCCACAAAACCTCTACCATGACGCACCCTGCCTCCAAAATAAGGACCAGCGGGCCTCCCCAATCTACGAGGCCTACTCACTCCTCTATACTCTCCCTCCTGACCACGTCTGTCCTCTCTCTCCTGGACCCACCTGTCTCCTACTTGGTGAGAGGTCCTCACCACCCTCTGAACTAGGACCATAGGCTGTGTCGCCATGACGCCTGGAACCTGACCAATGGGAACCTGCTGCTCTGGAGTGGGGGCGGCGGGAGTCTGGGTTCCTCCCCCGATCTGTGAAGTAGTCGGTACAACCTGAATCAATCCCGCCTGAATCAACGTACCAAACATGCTCAGGAACTGCGCCAAAATTTCCTAAAGAGCTGGAGTAGTAGTAGCCGTAGGCGTGTCAGGTGACTCAACTCCGGCTGGATCTGTTGATGGTACCTCGGCGGCAGCTC
>NC_031993.1:46631398-46647215 GCF_001879085.1 Nicotiana attenuata
GACAACAGCTAGACAACCCTACAACAGCTCCGCCTTTTCAGTACCACATCCAGCAACAGACACCCCACACTTATTCCAGTCAATATTACCTCCAATATACAACACCACCAAGAGATAACATCACTTTCCAACAAGTACACCTATACTAACAAAACTACAACACAATTCATCTAAACCACAATTCACCCTACAACAACAACCAACCGGGATAACATTACAATCCTAAGTCGGCGTAGCACACCCCCACAATATACAACATCGTGCCATCATTCACGGGTAACACATGACCCCAAAGCAATATTCACCATAAAATTAGTTTAGGTCCCCAAATTACCAAAACAATTTTACAATTATAATCTAATTGAGACCCAACCATTGTGACACTAACAACCCCGCCCAAACATCAACTACAACAACTATACCCATAATAATCATAAAAGAAAGCAAAACTAGACTAATCCTAACTAGGGTTTAACTATAATTACAAAATTAACAATTTACACTACTTAGGAAATAAAGAAATAGAGAGAGAGGAGAAGAACTTACTTGAGATGAAGAGAGGAGAAAAATTGGAGGTGTGGGTTGGGGATGAAGGGTGTTGAAGAAGAAGAAGAAGAAGAAGAGAGAGAGAGGGGGTTTGTGAATGGAGAGAGAAGGAAAGAGGATAATGGGGGTTTGGGGCGGAATTGGGGGTTATTTAGGTGGGGGGTGTTTTTAAAAAATTAGGAAAAGAAAGAAAATAAAAAAAATAAAAAAAAAATACAATACCTAACCGCGTCTGGGTCTGCCGCGAGTGTGTTCTACCGCGGTTTCACCGCGGTCGCGGTGGAACCGCGGTAGAACCCCTGTTCTGATTCTGTCGTCTTTTTTTTTTTTTTTTTTTTTTTTTTTTTTTTTTACTAAGATTACAATTACAACAACGTCGTGGGTTGCCTCCCACGTAGCGCCTAATTTAACGTCGCGGCACGACTCATGTAAGCGAGGTTTAAGGTTAGCTCGACCTCTGAGGTTCGGTCAAATGCATCTCGGTCATCTCCTTAGGCTCGTGCATACCAACATACAATTTCAATCGCTGACCATTGACTCGAAATGTACGAGAGTCATCTTCAGTAGAAACCTCCACAGCTCCGGATGGAAACACTTCAACCACGCGAAATGGTCCAGACCACCTTGACTTTAACTTACCTGGGAATAACCGCAGTCTTGAGTTATAAAGCAGTACCCTGTCCCCAGATTTGAAATTTCGTTCAATAATGTTCTGATCGTGAAGCCTTTTCATTTTCTCTTTATACAACCTTGTGCTCTCGAAAGCAAGATACCGAAACTCCTCTAGCTCATGTAATTCTGTGACTCTCGACGTGCCCGCAGCTTCTAAGTCTAAGTTCAGCTGTTTCAATGCCCACCATGCTTTATGTTCCAGTTCTACAGGAAGGTGACAAGCCTTCCCAAACACCAACTTATATGGTGACATACCAATTGGTGTCTTGAATGCTGTCCTGTAGGCCCATAGTGCATCATCCAGCTTCCTTGCCCAGTCAGTTCTTGTAGCATTTACAGTTTTTGCCAGTACGCTCTTGATCTCTCTGTTGGACACCTCAACCTGTCCACTGGTCTGTGGGTGGTACGGAGTAGCCACCTTGTGGCGCACATCATATTTAGCCAACAACTTCTCGAAGGCTCGGTTACGGAAATGAGTTCCTCCATCACTGATAATTGCCCGTGGTGTCCCAAAGCGGGTGAATATGTTCTTCTTTAGAAACCCGACTACCACCTTAGCATCATTGGTAGGTAATGCAGCAGCTTCCACCCACTTGGACACGTAATCTACAGCAACAAGAATGTATTTATTGCTATAGGAGCTAATGAAGGGACCCATGAAATCTATCCCCCAAACATCAAACACTTCCACTTCTTGAACTGGGTTCATGGGCATCTCATGACGCCGGGAAATGTTCCCGGAGCGTTGACATTCATTGCAGCTCTTGACCCATGAGTGAGCATCCTTAAATACCGTTGGCCAGAAAAATCCGGCCTCTAGCACCTTAGCTGCCGTCCTGATGCCTCCAAAGTGACCGCCATACGCTGAAGCGTGACAAGCCTGCAAGACAGAAGATTGTTCGATCTCGGGGACGCATCTCCGGATCATGTTATCAAGGCATATTCTAAACAGGTAGGGCTCATCCCAGTAATACCATTGGCTTTCGCGAAAGAATCTCTTCCTCTGGACCGATGACAGGTCGTGAGGAACAATACCACTGGCCAGGTAATTAGCATAATCTGCATACCAAGGCGCTTCCTGATGAGTGGTAACGAGCAACTGCTCATCTGGAAAGGTTTCCAGAATTTCTTCCACTTCTACTACATTCTCAGCTCCTTCAAGTCGTGATAGGTGATCAGCGACTTGATTTTCAGTGCCCTTATGGTCACGAATTTCAAGATCGAACTCTTGCAGTAGCAACACCCAACGAATCAGGCGTGGCTTAGAGTCCTTCTTTTCTATTAAGTATCTAAGAGCTGCATGGTCAGAGTATACGATTACCTTGGATCCTATTAGGTAGGACCGAAACTTGTCAAAAGCAAATAACACAGCTAGCATCTCTTTCTCTGTCACTGTGTAATTCAACTGGGCTCCACTCAGTGTCCTACTAGCATAGTAAATGGGGTGCATCAGTTTGTCCTTCCGCTGGCCCAGCACTGCCCCCACCGCATAGTCACTGGCATCACACATCAATTCAAACGGTTGCTCCCAGTCTGGGGCAACGATTATGGGTGCTGTGACCAGCCTTTGCTTCAACTCCTCAAAAGCTACCCTGCATTCATCAGAAAATACAAACGGGTGATCTTTCTCTAACAACTTACAGAGAGGGTTGGCAATTTTGGAGAAGTCTTTAATGAACCTCCGGTAGAATCCGGCATGTCCAAGAAAGCTCCTTATGGCTTTGACTGATGTTGGCGGTGGCAGCTTTGCTATGACATCAACCTTTGCTCTATCAACCTCTATTCCTTTGCTTGACACTCGGTGTCCCAAGACTATACCTTCTTGTACCATTAAATGGCACTTTTCCCAGTTCAGAACCAAGTTAGTCTCAATGCATCGTTTCAGCACACGCGTCAAATTTACTAGGCAGTCCTCAAATGAATTCCCCACCACTGAGAAGTCATCCATGAACACCCCCATTATATCTTCTACCATGTCAGTAAATATGGCCATCATGCACCTTTGGAATGTGGCGGGTGCATTGCATAGACCAAAGGGCATCCTCCTGAAGGCATAAATTTCGTACGGGCATGTGAAGGAGGTCTTTTCTCTATCCTCAGGGGCAATGGAGATCTGATTGACCCTGAGTACCCATCCAAGAAGCAAAAGTGTGACCTCCCTGCCAATCTATCCAGCATTTGATCAATGAAAGGAAGTGGGAAGTGGTCTTTTCTGGTGGCCAGATTCAACTTTCTATAATCCATGCAGATTCTCCAGCCTGTGACAGTTCTGGTTGATATAAGTTCATTGTTGTCATTCTTTACCACCGTCATGCCACCCTTTTTAGGCACACATTGAACTGGGCTAACCCAGCTACTGTCAGAAATTGGAAAAATGATTACCGCATCCAACCATTTTATCACTTCTTTCTTCACCACTTCCTTCATGTTTGGATTTAGCCGTCTCTGATGTTCCCTGGAAGGTTTGTGCCCCTCTTCCAGCAGAATTTTGTGCATGCAGTAGGCGGGGCTGATCCCCTTGATATCTGCCATGGTCCACCCAATGGCAGTTTTGCACTCCCTTAGTACCTGTAAAAGCTGTTGAACCTGCACATCTAACAAACCAGATGAGATAATAACAGGTAATGTGGAGTCAGGGCCCAAAAATTCATACCTGATATGGGATGGCAAAGGCTTTAATTCCAGCTTAGGGGGTTCTTCGATTGATGGTTTAGCTGGAGGGGTCTCTCTCTTTTCTAAGTGCAAAGGCTCAAACTCCAGATTTCTCTCCAAGAACCCTTTACCTTCCAGTGCCAACACCCATTCCGCCAAATCCTCACCATTCACTTCATCTAAATTTGCCAAGCATGCAGCAAGGGGATCCTCAACCGTCAATGCCTCGTCATCAGCCTCTACAATTACATCTACTGCATCAACAAGTGAACAATTTGCAAATTCACTTGGTCGCCTCATCGATTTCTGCACATTGAATATAATCTCCTCATCATTGAGCCTCATCTTAAGCTCCCAGTCTCGCAATCAATCAAAGCTCTCCCCGTGGCCAAGAAGGGTCGTCCTAGAATTATAGGAATTTCTTCATCCACTTTGCAATCCAAGATTACAAAATCTGCAGGGAACACGAATTTCCCTACCTGAATAAGCACATCATCAAGAATCCCAAACTGGACGCTAACAGTCCTGTCAGCCAGCTGCAATAACATAGAAGTAGGTCGAGCTCTGCCAATGCCTAACCTCTTATAAATGACCAGGGGCATGAGATTAATGCTGGCCCCTAAATCACAAAGTGCCTTAGCAAAGGCATAGTTCCCAATGGTGCATGGAATTGTAAAACTACCTGGATCAGATAGCTTTTCAGCAACAGGTCTAGATACCACTGCACTACATGTCTGAGTAAGGGTCACAGTCGACAAGTCTTGAAAGTCAAACTTCCGAGACATCAAGTCCTTCATCATTTTAGCATATCCTGGCATCTCCTTTAGAGCTTCAATCAGTGGAATGTTTATCTGGATTTGTTTGAGCATCTCTAGGAACTTTTTGTACTGCTCCTCCTTTTGATGCTTGGCCAACCTTTGCGGGAATGGTGCAGGAGGTCTTTTCTTCCCAATCACGTGAGGTTTCTCCTTCTCAGCTACTGTCTCAACTATTGGTTCCGCTGCTGTCTCAATTACTGGCTCAACTACTGTCTCAGTCTCTTGCTGCATATTCTTTTCTTCAGGAGCAGGCTGAACTGTTACCTCTGTCAATCCCGTAGAGTCATCCAGCTCAATGGGCACTGGAATTAGTGTCTCAGCCTGTATGTTTTCTCGAGCTCTCTCTTGCTCAACATCTAGATCCCTACCATTACGTAGACTCACCGCCATCAGCTGTTTTGGGCCTTGATCTTTTGGATTGATTTGGGTATCTGCAGGTAATGTCCCTTGAGGACGATTGTTAAGTGACATTGAAATCTGGCCCACTTGTACCTCAATATTCTTGATAGCTGCATCATGTGCATCCACCCTTTCATTTATTTTAGCATTGGACCCAATAACCTGCTGCATCATTGCTTCAAGCCTTGCAAACCCGTCTTCCTGTCTTCCACCCTGCTGTTGCTGAGGTGGGTGGTACCCTTGCTGCTGATTGTTGTACCCTTGTGGTCTAGGATACGGTGCCATGTTGTTGGGGGGTCTCATGCCTCCCATGTTTCCGGCGTTATACTGTGGCTGCGGTGGCCTGTACTGCTGCTGAGTCTGCTGACCCCAGTTCTGATTACCTTGCCTCTGACCCCCATAGTTAGCCACATAGTTCATATCTTCAGGGTGCTGGTGATGATGATCATGCTCTGTATTCCATGGATTACCAATTGGCTGGCTAATGCAAGATGTGCACAAGCCCCCGTTGGTAGTGTCTACTATGTGAACCTGTTGCTTCTGCCCTGATTCCTCCACCTTTTTGGTGAGGATGCTCATTTGCGTCAAAAGAGTCGCCATGTTTTCAGCCATTGTATTAGAAGGATCAAGAGGCACTGAGTGCACCACTGGAGTGATAGGTGCATTTCTAGAAGTCCAACCCGAATTCTGCGCCATCTTGTCGAGCAAATTCTGACCTTCTCTCCAAGTCTTGCTCAAGAATGCCCCACCAGCCGAGGCATCAACTATATTCTTCAAGCTGTCTGACAATCCCATGTAAAACCGTTGTCCCAACATCTGCTCTGGAACACCATGGTGGGGACACATAACCAACATTCCTTTAAACCTTCCCCATGTCTCGTGTAGTGTCTCCAATGGTTTCTGTTTGAAGCTCACAATCTCATCAATTTGTTGAGCGGTCTTGTTGGGAGGATGGAACTTGTTGTGAAATTGCTTGACCAACTCATCCCAAGTTGCTATAGAGTTTATGGGAAGCGAGTTTAGCCAAACCTGAGCAGCTCCTGTCACCGAGAATGGAAACAATAATAATCTGATTGCTTCCGGAGTCACGTTCGGTTGCCTTTGAGTTTTGCAAATAGACAGGAAGTTCTTTAAGTGCTGCTGAGGGTCTTCTGTTTGTGTCCCAGAAAAAAGTCCCTTGTTCTGCAACAAGTGTAGCATGTTATTTGTGATCTGGAACGATTCAGCTTGTATTGCAGGCACAATAATGGCAGTGGCCAGATTGTCAGCTGTGGGTTGTGCCCAGTCATAAAGTGCACCCTCAGGCACAGGAGGTGCCAATTGCTCATTCCTGACGTTCCCGTTGGGGTCGTTTATGTCGCCCATGTCAATTTCGAGTTGGTGTATTTGTTGTGATTGTTGAAGTCTTTTGTTTGCACGATTCAATGCCCGGAATGTCTTCTCGGGGTCCGAGAGTCCTTCAAGCAGTTCTCCAGTCCTCGTAGAATTTCTAGGCATGCACCTGTGCACCCAGATCAACAACCGTCAAATTTTCAATGAAAAAGTTGGTAGAGAGAAAACTGACTACAACAAGAATCTTTGTATTTCTGTCAATGGCAATTGATAATTCCGTTAACTCCCCGGCAACGGCGCCAAAATTTGATCACGCCCAACTATGCCTTATAAAAAGGACTCTGCGGACGTTGCAAATATAACCCGAGTATTACGCCCAGGGTCGAATCCACAGAGAGTTAACCTATCAACCGCTATCTTCAGACCCACTAAGTCTTCAGAACCAGCTTCCCAAATATTCAAATCTCAGTTGAGTGTTCTTTAACAACTAGCTTGCAAATAACTAAATGGCTGTAACTAAGTAAAAATAAAGGTTGTAAACAATTATGAGAAAAAGCTAAGGCAATGATTTCCCCTATTGATGGAATCCCTTCTGTTTATGCTCATACAAATTTACCCACACATCTCTATCAATCATGAACGCTAATCTTACCGCAAATCTCTCCCGAGTAATCACAGTAATCTACTATTGCACTCTCCCGAGATACACTAGCTTGCTTTATTTAGCACAATTCAATTTAGATTGCACCCAAGGCTTCGTTATTCCTAATCCCGCCTTTAAACCCGCAATTATAGATTCCTCTAATAATCTAGGAGTGGTGTTGTTCAACAATACCCTAAATATGCACTCTTTTCCAAGTTATGCACACTAAATAGGCACAGCTAATTGAGGATCCTGTCAATTAACTACAACGAACACGAAGTTGAACAAATAAAGATTAAACTAGCAATTTGTATTCACATAAACAAGAAGTTCATCACCCAATAGGTTCCATCAAAGCCTTAGACAAGAAATTTAGCTACTCATAGTTATGGGAGAATAAACTAAACTTGAATTCATCATAAAATCAAAAGAAAAGAAGAAAGATGTTTAGAGTACTTTCTCACAATTGTTCTCCTTGCTAAGAAACCTAAAAAATCAATACATGCCTCTCTTGGGCGAAGTCTAGTGTTTAAAATAGGGTTTAGGTCTAAAAATCCCGTGTTTTACACTTTGGTCCCCGAAGTTTCTGTGTCCACCGCGGTTCTACCGCGATCGCGGTAGAACCGCGGTAAAATACCCTCGCGGATCTTCAATTATTCAGAGACTACCTTCCACCGCGGTTTCACCGCGGTCGCGGTGGAACCGCGGTGGACCCTGTACCCGGGCAATTTGGCCTGTTTTGAATGGGTCACTTGGGAAATGCAACAATTAGCCTTTTTTTTCATCAATAGTTGACTCCAAACTGCTCCTTAGCCTTCCTTACACCTATATCACCTGCAAATCATGAAAAGTACCAATAAGAGCATTTTGTTGTCATTTTTCCACATTAAAGTTCACAAGAAGGTGGTTATTCGGTGCGTGATTATAGTCAAATTCACCTATTATCAATAACTCGACAAACTCTATTATACACACAAATTTTGTATTTTTAGTTATAAAAAAGATTCTCAACCGAAAAATACCCCAAAAGCATAGCAATCTTCAGAGAAATTATATAATACATCTGAATACATAAATTATATTAATTAAAAAAACATATGAATACATTCATGGCGTATAGCGAGACAGTGAATACAATGAAATACATAGAATACAGCGGGATACATTGAAATACAATGAGAAAAAAAGACAGTGAATACAATGAAATACATGGAATACAACGAGATACATTGAATTCCAATGAAAAAAAGACAATGAATACAATAAAATACATGAAACTACAGCGTGATACGTTGAAAAAATATTAAAATATATTAACAGAAAATCAAGTTGCTCAGCCCCAAACTCCGTCGTCTTTGTTCAAGAACAAACCCTAATTTTCGGCGAATCCGCCGTCGAGCAAAAACCCTGAATCTCACTATTCACACGCCGCCGTTGATCGGAGGCATAGCTTAATCCGTTCTTTAGCTTCCTTTGACACAAAAAAGACATGGCTTTTAGTAAGATTGAGATTTTGTTTGTGAGTTTGAGTTTGGATGTATGACATCCAAGATTCTTATGATTACACACAGGAAATCAAAGACTGTCTTTGCAGGAATACCAAGACATTAGCTCCCCATTTCAGCTTTCTATCTCTCGAGTGAAAGGCTTTCTGGAGAACTATCGGCTTTCAGCTTTGCAACTGAAGGGTTCAGGATTTAATATTCCATATGGAGGAAGAAGAGTGGCGATGGTGGGTGAAGGAATGGGAGAGCTCTTTATGAGAAATCTGAGGTAAAAGTTGTATCAAAGTAGAGAGAGAAAGAAAATATTGTAACTGAATAGCGTATTTAGTGGCTTAGGAGTAGGAGGTAACCAAAATTAGATATTTTGCTATAAACATTAAAAGGTATCTATAGAATATAATTTTTTAAATAGTATTTATTTAAAATAAATAAGGTGTTAACCTTTGCTATAGGAGGTAAAAATTCCTTGTAAAATTCCAAAAAAAAATAGTAAAATTTTTTTAAAGTGAAATAGTATTTGAAAATTAGAGTTGTGTTTGAACATAATTATATTTTGGGTTATTTTTGAAGTTTTGTGAATGATCTGAAAAATTTGAAAAACAGTTTTTTGGAGTTTTTCAAATTTTCGAAAAATTCCAAAACGTATCTTCAAATGAAAAGTGGAAATTTTATGGTCAAACACTGATTTCGAAAAAAAGTGAAAATTTTTAGAAAAAAATGAATTTTTTTTAATGTATAAACGGGCTGTTACTCTCGCCTTCATCTTCTCTCGTCCTTATTTATTTGTAAAAATTACACGGAATGCCCTATTTGGTCGCCCCCATTTAACCTATACCCATTTTTTAAATTTTTTTTAACTTGTACCCACTTTTTAAACAACTTCAGCCCCCTTTCTCCTCCTTTGTCTTCTTCTTCTTCTTCTTCTTCTTCTTCTTCTTCTTCTTCTTCTTCTTCTTCTTCTTCTTTCTTCTGCTGCTGTTGATGCTGCTATGAAACTTCAGTTCATGGGGATGATTGCCATAAGTATGTTTATCAGATTATTTAAAAATAAATTATAAATAACTTTCTAAAGTAAGTTTTGAAGAAGATGATAGTAACTTGTTGGATTCAACTTTGTACATTATCAATGCATTTTAACCTGTTGTGCTAATCATTTATCTAGTTTTTTAAGTTACTAATTCTACTTATGATAAACTTATTATCTGTACAGAAAATCAATTACATGATAGCATAAAATATGCTGAAGTTCAGCAAATATAGAACAAAACTCCAGCTAAAACATGCTGAAGTTCAGCAAATAGAGAACAAAATTTCAGCTACTAGAATGCTTAAGTTCAGCAATTACAAACAAAAACTTCAGCCAACACTAAGTTTACGTGAAAAACTTCAGCTAAAACATGCTGAAGTTCAGCAATTACAAACAAAAACTTCAGCAAATAGAGAATAAAACTTCAGCTACTAGAATGCTTAAGTTCAGCAATTACAAATAAAAACTTCAGCACACTTGGTTCAGCAATTTTTGCTACTTCAGGCCCGTCTACTAGAATGCTGAAGTTTGCGTTTGCTACTTCAGGCCCATATGCTGAAGTTACGCGAAAAAGTGGGTACACTTGCAATTTTTTTGCAAAGTAGGTACAAGTTAAAACGTGACCCAAAAAACGTGTATAGATGCAAATGTCCCTATTTATTGCCTCCTTCTTTTTATTTAGAGTTTACGTTATATACATTGTCTGTGTAAACATATTTACACGTAAGAGTTCCTTAAAATGTGGAATTTGTAATATTGAAAATAAGATATTTACATAACTTGATGGGTAAAAAATTTTGATATACAGTACATATAACTCAAACTCTTTTACTTGGCCAAAAGTACATACTATTAGGCTCATTTTGATGTCTTCTATTAAACAGTTTAACGGACAAGCAGTGGCGGAGGCAGGATCTCTATGAAGGGGGTTAAAATTTTTTTTTTTGTAGCTAGTGGGAATTGAACCTCTGACTTTATGAAGGTTTTGAACCCCCTTGACCACTAAACTACACTTTCAAGTTGTGTTAAGGGGGTTCAAAACTTAATATATAGAGATAAAAAACAGATTTTGCCTTATATATACAGTGTACTTTTTCGGCGAAGGGGGTTCGGGTGAACCCCCTTCCGCCCCCTAAATCCGCCCCTGCAGACAAGATGTCACAATTCGAATTATAGTTGTTGGTTTTCAACATTAATTTATAGAGTTCTTTGTGACAATTTTGGGGAGGTGATCAGGCAGGACATGGTACGACTGCAGATTTCCGAGGACATGGCCCTTGATATGAAGGTCTGGAGGTCAAGCATTAGGGTTGTAGGTTAGGGGGTAGTAGAGCTTCCCTTACTTCTTACCGGGGGTGAGGCGGGGTTGTTTAGGATTGATCTAAGATGGTTTGCAGTTTAAGTTGAATCCACACTATCCTTGTTGTTTGTCCCGGACCTTAGATTCTGGTTACTGTTATTGCATGTCATTCATCTTTTGGTTGTTATGCTTCTGTTACTATCACGGTTTCTACTGGAGTTACTAATGAACTGTCTTTTCTTGTTTCTTGTTTTTATTTCCGTCTTTCTGAGCCGAGGGTCTATCGGAAACAGCCTCTCTGCCCTATCGGGGTAGGGGTAAGGTCTGCGTACACATTACCCTCCCCAGACTCCACTCCGTGCGATTTTACTGGGTAGTTGTTGTTGTTGTTGTTTGTGACAGTCTTGCAATTTTTTTTGGGTCAAAGCAACTATTTTCAATTCATTCACAATCTTTTATTCTAATTTCTTTCCCATGTCTCTCTTGGTAATTAGTATTTGAACTTCCTTGTTTTTTTTTTGGGATACACAACAACTGGAGATGTGACCATATATATGTAAACATTTAGAATTTACTTACTTCTGGAAATATTGCACCCCTAGCAGAAAGAACATTTCTAAATCGGGAATTTGGGATTAGTTCTTCAGCAATGGGCTTGATTATGACTCTGACCTAAGGGCGAAGGATCCCGGCCCAACATCACACCAAAATCGTAAATAGCACGGGCTAGCCAGTTTTCGGACTGATCATTCAAAAATAGCCAGCGTTTGCAAAGTTATAGAAAATAACCACTATTTTGCTGCAACACGGAATGTTCCAGCATAATATACTGGAGATCGGTGCACTTGTGTATGATCTTCCAGCATATTTTGCTGGAACTCCAACACGCGGAAAGTTCCAGTATATTATACTGGAGTTCCAGTATATTATATTGGAGTATTTTTTTGGATTTTGAACAGTGTTTTCGTTCACATTTATCTTTATATGAAAAGTGGCTAAATTTCGATTACTTTTGAAATTGTGGCTATTTTTGAATGACCACTTGTAAATCTGGCTATTTTTAAATTCCTCCCACCAAAATCCAGATACGTCCAAGGAACGTAACAAGAGGTATTATCACTTTTTAGCCCGTGCCAGAAACTATTTACGTTTGGTAGCCGAAAAAGTGTATAAATTTTGTATATTTTTTTATATATAACATACAGAATATATATATATATAAAAAAAATATATTTTTTCGGCTGTTATGCGGTGTCATTTTTCCACGTAACAATGTGTGGAATTATGGTTCCAAATGAACTAAATTGAAAGGGTGATTTGCACAAATAGGTCACTTCAGGTGCTATTATTGAATTTTTGATCCCGATTGCTTCATGAGCATAACTTTAAAGGCAATACTTTTAACCTTAAATATTTGCTGGACAAGCAAGAATCAAAAAATTAAGAGCATTTATTTTCAAGATCATTATTTGTAATTTGCTGAAGTTTAAAGTAGTTGGTAGTTGAGACCATTTCTAAGTTCCTACTTTCGGGACCAAAGACAAAGTACGAACATAGAATCGCATGAGAATTCTTAGTTAGTAGGAGTAACATTTAAAGTAACTGTCGCTGTCAGGATGAAAAATTAGGAAATCATTGTTGACTCTTCAATGGTTCTTCGTTGCTATTGGTCTTAGGCAGAAAAAGCCGTTGTTTGCGACATCCAGTGCTCTGTGAAGCAAGTGTAAGATGATTTATCTATCTATAATTGAAGTTTATAATCCTAAAAATACCAAGTTTCAATCAATTTTATTCTTTTGATAATTTCTTATGTTTTTGTTCAGTTCAAACAATTTGACTTAAAAATGGGGAAAAAGCAAGTGATGGTGCCGGTTAATGAAGTAGACCTCACTGAAGTGAAATATGTGCCGGAAAAATTTGAAGGTTTTTATTTCATCATTTTCTTCATTTTCGTCCCTTAAATCGAGTTTCTTGGTTATGATCAAAGTGTCATTTTGCAGCTCCACATTTGACTGGTTTTTGGTTCAAGTTGTTTGTTAAAGTAATGGAGGCACCTTTAATTGGCTCTTTAATTACCACTCACCTGAAGCAGAAGAATGGAATGACTGAGGTTTGTTTGTATACACACTTTTGATTTCTTTCTATGTATAAAAGGGAGATTTAGAAATTAAACTGATGGTTTTGATTGTCAGATTCTCAAGAATACCGTGATCCCGGAGGTGCCCATGTTCATTCCCCAGTTCCCTCTTCAAGGTTCAGTATTAAGCTCGTGCTGCTTTTATCTTTCAATTAGTTTATCATATTGTATGTTTAGTTTAGGGCACAATGGACGAAAAACCATCTATGTAGGGAATACCAATTAGTTAAGATTAGGTTTTACTCATGCTAATACAATTTGCTTCGGGTTGAGTCTCCCACATCGGCTAAGGGATGGGGGACTTGGTCTCCTTATATGACTTGGGCAATCCTCACCTCATGAGCTAGCTTTTGGGGTTGAGTTAGGCCCAATGTCCATATCTTATTATGGTATCAGAGCCGGACCCATCCCAATTCTTTGTTTCACCGATGTTGGGCCCCTATATTATATTGTTCACGTTCCAGTTGGCAGGCCTGAACGTGCCGGGGGGTGTTGAGTCTCCCACATCGGCTAAGGGATGGGGGACTTGGTCTCCTTATGGCTTGGGCAATCATCACCTCATGAGCTAGCTTTTGGGGTTGAGTTAGGCCCAATGTCCATATCCTTCATTATATGCTGGTAGAAAATGGAGATAACTTCTAGTGCTAGTGAAATTAACTCTTTTTTCTTTCTTTCTAATAATAATATTAGACCGAAACGGGCTCAAAACGGAGTGACATGGATATGGAGGATTCATATAACTGATCTCAACTTGCTTGCGATTGATGCTTAATTGTTATTGTTGTTGTTGTTGTTGTTGTTATTGTTGTTGTATATTGTATGTTTAGTATACATAATTTTTTTTCTTGGAGTAGGAAGATACCGTTTCCTTTAGGATATGTCATTCCATTGAGATGGCTCTGCTTGGCTATCTTACTTTACTCCGTGTTGTCTCTCTTCTTTTTTCTATTAGTTGGTGGATCTTATAAACTTCTTGCCAGCAAAAGTTCTTGAGCTAATAGCTATCCTATATATCTGAGGCTAAGGTTTTTACCACTTAGATTTCACTCCTTGAGCATGACATTATTGTTGATAAACTAATGCTCAGCTGATTTTCTGACATGTAACTGGAAAGAAGCATAACACTGTGGGCATTCCATGATTTTGTTGAAGTTGGAATTCAGGAATTATTAAGGTGCTTTTCTAATGTTACTGACTTATTTAGTATGTATATGAATTTAGATCCAGAGCCTGGTGTTGTTTGCTTAGAAGAAGATGTAAAACCTGAAGAACGGATTGATTTAGCCTTGAAGTGTCTTCCACATTATGATCCTTCTAGCAGTTGGAATTCTGGTTCAGGAGAACCGTTCCCATTCCGCTACTGGAAAATTCGTGATTATGGATATGCTTACAGATCTAAGTTTACGACCCCATCTATGGCAAGTGACTTTCCATTGGTTGTTCCTATTTTGGTCATCTTCAAGAGTACTAAAAAGCTCTATTGTGCTAAAGGTTGCAGAGCATTTTATCTCAGCAATAGAGGTACTTAATGATAAGCAGCCCTCAGCACCATTATTAATCTCCTTCAACCCCAAGGAGGTGAGAAGGCAAGCTGCAGCTTCCACTCAAAGATTTGAAGAAGGTATTTTAATTTGTTGATGCGCATAAATTGGCTGTTCTGAGAATCTACGCATTGCAATTCACAGTTTCTTGCATCTTTTAATTATAGTACAAGCCATCAAATAAAAGCTGAAGATTGATATTAATTTCCTGCAATAAAGCATATCTTGAATTGCTGTGCCAAGTCTGTAGATCTCATTACTGAAGCATTTTTCTTTTCATCTGTTTTTGTTTTATTCCGATGTGGTCATGAAGGAATACCATTGTCGATCTTGGATGGAATTTTAATTGCAGTCAAGGATGACATTGATTGCTTTCCTCATCCTTCAAAGGGTATGTGTTTAACTTCTCATTTCCTCTGCGAATATCTCTGCCATTTTTAGCTGAAAATTTTTCCCTGTAAAAAAGAGCAGGTGGTTCTACATGGTTTCATGAGGTTCGCCAGGTAAACACAGATGCAGTTTCTGTGTCAAGATTACGAAGCAGTGGTGCAATTTTAGTAGGAAAGACAAATATGCATGAGTTTGGTATGGGCACAACAGGGAATAATCCGAATTACGGGTAAACTTTTGCCTTGAACCTACAAATAAGCAAATGTTAGAAGTGGTAACCTTTTGACATGACTTCTTTTATTCATTTTTTGTTAAAGCAAACTTGATAAAGATAAATGCTAAACATTGGTTTTGCGAATGTTGAAGAACGAATGCTGCTTGGGTATATTTTAGGTTGAGTGTATATTTTACCTTTAACATCACTAATGAGCATTTTCCTATGGCAGTACACCTGGAAATCCGCATAATCCAAAAAGATACACAGGTGGTTCTTCCTCAGGTTCAGCTGCAATTGTCGCTTCTGGATTGTGTTCAGCAGCATTGGGAACAGATGGTGGAGGTTGTATAACATATCAGGCTAGTGAATTAGTATCTTCTTTTGAAATAATTATAAGATTTTCAGGCTTTATTCATCTGAAGTCCAGGTTCAATACGAATTCCTGCTTCTCTTTGCGGGGTTGTCGGCTTGAAAACACATTTGGACGGACTGACCTGACAGGGTAAGTTCATGAAGTGTAGATCAATGTGCATCTATACCAAATTGGTTTTATCCTTCTGAATATATTGTTCTCCCGGTAAAAACTTTTCTACTGTCAAAGCTATGATCTGTCCTATACAAACTTGTCCAAACTTTCA
>NC_031993.1:46651891-46652972 GCF_001879085.1 Nicotiana attenuata
TAATTATTGTATTAATTATGTACAATGATACTAATAGTAGACCTACTATATATATATATATATATAATACATGTCCTACTCCTAATACTTATGGGATTAGGGTTATTTACTACTATTTAACTATCAAACTAACATTCTCCCTCAAGCTGGTGCATATAAATCATATGTACCGAGCTTGTTACATATATAACTAATACGAGAATCAGTGAGGGACTTGGTGAAAATATCAGCAAGCTGATCATTCGACTTCACAAATTTTGTAGCAATATCTCCCGAGAGTATCTTTTCTCTAACAAAGTGACAGTCAATCTCGATGTGTTTAGTTCTTTCATGGAACACTGGATTTGACGCAATAGGAAGAACAGCTTGATTATCACACACAAGTCCCATCTGACTAATCTCACCAAATTTCAACTCCTTGAGCAACTGTTTGATCCAAATTAGCTCACATGTGGCTATAGCCATTGCTCGATATTCTGCTTCTGCACTAGACCGAGCAACCACATTCTGTTTCTTGCTCTTCCAAGACACCAAATTTCCTCCTACTAAGACACAATATCCGGACGTCGAACGTCTATCAGAAGGTGATCCTGCCCAATCAGCATCTGAGTATCCAACGATCTCCTCATGGCCTCGATCTTCAAACAATAAGCCTTTGCCTGGAGCTGATTTTATATACCAAAGAATGCGGACAACTGCATCCCAATGACTATCACAGGGAGAATCCATAAACTGACTCACAACACTCACAGGAAAGGAAATGTCAGGTCTAGTCACTGTGAGGTAATTTAATTCACCAACCAACCGCCTATATCTTGCAGGATCGCTAAGAGGCTCCCCCTGTCCTGGCAGAAATTTAGAATTCGGATCCATCGGAGTGTCAACAGGTCTACAACTTGTCATTCCTGTCTCCTCAAGAATATCTAAGGCATACTTCCGTTGTGAGATCACAATACCTGAGCTAGACTGAGCGACCTCAATACCCAGAAAATACTTTAATCTGCCCAGATCCTTAGTCTGAAAGTGCTGAAAGAGATGTTGCTTCAACTTACTAATACCATCCCGATCATTGCCGGTAATA
>NC_031993.1:46653980-46679684 GCF_001879085.1 Nicotiana attenuata
GTGGAGCTATGGAGTAAGATGAATGGGAGATAGGGACTGAATCTCCAAAAGAAAGAACTGGTAGCACCTCAGAAATATCTAAGTGATTAACTGGACCTGTGAAGTATGATTGAGTTTCAAAAAGAAGGTAACATCAGCAGACATAAGAAATCGCTGAAGGTCAGGAGAATAACATCGATATCCCTTTTGCGTTCTCGAGTAACCCAGAAATATGCACTTAAGAGCACGAGGAGCTAACTTATCTTTTCCTGGAGTAAGGTCATGAACAAAGCACGTACTCCCAAAGACACGGGGTGGAAGAGAGAACAAAGGTAAGTGGGGAAACAGGACAGAGAATGGAACTTGATTTTGGATAGCTGAAGATGGCATACGATTAATAAGATAACAAGATGTAAGAGCTGCATCTCCCAAAAATGCAGCGGAACATGAGATTGTATAAGTAGGGTACGAGCAGTTTCAATAAGATGTCTATTCTTTCTTTCAGCTACCCCATTTTGTTGGGATGTGTACAGACAAGATGTTTCCCATGGGAGTTCAAAAACTGCTGAAATGGGGAAGACAAATACTCTAGGGCATTATCACTACGAAATGTGCGGATAGAAACCCCAAATTGATTTTGAATTTCAGCGTGGAAGGTCTGGAAAATAGAAAACAACTCAGATCGATTTTTCATCAAAAATATCCAAGTGCACATGGAATAATCATCAATGAAACTGACATTGTAGCGGAATCCCAAGGTAGAACTAGCCCGACTAGGACCCCAAACATCTGAATGGACTAAAGTAAAAGGTGACTCTGCTCGATTATCAAGACGCCGCGGGAAATGGGAGCGGGTATGCTTACCGAGCTGACATGACTCACACTCTAGAGTGGACAAGTGAGATAAGCCAGGTACCATTTTCTGAAGTTTTGACAAATTGGGATGTCCTAACCGTTTATGTAATAAATCTGGTGAATCAGTAACGGGACAAGTTATTGGAGGAAGACAAGATGCGAGTCTATGTGATTTTGCAAGGATAAGGTAATAAAGTCCATCTGGTTCACGTCCGGTACCAATGATCCGCCCTGTACTGAGTTCCTGTATACAAACAAGGTCATCAAAAAATAAAACAGCAGATTTAAGTGATTTGGCTAAACGACTAACGACTATGAGATTAAAAGGACTACCAGGAACATAAAGAACAGAGTCTAAAGGTAAGGAAGGAAGTGGACTTGCTTGACCTATTGCACTTGCCATGGCTTGAGACCCATTGGCCATTGTGACTATTGGAAGAGATTGAGAATATGAAATACTAGTGAAAAGAGATTTGTTACCAGAAATATGATTAGATGCACCTGAATCAATGACCCAACACTCAGAAGGTAAAGATTGGGAGACACAAGTCATGCTACTATTTGTTGGAACAACGGAGGCTAATCCTGAAGATGTCTGTTTACGTGCTTTGTACTGAAGGAACTCAATATAATCCTGTAAAGAAACCATCTGGATTGGATTCAATGCATTGGATCCAACGGATTGTGAGTTAAAGGCTTCCGATACGAATGCCATTATAATATCGTGCCAGAAAAAGCAGAAATTTTCTGGGGATCACTGTTCACGCTGGAAAAATCACTGTAGCTCGCCGGAAAATTCCAAAGTTGTCGGAATCTGTCGGAAATAGTACCAATGGACTCGGAATTGCAAGGAGATGCCACTGTCCAAAAGAAGCGTTTCCAAATTCTGGCCGGATGGGACAGACGCGCCGCCGGCGGCAGATCTCCGGCAGGCGCGTGGGGGCGCGTGGATGGTCTTTTTCAGGTGACTTTTTCTGGGGCTTGGTCGCCTATCTCTTGGGAACCTTTTGGTGTTGTTGGGTGTCGCACAACACTGATAATTAGTGACTTTGACGCAAATAGTCACTTAGGTCACCGGAAAATTGCACGGTGACAGAGTTCTTTCTTCCCGGATGTCGCTGGAATGACGCACAGCGATCTCTTCTCACCAAAGCTCTGATACCATGTGAGAATGCACGGGAGAAAATATTATTCATTAATTATGACAATGATACAATGAGCCCTATATATATATATATAATACATGTCTTACTCCTAATACTTATGGGATTAGGGTTATTTACTACTATTTAACTATCAGACTAACAAACTAGATAGAGGAATAGACAAAATTGGCCATAGACTTGCTCATGGATTGACTATGAAATAAGATGAAGTAAATTGTAACTCCTCCCAGATCACACTATTCTTTTGGATGTCCTTAAACTTTCTATATATGTGGTAGAAGATTTATGAAGCCGAGTTTTCGTAGGAACATGAAGTGCATAGCTACAAGAAGACCAGAGCTTCCCATCATAGTGAAAAGACCAAAATATAACTATTGGTGCTTACTGCATACTAGTTTACTGTCAAGGACCTGCTCACCTTCTTTCCATTTAATTTTGACATGCAGCAGAAAAATAGACGACTGAACTCTATCTCTCTTTACAACTTCTCGATCTGTATTTGCATAACGTCTGTTTCCTTTAACACTAAGATGTCTCTTGATGGCTACCAATATAGGATCACAATTGTTAATCAACATCATGTGTTCCAAAATTTACCTGTACCTTACTAATTTACCTTTCTTTCTCTTTTGTTTTTTAATATGCTTAGATTGGTTATGATAAGCAAGGACTTCCAATAGGCTTGCAGCTTATTGGTCGTCCGTGGTGTGAAGCTACAATCTTGCGTTTAGCTACTGTGATAGAGGTAATCTCCTCCATCTATACCATAACACCACCCACCCCAACCAACTAACTGCTAAAAAGTTACAATTGAGTATTGACAGGAGATTTTGACTTGTGCTTTCAGGAAATCTCTGCAGAGTATAGGAAGAAGCCAGTGGAGTACTATGACATCTTGAAAGGGAAGTGAGAATAATGTTTTACAAGACACAATTGAAAGAGAGCGAAGGAACTGACAGGAATAAGCTTAAGCCTAGCCTTAGGGTAAGAGAAAGATTTCATCACAAATGAACTTACATAGAGAACGAATCAAGTAAGTGCTGAAGAACAATACTCCTAGATATAGAAATGTGGTTGCTTTTTCAATAATTATATCTAGTGGATTTTGGTGATATATGCCTTTGATTCATGCATTTAGTACCAGCAACCTTTCTGTAATTTTCTACATCCTTGAAGTTGTACACTGAAACTGCTTCATTCATAGTTTAATGCAATATTTGGTTGTATTCTATTTTATTTGATTATTTGCTCCAAATTACAAAAATGCATGAAGATAATAGATCAGGTAAAGAGATACAATAGAGGCAAAGGGAAGTTGTGAAAAAGTACAACACATCATCTTACAGGGAACCACATTCATTTTCCAAAAAGAGCACCAAAATAGCTTTGATTTACAGAAACATAAGGGCAAAGTATGTGATAAAGGTCTAATCTAGGGGCAAAATAGATTTACTAAAAGAACATTTATTGCAAATCCCTGATTTCTATAATATTTCGATTTCTATGTATCAATATGCTGGTTTTCTTCTTCTTTGGTCCCGGTAGGGTCCTTCTTCCTCCTTATCCTTCAAGAAGCCTAGGATGATAAGAAAAACAGAAAAGAAGAATGCCCAGCGGCCTCCACCACCCTCACCTGCCCAATGGCCTCCACCACCCCCACCCCAACCCCCCATCCCCACCCCCGCGCCGCCACACGCTGCCATCATCATCACGAGGGGGAAACCCAGCCCCACCATCGTCGAGATCAGGAGATTTCTCCTTCCCTGCATTCAACCCAGACATATCAGCATCAAATGATACTTGCACAGGATCTTTGTAGAATATAAGCACGGCTCTCATTTTTGGTGGATAAAATTGCTGAAAAATGTGCAGAGTGGCATTGTGCATCGTTTTAAGCAACAAAACAATGACTTTTAATAACACTGCTTTCTAAATCAACAGGGCGGGATGCGGTCACCACTAACCATAGCATAACAGTGAAAATAGCTAACATGTAAAATATGGATTGTTTTATTTCCATTCATTTTGTTCCACCAGTTTCTGTAGTGGGGTCTGGGGAGGATAGTGTATACGCAGACCTTACCCAGAGAGGCTCTTTCCGAAAGACCCTTGGAGGTTTCCGTAAAGAACATGAAAAAAATTACCTGGTGCAACTGTAATGGTTGAATTTTCCTTTGTAAGAGTCTGCATCTGGCCTTTAGTTGCACATCTGGCTCTCTGCATAAATGCAGAATTGAAAGGTTGAACAAGGAATACTAGTGGCAATAAATGTTACTAGAATGATGCAGGAAATGGAAAACCAAAAACTAAATGCAAGCAGTAGTAATCGGAGCAGCAGTATCAAGAACATCAATATACATAAGTGATGAGGTCCTAAACTCCTAATTCCCATTGTTTCTTTTTTAGATTAAAAGTTTGGCAGATCCTATTTCCAATTGTCTGTAACTAGAAATGCATTACACTACCACTTTCAAGTACTTAAGAAACAAGGATATATTTTCACATTTTACCAATCCATATCTAACAACAACAACAACAATCCAGTATAATTCCACAAGTGGAGTCTGGGGAGGGTAGTGTATACACATACCTTACCCCTACCCCAAGGGGTAGAGAGGCCATATCTATAAACAACGAGTTGCAAATAGAAAGGCTAATCAACTTGAGTTCCGGGTACTTGTTTTAGTGAGTGCAGTTGTTTACAATATACTAACTGCAGAAGGAGAAATAGTCCAATGTGATAACTTATGCCCATTCTGAAGCTCTGAAGCTTCTCACAGCAAACGTCGCACAAAATTAATATATAAGACATGACAAGTACGACTGATCCACTAGAATCATTAGGGACATGTAACTAAACAGGAAAATGCTAGCAGTTGCACAAACAGTAGTACCCAAAGAAATGTTACCAGAGCAGCAACACATATTACTGAAGCGCGCTTTTCTTGAACAGGACATATCAAGTGTCTTCCATTGTTAATAAACTGAGACTGCATGCCAAGCGGCTGGAGGCCAAAAGATACTATTGGCTTGAATTTCTTCAGGCATTCAGCGTCTGCTCCCACTGTGACAACAACATCCAACGATTAACAACATAGATAGCACAAGTTGCAGGATGAGCAGCAAATCTTCAAATGGTTTTGCAAATGATGAATTTTAAAGTATCAAATCTATTGATGACATCTTTGTCAAACCTTAAACATAAATGTTCGATTCAGTTACTTCAGAAACTAACACCATCACATCAAGTTAACCAGAATCAAAGGCGAGCTTTTTTATTTTTAAGCGCTTCTTTTGACAAGTAAACTCAAAGACAAAAGCTTTTGACTTTGGAAAAGGATGCGTCTTAGACTTCAAAGGAGTTGAACAACACCAAATTCACGAAAGCTAAGATGATAAATCATACACACTTTTACTGATTTGCAGTAAGAAAAAGTATTTCAACATGTTGGTGAGTGCAAATATATGTTTTCATGGAGAGAAAAAGAGAGTGCTAAAATAGTCAAAAATCATACGCAGAACAGCAACTGCAATATTACAAAAAGATCATAACTTCATGTTACGTTCTGATGTAATTCCTAAAGCACTTGTAGCAATGGCTATTCAGATATCCTTACATCTAATGCAGCAAAGGCTCCTCAGTGAGATAACAACAAGAGAAGCTGATATATACGGAGTAATATATTAATGTTTGACATGATCAAAGGATATGAAAGTTTTCATTGTGTGATCCTAATTACATGAAAAAAATAGTAATATGGCATTCCTTTAAATACATGCAGAGGTACTTATTAAAAGGAATCAGTCAAGGAATATACACAAACATACCTATTGGCAAAGTAGGTGCACTCATACTGGTACTGGCAGTTAACAACATCTCTTTGAAAAAATTCTGTCTCCCTGAAATTGAACTCCTACTAGAATCCTGAAATACAAAAGGAAGAGTAGATTGAGTATGCAATCAACAACAATAACAAGAAGTCAACAACTACATGTCAATCGCGAATAAGTTGGGAGAGGCTATATGAACCTATTAATCATGTTTCTTCATTTAAGCTCAACTCATGCCATCATCACACCATATGGCATAATGAGTGAAAAACAAGTGTAATATATATAAACTATAGTAGAATAATCATTATAGAAAAGCAAGAGGAACAAAAACTAGGTACTAACAAGACTAAAACCTATTCCCGTCTATATCAATTTTTTCCTCCATTGTGCCATCTCTTTAGCTAAGTCTACATTGATACCAAGAAATTGTAGGTCTTTTGACACGACTTCTTTCTATGTGATTTTAGGTCTACCTCGTCCCCTTTTAACACCTTAACTTACCATGGTTTTACACCTACGGATTGGTGCATTTGGAGGTCAACTCAGAACATGACCAAACCATCTCATACAACCTTCTCTTATTTTATCCTTAGTGCTTGCTACTTGCACCTTCTGGCGGATGACATTTTTAAATCTTATCGAATCTTGTATAATCACACATCTATTTAGCATTCACATCTCCGCAACACTCATCTTTTGAATATGTTGAACTTAGGCGACCTGACATTCACTACAATATAGCAGTATCGGTCCTATAACTATTCTGTAGAACTTGCCTTTCACTTAGGTAGGCATCATTCTATCACATAACTCCCCCGGTAGCACTTCTCCATCAAACCATCCGGTTTTAATTCTATGAGTAATATCTTCATCTATCATTCCACTCTCTTGAAACCACATTCTCACGTTTTTGCACAAGCACAAATTGAATGGCCTTTCTTGCCTCTGGTGCACTATAAGTTCTCTCAGTAGGCAAAACAGGATTAGCGACGAAAGAATGTTAATGTCCAATATCAGCTTGACTCTTAGATCAGATGTCACATGTATTCTGTTCCATATCCAAATATACACCACCCAAGAATTCCTTCTTAAGGACGAGGATCATGATGGCTCTTATTGGATCAGACTCTATTCTCTAATACCTTAACCAACCCAGAAACAAGATTTCCAAATTCCTTTTCTTAAATACATAAGATACTATTTATTTAATAGAAAAAAATTACAGTTAATTGAAGCTTTGTTTAGGGTGCTTGATTTAGTCTGACTCTGACCTTTTTTTATTGTTAATTCGGCGCTCACCTTGTGATACAGAGAACAGCGGTTGCCAAGTTTCTGAAGCTGCTCAATTAGAATCCCGTGTGAAATAATAAAAATTAGAAGAGAATGATAATAAATACAAATTTTATATATATAGAGAATTTATGATGGCAGAATCACTAAACCTAGAAATCATGAACTTATAACTTAAAGGTGAGTTTGTGAGCTTGCCATTGCTTCTAATTCCGTTAGTAGGAACACTTAATATAAACGACGTATTTATTTCGTCGTTGAGATGCAAATTATGTGGCTCTACTTATTAGGTCAAAATCTTTGGGATGAAATTTTATGGTATGTTTGTTATGATGGAAAGTATCATCACAACAACAATAATATCACCAATATGAGCATATGGACATTCTTTGAATGCAAAAGGGGAGGAACAAAAAGAATTTTTGTCCCAAAAACAAAAGGAAAAATTATATCTAAAATCCCTTACTACATTTTTTTTCTACTTACATCACCAAATAATGAATTGATTTTGTATAAGCATTTTCGATGCTACTAGCCCTTGTGACTATATTTTCTTTTACTCCAGGCTCCAGCCCTCGTGGAAGATGTTTTATTTATTTTTTAAATAGAGAAATCATTTTTTGGTGTTTCGTTATCGAAAAATAATTTTAAAGAAAACATCTTTCCACCAAAAATAGCAATGGAATTTGACCAATAACTTATAATACATGATTATCGATTTTAACACACGAAAATCATTGAAATACATCCAATTTTATAACATTACCATTAACCTTTAAACAATACTTAATTTTTAAAGAAAAATCATTTTTGAAGTGGCAGCACGAGGAGGAAGGAACACCGTAAAGTTTGTCAAAACTGGACAAATTTTAAATAACTTTTATAGATGGGTATATTTTAAGGAGTAATTTTCAGAAACCATTATTGTTTAGTGGCTATTAACTTCCTATAGCTATCATATACATAATTACTTCCTAATTCGCTGTATTCGTGCTGCTGTATTCATGAATACAACAGCAAAAAGTACCAAAAAATCAGGGTAGTCCAGTTGTGCGCGCATGTATTCACATGTATTCGCGCCATGTATTCATGAATACAACAACAAAAAGCGCCTAAAATCAGGGCAGTCCAGTTGTACGCGTATGTATTCACAAGTATTCGCGCTGCTGTATTCATGAATATAACAATAAAAAGTGCCTAAAATCAGGGCAGTCCAGTTGTACGCGCATGTATTCACATGTATTCGCACATGTATTCATGAATACAACAGCAAAAACGCTTAAAATCAGGGTAGTCTAGTTGTACACGCATGTTCAAAGGCTATTAGAGTTAAAGATTAGGTCAAGCTCTTGATCTGGTCATAAGACCACTCTTACAGTTGATATTTGTTGATTATTGCTATTTTTTCCCAACTTTTCAGGTATGCAGCAATCTTAGGATCCTCTCCAGCTGATCGAATTCCACTGAATCCTGTAATCACTCACAAAGTGTACTTTTGCAAAATTTCAAGATATTGTTCGGTATTAATTAAATCCGAATTCGTTCAGGGAGGTCCTATATTAGGGGTAAAGCGTTCTCTAGCAAAAGAGAGTTCATACCCAAGACTCGAACGTGAAACCTATGATTAAGAATAAAAAGGTATTTACCACTCCACAAAATTAATGTTGAAGTGATAATGTTTGTATTATTAGGCTGAATCTAAGGATTACTGGAGATTTCTTTAGATTTCAGTTTTCAATATTGAATATGAGTAAGAATTAATAACACTCTAATCCCTTGCTCTATAAACTTTGGATTTTTTTGCCTCCTAAATGGTAATGAGTGTAGTGCTAATTTGCATTTTTCCAAAAATAGAGTTACCACTTAATGTCTCAATATAAAAGTAATGCAATTACAAACAATTCGAAAAGATGTTACAAAAAGAGAAAATCAGAGACAAGAGGGAGTTCTTCAAACAATGACATCTAGACCAACAACAATAATTAAATATAAACGATATAATGTGATATATCACATTTCATATTTCTAAACCAGGAACATTAATTTTAAACTCTAATTAACAATCATGGTAACAATTACATAAACGATATCCGGGAATTAACTGGCAAATTGCATATGGATTTTGTGACTTAAAGTTGTCATAACAGTTCTTTTCACAACATTGTGTGTCGCAAAGTTTGCCGCAGAGGCCCAAACCAGTCATGCACTTCTCATTTGGGACTGCGTCGCTGCTAGCTAGCACCATTGAACCTAATTAGAAATACAAATAGTAAATATATATTAAAATAAGCATGACACGAAAAAACTTATATACATATAAGCAGAGGCGGACTCAGGATTTGAGTACGACGGGGGCACCACTATATGCTAATCACCAGCGATAAAATTATAAAGAAGAAAAAAAAACACCGAACATATATATAAAATTAAGTTGACTATTGTGTATTAGTACTAAACTATAAATGAAATAAATAAAAAAAAAGATAAAAGTAAAAAAAAAAGTAATTTGTTATTAAATATAAATTATATTGTATTCAAAGAATTAAAATATTAATAAAGTTGACTATTATATATTAGTACTAAATTATACTTGAATTAAAAAAAAAAGAGATAAAAGTAAATGATAAAGCAATTTGCTATTAAATATAAATTAATTGTACTCAAAGAATAAAAATAAAAAGGAGGGGTAAAAAGCTAAAGGGGGGTTTCAAACCTACGTCCCCAACAAAGGTTGAAAATTTAAGTGCCCAAAGCAACCACTTCTCCCATCTACCACTTTGTTTTAGGGGCACACTTAAAATATTTAAGGGGTCCCATGTATATGTACAGATATATATAATACGTATATACAAGGTTTTTGCCGAGGCTAACGGGGTCACGTGACCCCTCAACCCACCGCGTAGGTCCACCTCTGCATATAAGATATTTCATAAGTACAAGATTCCTAGATAGGGCCGTCTAAGAGTAGGGTATCCGAAAAAATACCCTTAGTACTAGTGTGGTAAGCACCCTTAAGGTACCGTATCGGTACCCAACCGGTACCCAACGTTTTTTTTTTAAATCTAGTCGTTTTTGTACCGTTAGCCGTTTTAAAATCTAGCCGTTGGCAATGGCCAAAAAGGGCTATTTTTGCCTCCCTAGCGGTTGGAGACTACTGTTTTATTCAGAGACTTAGAGACTGGATTAAAGCGGAGAGAAGAAACTTTAACCTTCCAGAAATAATTCAAGAAGGCGACGATGGATATAATGAAATATTATCTACCGGAGATGGCGGTAACGCAGACGAACAAGTGCTACCAATTCCAACCTACGAACCACGAAAAATTATTGAACAATTACGTAAATCGTTCAAAAGAAATATGTAATTTTATTTTTACAAGTGTTGAAATACAAATAAATACTTGTAACTTGTATTAGAAATCTAATATTTATATTGAATTGATAAAATAAAATAAAAGACACTTCATAACCTTGAATTTTTTTCATCCATTAAAGTTTGTTTGTATTTAAATATAATTTTTTATTTTAATTTTTAATTTAAAATTACCCCTAAGTACCGATATTGCACCCTTAATCCGTACCCTTAAATCTCCTTAAGAAAAGTATCCTTAAGAACCCTCCCGTTACCCTTACCCTGCCCGTACCTTTAAGGCTTTAACCCTTAAGAACCCAGTACCCTCCTCTTAGACAACCCTATTCCTAGGGTGTCTAATATTATAGTTATATTACTAATTACTATTATTATATCAAGTGATTATCAAAGTTGAGTGAGTATCTTGAGACGTTAATTAAAAATCAGGCTTAGAATAAATGCCGAAAGATAACTACCTGATACAAGAATGAGGAAAAACATGCATAAAGTGGTTGAGGAATTGGCCATTTTGCCTGTGAGGGAAATGTGTCAAATTAATCTTCTGAATTGGATTATCAAAGACTACTGCAAATTGTTTATTTAGCTAGGGACATAAATAGAGTGCACAATTTATGAAGTTTGAATTAGACAAAAATTCCCGAATTGGATTTTTCTCATCTTTAGGTAAGAAATCTGTTTTGGTTGTGTAATTCCATTCAGATGGAAAGAATATGATGTTTTTTATTATTTGGTCAATGGGTAAAATGGAAAGAATATGATATTTTTTATTAATTTATTTTGGTCAATGAGCTAGTCACATACAAAGAATATGAATTTTTTCATTCATTTATTTGGTCAATGTGAGCACTTAATTTTTGACTATTTTTAAATTTTATCACCTTCTACTATGTAAATATTTTTAGGGGTTTAATCTACAATTTTTAGCTTTGTTTCACTTTTTTTAGGATAAAAATTTAAAAGGTGCTATAAATAGAATTTTATTTATGGTGAATGTCTATATTTAGAGAGATTCTAGGGTTTATTACTTGGTGACTAAGTCACCATCTCCCTATAAATAGAGGGTTTTATTCCATTGTAAATCATCTCAAATCAATAAGAATTCTCTCCCTCTACTTTTCTCTGCACTACTCTTCTTCTTCTTTTATTATTTTATAACACGTTATCAGCACGAGACTCTAACAAATTGAGTAGAAATTTTGGGATTGAGCATAATGATTGTCAATTATTCCATGAACTTCCTTTATGATTAAATTCTGGATTTAAGGTAAGTATTTTACTTTATTTTTCTCTTTTAAATTCTTGAAATTCTACAATTTGATTTTATATACAAGCAAAGACAACAAAGTTTGATTATAACTCTAATGGAGTTTGTAAGAAATTATAACCACCTGAAGTGGTAAAAATTTCTATGTCTTGCCATGATCAAATTCATGTATGATTATGGGCACAAAAAGTGGAAACCCGTCCCATTGAATTTGCTCCATTCTCATTCCCTTAAGAGAATGTGATAGCAGTATGTGATAAGTCTGAAAGAAGACAAAATTATCACTATGAAGTATCAATGGATGTGGACGTGGCAATAGACGAAATTATAATCGTCATCATTGTGATAATGAGAATAATAAGGATTCTCAAAATAATCCCCCACTTGTGAAAATATTTGTCATCGATTTGACATGAGATTTTATAAAGCACATATAGATGATTATGGTCCATTCATGATGTGAATGTGACAACATCTGATTTAAGAATACATATTCATTTTTGGAAGAATATGA
Organism: Nicotiana attenuata; assembly: GCF_001879085.1. Classification (NCBI taxonomy): domain Eukaryota; kingdom Viridiplantae; phylum Streptophyta; class Magnoliopsida; order Solanales; family Solanaceae; genus Nicotiana; species Nicotiana attenuata. The sequence goes on from NC_031993.1 coordinate 46,666,256, forward strand.
GCGTGCTAGTGGTATATACCACACTCACCTCTAGAAGGAGGTTTGAGAGGAAATAAGAAGATAATGTCATTATTATGGCATAAATGGTCATTGATCACGTACTTATTGTACGCCAAAATATTTTGGCATTGTGATTATTAAAAGACAGCGATAATGCAAGAAACAGAACTTGCATATAATTTTGACCATAACCATAATGGTATAACTTTCTCTTTAAAAGAGATATCACCACATGGATGTTGATGAATCTGTGGTAGTACAAATTAATTGAGAGCTCTGGAAGAGCCAATTATTACTATTGTGGAGAAACACGATTGATTACCAATAAGGTATTGTGTTGTAGTAAGTCTCAAAGAAACTTATTCAGTTTCCAAAATATTCGCGAAAGCGGTTGGTTATATTGAGACGATAAATAAAGAAAATATTTAATATTTTCTATTACTACAACTTGTAGCGGGGTAATATGTATGTGAAAAGCTATCCGCTTTATTCTCCAGTTTGTACTACACAAATAAAAGAATACCACAATAAAGTGGATATTTATTGATATAAAAAAAACTCATATCATAATCAACTTGGAGTTTATTGATAATTGCATACGTCATGGTGTAAATCTGAAGTTTATCAATATTGATAATTTATTCAGTTGGCATAGTTGGTTTACCCATATCAATTTAAGTATGATGTGCAAAAATAAAAGAGAATTCACATGGCTAAATATTAAAGAACTAGAAAGTTCTTTACGAATTCTCTTATGTTGCTTGTTCTCATTAATTAATATACCAACTAAAATTGGGATTGAATCCCATGAATGCTGGAAATATTAAAGGTGAATATGGGCCCATTTACCTGCCATGTATACCACATAAGATGCATCTATGAGATGGTTACATGTGCGATTATTATTAACCCGCAACATGGTGTTTGCGAGGTAACTTGCTCAATAATTTGATTTAGAGCATAATTTCCAGATTATTTATTCAAGATAGTTTATCTTGATAAGTTGGTTTACATCACAGTTGGTTTAGCAAAATGATTTTGAGTGCCTCCACTTAATAGCTAAACAATTGCTTATGAGAATAAAGTTTTGTATATCAGTTTGATATACGTTATATACGAAAGTATATTATTTTCTCCCTTCACAAGTGGTTCAGGGTCAGGAACCAAATAATTCCATCTTATTATTATTGATGTGCCGTGTATATTTTGATTAACACCATAACGCACAAAGATGAGTTCTTAAAGTTGAGGAAACAAGTTATTTTTTCTAACATGAGGGGGAGACATGATAAACAGTTGAGAAAAAATTACGTGGAATGAATTATCAATTGTACATCTAGATCCTCGAATAAAATAATATGAACTTTAAGTTCATAGAGATAATTCATTTGCAATATATTGCAAATCATGCCAGATGCTTTTGCTGACCCAAAGAAAGTAACTATATTCTCATTGCAAATGCTCCTATTAGAATAAGTCCTAGAAGGACAAAGTCTATGGTAAGCTTAAAGCGTATAGACAATCGGTTTCAAATAAGCTTCTTGATAAAGAAGATGAGCAAATGATCACCATAAAGGAGGCAAGTGATCTAGAAGATCACATGATATAACACTTCATAAAATCTCAAGAGAGATTCAGGTACCTGAAAATATGAATGAAGAGATCTATATGTTATGTCTTTATGAAAAAATATTGAAATTGATATAAAATGTTTGTCGACGGCATCTATGATAGCGCTAAATGTATATATGAGGATCTTAAGTCTGGATAAACAATTCAAGTAGAATTTGGTTTCATATGAAAGACATGTTGTTTTGGACCTACAGTCCAAACACTTGAAAGTATAAAGTCAATGGTATGTGCAATCAGTTTTCGATATCTTATATGTCTGGCATGACATGAAAACTTGATGCAAATCTAAAGTCTATTTATATGGATTATTTGACTATACTTATATGATAATCCCTGAAGAATTTAAATTGCTTGAAGCATATACAATTCTTGATCTTGAAGTACCACATCCTCAATACAATTTGTGCACATATGTATCTTGCTATAACTATAAGCATAATAATATGATAGCAAGAGTTTTCACCCCTATGTGAAGATATTGAAATGATGATTCGAACAAGATCATATGAAGACAATACATCTATCAGGGATGATGATTTCAAGGTGAAACAAATTCGTTGAAGTTAATATCGCTGATATTGTTTATCAAATATCTACCAACGATCTTTTGAAGATGATGCACAAGATTGGAATGCAAATGCTTAAGGATGTGAATTGATGCTCTCATCAGGGGGAGTTAATACGCGTTGTACTCTTTTTACCTTACAAGGTTTTGTCCCACTAGGTTTTCCTTGCAAGGTTATTAACGAGGCAACCAAAAGGCGTATTATTAGATATGTGTACTCTTTTTCCTTTTCTAGAATTTTTTTCCCACTGGGTTTTATTTAGTTAAGGTTTTAACGAGGCACATTATCTGTTGAATAGACATTCAAGGGGGAGTGCTATAAATAGAATTTTATTTATGGTGAATGTCTATATTTAGAGAGATTCTAGGGTTTATTACTTGGTGACTAAGTCACCATCTCCCTATAAATAGAGGGTTTTATTCCATTGTAAATCATCTCAAATCAATAAGAATTCTCTCCCTCTACTTTTCTCTGCACTACTCTTCTTCTTCTTTTATTATTTTATAACAAAAGGTCAATTATTACTATTACTTTTATTTTTATTTTCATCTTTATTTCAAAATAATAAAAATCCGAAAAAATTAAATATTTTTTTTTAAAATTTCGGGTGGGATTAAAAAAATAGGAAAAGGGGAAGTATGAAATTAAAAAATAAAAGTAAAGGAAGGTGAAAATGTTTTTTAAACAAAAGTAAAATAAGTGGAAAATAAAAAAAGAAAAGTAAAAAAAGTGAAAATTTAAAAAATGAAAAGTAAAAGAAAGTTGGAATTAAAAAATAAAAGTAAAGGTAGGTGAATTTTTAAAAAAAAAAAACTAAAACAAAGTGGAAATTAGAAAAAAAGAAAAATAAAATAAGTGGAAATAAAAAAAAGAAAAGTAAAAAAGTGGGAATTTTAAAAAATAGAAAGTAAAAGAAAGTTGGAATTAAAAAATAAAAGTAAAGGAAGGTGGGGAATACTTTTTTAAAAAAAGAGAAGAAAAATGAGAAGTGGGAAATTTTTTAATTAAAAAAATAAAAATAATAATAAAATAATTTTAAAAATCTGAAAATTTTCGAATTCTTTTCTATAAATAGAAGAGAAAATGTGAGAAGAAGGAGAAGAAGAAAGGGGAAAAAAGAGAGGAGATAATTGAGAGAAACAAATTTTTTCTTCTTCTACGCTACGAGAATTTCTACTCGTGTCATTCTTTCTTCCTCTTTTTTCCGAAAAAATCAATTCACCACCCCAAAAACCAACAAAAATACTTCAAAACTTCCTTTTTTACACGCCAAACAGTGGAGTCAATAGTCGAGGTCGAGGATTCCGTCGGAGCTTCGTTCACTAGTTCTGATGTTCTTCTTCGCTTATGCTTGTTCGACGTTCGTCGGAGTTATTGTACATGTTCTTGAAGACTCATTTAATTGGAAATTTTGCGTTAAAGGTTTATTCTTTCATCTATTCTTTCTATCTTATTTCATGTGATTTTATTTATTGTTGCCTTTAACTTTATAAATAATAATGTAAATTAATCCTCAAATGCTATATGCTTAATCATGTTTCTGAAAATATGGTATTCAAACTTGCTTTAATATCGGGAAGATTTGGACTCTAATAAGTTTAGGCTTCAATTGTTGGGTTGTAGGGTATTTCTATATGATAGTTTATTTATTTAAATATCTAAAATCATACACTTCTTCCACAAATAATTCCATAATTCACGACCTTACACTAATCTCAAAGTTTAGGAAGAATAATGAACATCGTTAGAGTGCTTTAGGCACGCTTTTAATTAGTTTATCGCGATTTTGTATACGTTCATGTGGCATAATTGTGATTTCCAAAATTAAAACCGAAGTATTCGTTCATGCAACTTTAGGCAAAACAATTTTAATACAATAAAATGCTATTAATTGTGTACACTTACGCGTGACATAATTTTGGCACAATAAACAAAACGGATTCACACACGTGATTTGTTTCAAAGATAATCCCATATTTTAATAATAAAAAGCGGATAGATAAAATATGAAAACCAAATAAATCACAATTTATCCAAAATTAATTCAAGCCAAGTTTAAGTCAATAAAACGACCGTGCTAGAACCACGGGACTCGGGGAATGCCTCAACCTTCTCCCTGGTCAACAGAATTCCTTACTCGAACTTCATTTTTACGGACCAATAAAATAGAGTCAAACCTTCCTTTGACTAGGGATTCAAATAAAAGGTGACTTGGAATACCCAAAGTCAATTCCAAGTGGCGACTCTGTAAATAAAATAATCCTTACTCAAATTTGTCACTTCAAATGGAAAAACTCTTCTAACCCACAACAATATCCAAAATATACATATCTTTCGGGGGTAAAAAGGGGTGTGACAGCTCTACCGACTCTGATGGGGACTTCAAAAATTCGAGCTTGTACATTAACTTTATCTGGCTTTATTAATTTTTGTATATACTGTGATTTATTTGGGCCTAATGTGCTACTTGTCCACTTTTTATTGCTTTGATATTGCTGAACTGTAGATATAAATTGTCTTCTCATGCACCCACTCTGGGTCTTCTGAATATAACCTCGGGAATCGCGGATACGCGCTCCATTCTCTTGAGATAAAGCTGGTAGACCTGGGCTCTCGGTGAAGGATTATTAGTCACCCATGTGTAAGAACGGGGAGGGTCCGGTAGTTAAGCCGGAGAAGTTTAGTTCCCGGTATGCTACCCATTCCCAACTCGAGTTGTCCGCTCGTTTTATGGCCAGTCTAAATACACCTCATCCCCTAGGATTTTAAAAAACCTAGAAGAACAAGCCACGTGCTTGGTTATCCCTAGTAGGATCGTTTTGTTGCATCATGTGCATGTGACTTAGCGAAGCTCGACACAAGGGCCGGGTACGTATAAGACAGATATCCTCTTTGAGACCATCGTGTCCACTTATGTGCTACTTGCTACATCATTTGGAAGGCTTGCTTGCATTGTTGACGGGCTTTAGAAAATTAGCTTAGCGGAAGTAAATTAAAAAAACTTTTCTCATAGTTAGGTACAAATAGTCTTTTTTTTACTGAAATTTTGTAGTGGTCTGACGTAAAGATTAATTTCCTTAAAAATCAAAAAGAGAAAAATAGTCAATTTGACCGAACTAGGCGGGTCTGATTCTCACCGGATGTGAGATACGTAGGCAAACCTTATCGGTTCCGGCCCTCGATTTAAAAAAAAAACATCAAAAATAATTTCCTTTACTTTCTTCTTTAGAAAAGACTTTCTTAGTGACCCCAATTTTAAAAAAATCCAAAAATTCAAAAATATTTTTTTCCTTTTTATTAGAAGTCTTTCTTCCACAATTCAAAAACAAATTAAAAAGCCAAGAATATTTCCTTTTTTTCTTTCGAAAACTCCAAAAAAAAAAGTTGAATTCCAAAATATATTTTTGTTCCGCTTTATAAATTTTTCTTTCGAAAATTCAATGGAAAAAATTCAAAAATATTTTATTTCTTATTTAGAAGTCTTTTTTCGAAAATTTCAAATAAATAAATAAATAAATAGAAATCCAAAAAAAAGTCTTTTTCCTTTAGAGGTCTTTCTTTCAACAAAAATAAATCCCAAAAAATATTTTCCTTGTTATGAGCTTTCGTGGGGTTAGTTGTATAAGAGTAAGAGTTAGTTTATTTCTTTTATTTCTGATCTTTCTCTGAACTACGCAAGTCCTGATTCATTTTTCCACATGATATGTAGGCAACCCACATCAGGTTCGATCGAATTATTTTGAAAAAAAAAAGCAAAAGAAAAGAAAGAAAAAAATGGTAAAAAAAGAAAGAAAAAAAGAGTGTTTATTCTAACAATCTTTTGCTTTATAATGGAAGCTAGTTAAAAGTGGTAGGTTTAGTGATTTGCAATGGCAAGTCACAGAAATAATCCATGATCCTTCAAAACTGAAGCATCATCTCAACCTGTGGATCAAGTATCACTATTGTTGATCCATCCAAGATCATGAAAAAGGCAAGTAAACAAGTTGGTAGTGAAAAATTAAAATGGAAGTTAAATGTTGGTTGACTTTACTAGATTTGAGCAATAAGACATACGCTGCTCGGGATGATTTGATGATAGGGAGACATGAGAAGTCTTCCAAGTCCTTTGGTGAATCGGTTGCTTTGAAATTTTCCATGCCGTCAGTATTGAAATCCGACAGCCAATATTAGGAACGGTTGGTCAAAAAGCCAAAATTTGAGTGCTGAATGAAAATCAATAAAAAGGATTGAATGCCGTAGTAGTGCTGATGTCCAAATTTATGGCTAAGATGTCGCTCAGCAACTAGAAAGTCACTCCTCTTTTAGCATGTGAGGAGTCTTGGTAGCTTATTTTGTCGTCTTTTCTGTTTTCTAGGTTATCCAGGGTTGTAACCCAAATTTTAGTTTGTTTGTCTTGTCGTCAAATTCTTCCATCCGTTATTAAATGAAATACAATTTGTCCTTTTGTATCATTCTATGCTTAGTTCTTTCGCCGCTAGTTCTAGAGACATGACATGCATGCAAAATATTTGCCCAGATCTTAGAAAATTAATTTAGTCTTGAATTGGATAACAGAGAAAAAAACATTTTTTGAGGATGAATTAAGAGTCGAAACACTTTGGGATTAAGCTAGTAAAATTCACGTGGAACTAGAATAGTCATCCCCGTGGAGGTTAATGAAGTTTAGTGGAAAGTTTGACATTAAGGAATGGAAAGTGTCTTTCTACTACGACAGACCAAGAAGACAGGCATGTTCATCAATGTTGTGATCGCGAAAGATAGTATGTTTGGCGTTCTCGAGGCTGGGAGGTCCGTTTTCTGCTTTCCAAACACTTTATACCTTTCATTACCCCTTTTGAGCCTGTATTATTTTCTTCAACCACTCTCTTTTGGAATCAAGTTTAGAATTAAAAGTAAATAAAATGGAAAAATGAAAAAAAAAATTCGTGCCCCCAAGAGTAAAAACTGGGGCAACTCTTAGAAAGTTCAAGTGAAGAAGAAGAAGAAGAAGAAGAAGAAGAAGAAGAAGAAGAAGAAGAAGAAAAGAACAGTCAAAGGTTCATGCCCCTAGGAAATAGAAGCTGGGGCAACTTGTTTTGAAATAAAAAGAGAAAAAAATATGAAGAAAAAGAAAAAGAAAAAGAAAGATAAAAAATAGTTAGGTTAGAAGTTTGAACTATGTTTGACTTGATTCCTTTAAAAGATACGTAGGCTCTATACTAAGGTCCAGTCCAACCAAATCAAAAAATAAAAATTCTCCAGTATCTGAAACTAGGGAATGAGTTTTTTTAAATTTTTTTTTTATGAAGAGTCGATTCCAAGAGTTGTAAGTTATAACCCCATCATCTTGAATGTATTTTGAGCCTTCATACAACCCTTTCTTTCTAACCCTATCCAAAAGCCTTCCAAATAAAGACCTCACAATTAATCTTCAAGAATGCTAAGGGAAGCACGCAATAAGCAACAGTTGTCACATGACATAGAACAACGTCAAGTTGCTCACACAAAAAGGAAAAAAATAGATTATGAATGGAAATGAGAGAGTCTTATTGGTGAAAACCCTCATGGGCACTGTAAGACGATAGTAAGTAGAGATAAATAAATAAATAAATAAGAGAGTCTGGTTGGTGAAAACCTTTTGGGGCACTACCGGTCGAAGGTGAGCTGTGATTTGATGCAAACGATTGGCGCAAAGAGGCCAACTTCAAAGATGAAAGGGAACAACAAGAATAAAAGGTAGATTGGTTGGATAGATTTAGCCGCTCGGTCCAAAATGCATGTCATGATCATTAAAGTTGGTTATCACATTTAAAGGTCCCCTTTTATTTTTTCTCGTTCTTTTCCCTAAAGTGGCATTTTTAGTTAAGTATTATTCCTTCTCACTTCTACATCACGTCATTGTGTGCATTTTCATTATTCTTTTGAGTCAGTCTTTGTTAAAAGAAACAAGAAATGATTTCAAAATCTCTTACCAGCTTTCTCAATGTACAAAGCAAGTTGTATCTTAGCCATCAAAGAGGGCATACCCAGGAAGCGACATGAACAATAAGTTGTTGAAGTTAAACAATATCTAAGGGTTCATGCAGACGGAAGTTCCAAAGGAAAAAGTTTGTTGGTCTATTGTTTTAGGAGCTAACAAAGAAAGGGCCACAAAATTGATTACTGTTTCCCCAAAAGTGCAAAACAAAGGATGCGGGGCATATGTGGCATTGACAAAGGCACACATCCATCTGTGATATCCTCCGATAAGCCGATTGAAAAGGTTGTTAAGCAAGACTTGCTTCATGGAAAAAACTGATAGCACTATGGACACAAAATGATATTGGATGCAAGACAACTAAGTTTGATTTTAAAGGAAAAATTGCCTTACCTTGCCTTGGGGATAAGGGTCAGCGATACCATGGACACCCGGGCATGAAACAGTCGGGGGCAACATCGGAGAGCCAAGGTCTCCAAAAAGCGATACAGAGTATCCGAGCATCTCGGTATCATTACTGACAGAATCAGTTCTTCGACAGCAGTGGCCGTGAATTCAAGCTACTTAGGGCATCTATGCCACAAACCGACCACAACTTTGAAAACTCACAATTTTTCTTTGTTTGAAGCTGGAACAAAGCAGTGCAGAATGGCGATTCTCAAAGGACGATTATCACCAAAGGTAAGTTCCTCAAAATTCTTTTATTTTCAGCATTCTCCATTTTCTTTTATTTTCAGCATGCATCACTATTGCCATACCTCCCATTTACGTATCATAACCCAGGTAGAACATTTCCGCCTAGGGGGATCTAGCTCATATTTTCGGGTAGAAGTACTCTTCGCCCAGGCTTGTTTAACGTAGCTTAACCCAGGTAGAACCTTTTCGCCTAGGGGGATCCAACTCATATTTCGGGGTAAAAGTACTCTTCGTTCAGGCTTGTTTTTCGTAGCTTAACCCAGGTAGAACCTTTTCCCCTAGGGGGATCCAACTCATATTTTCGGGTGGAAGTACTTTTCGCCCAGGCTTTCTTTTCGTAGCTTAACCCAGTAGAACATTTTCGCCTAGGGGGATCCAGCTAATATTTCTGGGTAGAAGTACTCTTCGCCCAGGCTGTTTCACGTAGCTTAACCCAGATAGAACCTTTTCACCTAGGAGGATCCATCATATATTTTCGAGTAAAAGTACTCTTCGCCTAGGCTGTTTTACGTAGCTTAACCCAGGTAGAACCTTTTCGTCTAAGGGGATCTAGCTCATATTTCCGGGTAGAAGTACTCTTCGCCCAGGCTTGTTTTATGTAGCTTAACTCAAGTAGAACCTATTCTCCTAGGCTGCCCGAACCTGAGGGGCAAGACCGGCACTCGGTGCCTCACCTATCCTTGCATACCAACTTGCGACTAAGGGACTCTGAACTTATAATGTCATACTTTGGCCATGGGCCATATTGCAAGACAATTGCGAATGCTGACTAAACATTAATATAAAGCTGGGCCGACAAGGCCGTCATAACTACTACGGCTGGCAAACCAATAAAATATACATGAAAGACCTACAAGCCCAACATACTGCACTAACTGACAGGACATATCTACAAGCCTCTACTGATGGATATACTGTGATCGGAACAGGGCCCGGATCTACTCATAACATATATACATATATACACAAGATGTACATAAAGCTCTAGACCCGGCAACTCCGAAGGGCATGGAGCTTACCGATCAAGCTGAACTCGGGCAACACCTAATGAGGAGGTCTACCCGTCTGTCTATCTGAATCTGCACACATAAAATGCAACACCCCCAGAAAAGGGACGTCAGTATAATATAATGTACCGAGTATGTAAGGCAATATACTGAAAGCTGAAACTGAACTAATAATATAATTACTGAAAGTAACTAGGAGTCAAAGATAATCTAAAGATATGCTCACCTGCTGATACTGACTCAACTCTCTCAATATAGTAAGTAAAATAGCTGTCCGGCCTTATAAGGCTCGATATATATAACTGCTCCGCCGTAGTAGGCTCACTCATAGGCACTCGACCATACTAGGTTCTGTATCTCGACCATGCTGGGCTCGCTCATAGGCGCTCGGCCACAGTAGGCTCCGTATATAACTTACCATCTGATCAGAGGTTGCCCAATAGGGGCCCGCCCACCGATTATAGCTCGATGGTGGTGAAAATACTGTAATATTATATATATAGACTCTCTGCTCTCTTGACTGGAAGAAGACAATACTCAATTGAATATGAAGTCCCGTTAAGGGAGAACATTGTAACTTATGAGACTAGAATAATGTATATAAATTGGGGAGTATGAACTTCTCTTTATGCCTCGTTATCAAACATATGAAATTACGAGATCATGCCAAAATGAAGGAAGGTCTTAGCCTTAACATACCTGAACCGATTCTCTTGACAATCCCTCTAACACTCGTTAATTGCGACAAAACATGTAACGGCGGATCGAAGTAGGGAAAAATCCATACGATATTCTTTAGAAAGATTGCACCGTACTCCTTAGAATCGCAAAATTCCGTTGCTATTATCTTATGAAATCTCGTATGAATTTTCGTAGAAATTTCCGTATGATCACTTTTGATCACAACCTTGTAAGATACTTACTGAAGCAATCATTATGAGAGTCTTTATGGCTTTTTGTGAATTCCAAATTCCTGTGAATAATACAAACCTTGAATTTGAGAAGTTTTTCTTTAATTATTTCTTAAAGGGTTGACTGTAACGACCCGACCCGTCGTATCAGGTATTACCGCCTCGTTTTCCTCATTTATTGCTTCTTCATGTTTCATTATCAGCAACGAGTGAGTTAGAGTTGAATTGAATTAGTTTGGATAGGAAATGAGACACTTAGTCACTTTAAGGAAGGCTTAAGTTGTAAAGGTCAACCAGACGTTGACTTATGAGTTAGAAGGCTCGGATGTGATTTCCGGTGATTTGGTTAGCTTCGGGGGGTGATTTGTGACTTGGGAGTGCGATCGGAATTGATTTTGGAGGCCCGATGTAGAATTATGCTTGAATTGGCGAGGTTAGTATTTTGGCGAATTCCGGTGGATGGGTGAGAATTTAATCCGGGGGTCGGAATGGAATTTCGAGAGTTGCTGTAGCTTCGTTAAGTGATTTTGGATATGTGTGCAAATTTTCAGGTCATTCGGACATCGTTTGGTCGGGTTTTTGATCGAAAGTGCATTTCGGAAATTCTTGAAGAACTTAGGCTTGAATCCGATGTGAATTGATGATTTTAGTGTTGTTAGGTGTGTTTTGATGATTGGAGCAAGTTCGTATGATGTTTTAAGACATGTTGGTGCTTTTGGTTGAGGTCCCGGGGGCCTCGGGCTGATTTCGGAGGGCTATCGGGATGAAATTCAAGTTGAGGAAATGGCAGATTTTGCTGGTATCTGGTATGTTCGCTTCTGCGGAAATGGACCGCATAAGCGGTTCCGCAGAAGCGTAATCTTGGTCGCAAAAGCGGTCTGGAGTGGAGTTGGGCAGTTCCGCAGAAGCGGAACACTTTTCGCTTAAGCGAGTCCGCAGAAGCGGACAGGCGGTCACAGAAGCGAGTTTGGCCAGGAGGTGAGCTTCCGCAGAAGCGGAAATTTGTGTCGCAGAAGCGGCCCTTGAGTTTTAATGAAATTCCGCATAAGCGGACAAAAACCGCAGAAGCGGTTGCGCGGAAGCGGGCGTGGGGACGGCAGAAGCGGAAACCCCTAAAGCCAGTAGGAGTTTTATATTCATTTTGTTCCGCGAGGGTTATGTTATTTTCACCATTTTTAAGCGAGCTTGGGAGCTATTGGACGGAATTGAAGGGCGATTTCGACTAGGTGTGATTGGAGGTAAGTCCCTTGGCCTAAATACATGGAACTTTGATAGATTTAACATGGAAATTGGTTGAAATTCTTCAAAAAGGGGTAAAGCTAGGGCTTGAGTTTTGATATTTGAAATTGGGATTTGATAGGTCATTTGAGCTCGGATTTGGGAGTTCTTGCTATGTATGAACTCGTGGCGAAATGAGGAATCCGGTAATGTGAGTTTTGTAATTTTTCGAGAAGTGGGCCCGGGGCTCGGGTTTTGCTAGTTTCGAGATTTCTGCTATTTCTCGATTGTTTTCGATTGGGTATTGTTCCCTTAGCATATTGTGATGTATTCGCTCTGATTTTGGTTAGATTCGACGCGCGTGGAGGCCGATTCGAGGTGAGTAATAGTTGTAAATGATATCCTGAGGGTTTAAAACCCCGGATTTGCACATCATAGTGCTGTATTGTGGTGACTTGCACGCCAGGTATGAGCGTGGGGTAGAGCACCGTTGGGGATGGTGATTTGGTCCGTCCCAGTTGTTGATTTTACTGCGTAATTGACTGAAACCTGCTTGATGCTATCGTGATTTGGGCTGATTGCCATGTTTTGGGCTTCGTGCCGATTATTTGAATCCTTTAGGGATTATTGTCACTGTTTTCATGACACTTAGCATATTAAATGATTTCAGTCCTGAGTTAAACCCTGTTTTGAAATGTGCAATCATATTGTTAAAGTTTAAAGACTTAAATTGCATTTTTCTGATGTTTTGAGTTAAAAGCTATTACTTGACATTGCCCGAGTGGCTCATTTGCATGTTCTGGACTGAGGATTGATCGGGCTGCACGCCGCAGCGATACTATGATGATATTGCGCTTGGGCTGTAGGAGCCCCTCCGGAGTCTGAACCCCCACAGTGAGCGCGGGTACCTAAATGGATCGGGCTGTGCGCCGCAGCGGTCATATGCATTGCATTGCATTCATGCATTGGTTCCTGTTTGTACTACGTTTCATGACATTTAGCACTCTCATATCATTGGCATCCATGCTATTGCTTGTACTGTTTACCAGACGCCCTGGTGTTAACTATTTGTGGAGTGCTGTGCCCGAGGGACTGACTTATGTGCGGACTTGCACTATCTGATTACGCGTTCATTTGCTTGACTGTTGGAAAAGGATGTTTTCAAAAGTAGGTTTTAAACTGAGCCAGATATTTCGTAAAGGATTTTTCACGGTTTTACTGTTTTCTCAAAGTGTGGTACTGTCCTATATAGCATGATGGAGTGCTCTTACGTGATTTCTTGCCTCTCACTTATTATTTACTCTTAATGATCTCACTGAGTTGAAGTACACACTTTATCTCCTGCAGCCTCGGTGGCAGTTGCAGGTATTGTTCACACGGTATGCGGGTTATTAGTGATTGAAGGTATGGCTATGGTATGCTGAGTAAGGGAACCGACCA
>NC_031993.1:46682036-46691423 GCF_001879085.1 Nicotiana attenuata
AGTAGACCGAATCGGTATGGTAAGGATATGATTAATTCTTCGTATGTGTTCGAGGCAATGGACTTTTACAGGTATTGTGCAGCAAGGCACTGAGGGTACTAGGACAGCTTGCTTGGCTTGGTTCGGGTAGAAGGATTCAGTCCTGGCAGTTTAGCTTGTGCAATGGAATTGTAAGAGAGTTCTTGATGAGTGTTACCGTGGTTTAGAGACGTATATATAGTCTATGGGCATGCGAAGCATGTAATGTGTAATGATTTCTCTTCTAGATGGTATTGAATGGAGAGTTCTTGATTAATGGAGTACATAGATGTTGGTGGTTAGGAAAAAAGGGAGATGGAGTTCTCGTGTTATCCTAGTGGTTTATGGTATACGCGGTATGTGGTGAAGAATTGAGATTTGCGTGTTCGAGGATTCAGTTCAATTAAGAATGGAAAGTCATTAATTCGTAAGCAGCACGGGCAGCTGCAGGTGATTAAAGAATTGATCTTCAGACGATTAAGGAAATGGTATTGCTATTCTAGTGATTTGACGGTGGTATATGTTCAGTAAAAAGGGCAAGGTGATGTAAGCTGAGGATGCTACATTAGTATGGCGGTGTTTCATGCTTGATCGACTGCTGATATCTGAGTGTGGTTGATGGCACAGGGGAATTTTAGAACATCTTTCGTGGAATGATTGGGTACGTGAAGTGTGATATGTGTTCATACGGTGGAATCTGGGATCAGGTTCAGTGATTCGTGTGCTATACGGAGTCGGAGACTGGGAGTTCTCATGTTCCGGCTATGCAGTGGTTGTAAACCGTGTGTATCGATACCGTTAGCGGCCCGAGCGGATCTTTCTTCGTTGGTATGTTAGATTTTGGATATGATGTTGAGATGTAGACTGGTTGTCTCAGTGTTGGGTTATTCGAGACTACTGTGCCATGGACTATGTCGGAAAATGCCACAGGCTGCGTGGCGAGGTGCATCGGATTATGTTATAGCAGAGTGTGTTGCATTCCAAAGGCCAGTGGACGGCTGGGAAGGATTGCTTTTCTTAATTGGGCCTTCGTGGCGGATGTCAGTGCAGAGGTTCTACCATTGATTTAGTTCCGGTATTGAGGGACTTTTTTTTCGGATGCGTTTCTTGTGGCCGGGCATGTCGCCGGGTGAGATTGTGGATTTCGGTATTTATTTGGTGCCGGGCACCGTATTGTACGGCTCTGGCATGAGTCATAGTAGTAGAAGGAGCAGCTTCAGGCTTCATGGTATTGAGTTCGTTGGTAGGCCAATGTGGCTACGTATTTAGCTTGAGTTAGCTTGGTTAGCCCCGAGCTGTATTGCTGAGGGATAGGTTGATTCGATTGTTCTTGAACTGGTTGGTGATTTGGGAAGATCTATGAGTTGTTTCTTTTTCTGTGCGGTGAGGCGTTATGATTTTCGGACTGTGGGCACATATAGTGCGGTGCTATCGAGATTCATAGTGGAAGTTGAAGGGGGGACCTCAGTTGTGTTTGAGTTTTGTAGCTTACAACGCTATATGTAGATACCATTATGCACTCAGTATGCTTACGACCGATACTCGGTATTTTGTTATAATGAACAAATTTGGTTCGATGTGCATCTCCCTATGTGAGATATTTGTGTGGATCGCGTGGCACGCCGCCACGGGTATGTTATCTGGATCGGGTTGCACGCCGCAACAGTGTGATGTTGAGAATAGTTTTCCATATGTTACCTTATATACCTTGCTTCCTGGTTTCTGAGGAAAGTCCGTATTGGGTGTTGCTCGGCGAATAGCGCGTCGGTTGTGTCCTTTCAGGATTGAATGGTGTATATTACTTGCTTCACCGTTGGGGGTAATGAATTGCTTTGGTTTCAGACATCAAATTGTGTGTAGCTTTTGATCACAGTGTATTGAGGTGCTTCATGTGTAGCAGTGTTTGGATATGATCGCGCATCGTAGCGAGGCTACGTGGAGTTATGACCCTTCGAGGTAGATTCAGGCATTCTATTTCTATGATGTGAGACGGGGTCTCAGCCTTGTATTGTGATGGTACTAATGAGCTTGAGGTACAGCTCTTTCGTTTGAGTCAATTGTCATGATTTGAGTATGTTCAGACCGTTTCTTGTTGGTGCGTGTATTATGCAAGTCGTGGCGTAGGCCTGTATTGAGGTGTCGTAGCACCAGAGTGATGTGTTGGATTCGAGGTGATCGTTGGAGTCATTAATGAATACGAACATATTTGATTTCAGCTTGTTAGAAGGATAATATCGAGGTTCGGCCCGGAAATCAGTTGTGGTATTAGTCAAAAGGGAAATGGTTTCATGAATGGTTGATATGAGAAATGATTACGGTTTATAGCGTGTTTCATTTATCGTTGGCAGTATAGGAAACTGTGGGAATAAGGTTTTAGCTAATGAGAGGTTTTCTGCCGGTATTTGGTTGTTATGGGCAACTACTGTGAATAGAAGTTATCGTTTCGAGTATTTGGGTTATGTAGTACATCATATGATTTCACCGAGGTTGCAGGTATGGGTTATTACAGTTGGTTCGGGCCTATTCTGAGTATAGATGTGAGGTCCTGATCTTGTGTATGATTTCGGAAAGTGCAATGTGATTCTACGATTTATGGTCTAGATGGACTGTGAAATTTCAGCTATGTTGTATTGTCGGACCTATGTAAGATAGGGTGACATGGGATCATCCCGGGTATATGCTTGGTAAAGTTATTCAGCTGTTGGTTAGCTTTTAGAACAACTCTGGATACGCTTGAGGACGAGCGTTTGCTTAAGTTGGGGAGGATGTAACGACCCGACCCGTCGTATCAGGTATTACCGCCCTGTTTTCCTCATTTATTGCTTCTTCATGTTTCATTATTAGCAACGAGTGAGTTAGAGTTGAATTGAATTGGTTTGGATAGGAAATGAGACACTTAGTCTCTTTAAGGAAGGCTTAAATTGGAAAAGTCAACCGGACGTTGACTTATGAGTTCGAAGGTTCGGATGTGATTTCCGATGATCCGGTTAGCTTCGGGAGATGATTTGTGACTTGGGAGCGTGATCTGAATTGGTTTTGGAGGTCCGGTGTAGAATTAGGCTTGAATTGGTGAAGTTAGCATTTTGGCGAAATCCGGTTGATATGTGAGATTTTGATCCGAGGGTCGAGATGGAATTCCGAGAGTTGCAGTAGCTTCTTTAGGTGATTTTGGATATGTCTTCAAATTTTCAGGTCAGTCGGACGTTGCTTGGTTGAGTTTTTGATCGAATGCGAGTTTCGAAAGTTTTTAAAGAACTTAGGCTTGAATCCGATGAGAATCGATAATTTTAGTGTTGTTTGATGTGTTTTGATGATTGGAATAAGTTTGGATAATGTTTTAAGTCATGTTGGTGCTTTTTGGTTGAGGTCCCGGGGGGGCCTCGGGATGATTTCGGATGGCTAACGGGGAGTTTTTTGAATTTCATACAGCTGAAGGCATGCTGTTTCTAGTATTCTCGCTTCTGCGGGTCTTGGACCGCAGAAGCGGAGCCGCTTAAGCGGAGCTGTGATCGCAGAAGCGGTCCTTGAGGGCTTGGCAATTTCCGCAGAAGCGGAAGGCAGTCCGCAAAAGCGAACATCGCAAGAGCGGGTGGTGACCGCAGAGGCGGTCCTGAGGATTTTAAGTTAGACCGCAGAAGTGGTTATTTTGCGCAGAAGCGGGAGCCGCAGGTGCGGTATCCCAACCGCAGAAGCGAAACTTGGCTGAGTTTAAGTGAACAGTGTTTTCACGATTTTGAAAGAGAAGAAACATTTTGGACTTCGGACTAAGGAGATTTTAGGCGATTTTTGAAGAGAGTTTCGAGGGCTATCATCAGGTATGGATTCTTAGACTTAGATTATGATATTATGGTGTAAAATCATGGATTAACACTGAAAATCCAAGGAATTAAAGGCTAAAAATGGAAGTTAGGGTTTGAGAAAATTATGATGTAAAAATGGAAGTTGGAGGGTCAAACGAACTCCGATTTTGGTAAATTTTATATGTATGGACTCGTGGCGAGACGAGGAATCCGGTGATGTGAATTTCGTAATTTTTTGAGAAGCGGGCCCGGGGCTCTGGTTTTGCTAGTTTCGAGATTCTTGCTAATTTTCGATTGTTTTCGATTGGGTATTGTTCCCTTAGCATATTGTGATGTATTCGCTCTGGTTTTGGTTAGATTCGACGCGCGTGGAGGCCGATTGAGGGGCAAAGGCGTCGCGAGCTAGGGATTTCACCGGTCCGAGGTGAGTAATACTTGTAAATGATATCCTGAGGGTTTGAAACCCCGGATTTGCACATCATAGTGTTGTATTGTGGTGACTTGCACGCCAGATATGAGCGTGGAGTAAAGCACCGTCAGGGATTGTGACTTAGTCCGTCCCGGTTGTTGGTTTTATTGCGTAATTGACTGAAACTACTTGTTATCATCATTATTTGGTTTGATTGCTATATTTGGGCTTCGTGCCGATTGTTTGAATCCTTCAGGGATTGATATCACTGTTTTTGCATTACTTTGCATATTATTTTATCACAGTCCAAGGTTTAAAATACTGTTTCGCAAACTCAGCTATCTTTCAAAGATTTGAAAACCTAAATGATATTTTACTGACGTTTTGAGTTGAGACTGTTATTTTACTATTGCCCAAGGGGCTTATGTGCATTTCTGGACTGAGGATGGATCGGGCTGCGCGCTGCAGCGGTGTAATATTGATATTGCGCTTGGGCTGTAGGAGCCCCTCCGGAGTCTGAACCCCCACAGTGAGCGCGGGTACCCAAATGGATCGGGCTGCGCGCCGTAGCGGTCATATGCATTGCATTGCGTTCATGCATTGGTTCCTGTTTGTACTACGTGTCATGACATTTAGCACTCTCATATCATTGGCATCCATGCTATTGCTTGTTCTGTTTACCAGACGCCCTGGTGTTAACTGTTTGTGGAGTGCTGTGCCCGAGGGGCTGTCTTATGTGCGGACTTGCACTATCTGATTACGCGTTCATTTGCTTGACTGTTGGAAAAGGATATTTTCAAAAGAGGTTTTAAACTGAGTATTTTCTAAAGGATTTTCACGGTTTTACTATTTTCTCAAAGAGTGGTACTGTCCTATATAGCATGATGGATTGCTCTTACGTGATTTCTTGCCTCTTAGTTATTATTTACTCTTATTACTCACTGAGTTGGAAGTACTCACTTTACTCCCTGCACCTCGCGTGCAGTTGCAGGTATTGTTCGCCCGGTAACGGGTTATTAGCTGATTGAAGGTATGGCTATTGTAGCTGAGTAAGGTGACCGCCAGCGTTCGCGGCACCGGATGTTGTCTTTTGATTTCCAGGATTTTTCCTTATATATTATTATTGGCCCTATAGTTGTGTTCAGGTTTTCTTTAGATGCTCGTGACTTGTCACACCCCGGTCGGGTTGTGTTGGGTTGTACATACTGGTTATTATTTTCGTTAAGCTATATTCACCTATTCGTTTATGTTTAATAAATGTTAAAGAGACGATTTGGGTTAGTTGGCTGGCCTTGTCTTCACGAGAGGCGCCATCACGACCGGGTTTGGAAATTGGGTCGTGACAGTTGTGTGACAGTTGTTGCTTACTGCGTGTTTCCCTTGGCATTCTTAAGACTAGTTGAAAGGTCGTTATTTGGAAGGCTATTGGAGAGGGTTAGAAAGAAAGGGTCACAATAAGGCTCAAAATAGACTCAAGGTGATAGGTTTGTATATTTACAACTCTTGGAATCGACTCTTCATAAACATAAAAAAAAATTCTGCCCCAGTTTCAGATACTGGTGAATTTTTATTTTTGATTTGGTTAGACTGAACCCTAGTGTAGAGCTGCCTACGCCCTTTAAAGGAATCAAGTCAAACGTAGTTCAAACTAACATGAAAGATTTCTTTGTTGTTTTTCTATTCATTTTTCATTTTTCATTTTTCTTTTCTCTTTCCTTTTCTTCTCTTTTGATTTTTTTTTATAATCAGATTGTCCTAGCTCCTATCTTTCTGGTGGCATGGATCTTCATTTTTTTTTATACTTGATTCCAAAAGAGGGGGGGTCAAAGAAAAATAAAACAGGCTCAAAAGGGGTAACGAAGGGTATAAAGTGTTTGGGTAGAAGAAAAAAGGGCCTCCCAGCCTCAAGAATGCCAAACATTCTATCTCTTCTCATGTTCGGCATTGATGGACATGACTCTCTTCTTGGT
This sequence comes from Nicotiana attenuata, assembly GCF_001879085.1. NCBI lineage: Eukaryota > Viridiplantae > Streptophyta > Magnoliopsida > Solanales > Solanaceae > Nicotiana > Nicotiana attenuata. Next base: position 46,688,234 of record NC_031993.1, read on the forward strand.
TTTGTCAGTTGTATAGTTTCGTAGTCAGTATCTTGTTCGCAACCGACGACTTTTGACAATTTGGAGTCACCTTTCTTGGTCCTTATCCTGATGTAGAAGGATGCAATTCAGTACCAGCTAATCATTTTAAATTCCCTGGGATGCACCTTCTTTGGGGATTTGGGTCATCTTCCCTGATATGATCAGATTATGCATGCCATGGTAGAAACCTTTTTGCTGATTAGTCCCACCAAACTTCAAAACTGTCAATTATCCTTAAACCAGTATTCATGACTGTTTTGGTTCCATATGATCTTGACACAGGCTTATCATCAAAGTTTTTCAACCTCTTACTTGTCCTCCACGTGTTTTTTCCTCGATTCGATTCAAGATTGGACAAGCTTTCTAAAATCTAGCCAAAAAGTCCGCATGCATGTCATGTCACTAAAATTAGCGTGAAAAGAATTATATATGCAAGAAGAACTAAACACAATGGATTAAAATGACACAAAGAAAAAAAAAAGTTGTATTTCATTGATTAAAGGATAGAGAGGCTTGATGACAGGACAAACAAACAACATCTGGATCACAACCTCGAAATAATTTGGATGATAGAAATTATGATAAAATAAGTTACCAAGACTCCTTCCCGGCAAGGAAGGCAGTGACTTTCCAATTATCAAGCTCAACATCTTAGCTACGAATTTGCACATCAGAATCAAACAAGATCGTCAACAATTTTGATTGCCTTGCATTCAGCGGACAGGTTCTTGACATTTTCCACCAAACCGTCCCCATATTCTTTGTCATTGTAAATCATCCGAACAATGCGTGCTTGGTCATAATATTTAGGGTGTCATTATCTTGGACCACGATCATTCCTTCTTGAATCATCTTTTCTATTTCCTTTTTCAAAGCCCGACAACGCTCAATGCTATGTCCCTGGACATTAGAATGGTACATGCACCGTACAGCAGGGTCAAAACCTTTTGCATATGGATCAGGAACATACCCTTGAAGCGGCTCAATCATGCCACAACGTTTCAATATTTCAAACAAACTTGTGTAGGATTCTACGATTGGCATGAAATTGTCCCTCCGCTTATGTTCCCTTTCATACTCTTGTTTCGGACGAGCGTTGTAGAGTGATTGAGAGTTCTGATGTCGCGAATGAAGGTATGTTAAAGTTGGGGCCTGCATATGTTGGCAATTGGATGGTTTGGCAAAAGACTGAGTTGCATACTGTGGAGCAACTAAGTATTGTGGATCAGGGGATTGAGATGCTCCTTTTGGGCCTCTTTTTGCCCGTGATGCCATCATGGCCTCCTCATCTTTCTTCTTTTGGTTAACACAAATATTCGTCCTATTCTGGATTTCTTTGGTGGATGCTTTGAGAGCCGCTTGACTTATAATTCGGCCAGTATTGAGGCCATTCTCGACCATTTCTCCTATCTTGATTGCATTAGCAAAAGGTCTGCCCATTGCAACCATCATATTTTGAAAATAATCAGGATCCTGAGCCTGAAGGAAGACACTGATTAACTCATGGTCATCCATGGGTGGTTTAACTCTGGATTCTTGCTCTCTCCACCTAACGGCATACTCCCTGAAGCTTTCAGTTGGCTTTTTCTTCATATTGGACATGGAATTGCGATCTGGCGCAATATCAATGTTGTACTGAAATTGTTTGACGAAAGTTTGGGCCATGTCGTCCCAAACATGCCAGTGAGAGATATCTTGGTTAATGAACCATTCAGAGACTACCCCTACCAGGCTCTCCCCAAAATAAGCTATCAGCAACTCTTCTTTTCCTCCTGCACCCCTCAGCTGGTTGCAGTACCTTTTAAAGTGGGCGATAGGGTCGCCGTGTCCATCATATTTCTGAAATTTTGGTGTCTTGAACCCTGGGGTAAATGGATGTGAGGAAACATGCACAGATTCCTGAATGAGACACTTTTGTGACCACCTAGTCCTTGTATGTTCTTTATGTTCTGCTCAAGACTTTTCATATTCCTGTCATCTCGTCTGTCTCTCCTGTCTTTACAGCCTTTTCATTTTCTGCAGGTAACACATACTGTGTGGTCTTATTGTGTGGAGCCGAACCCTTAAAAGCCATATCTGGAGAGTAGTATTGGCCATCATAAGCATGAGATAGTGGCTCGATCTTTGGCCTCATCACAAGATTTGGTGGGGGGAATGTATACATAGGCGGACCAGAAATGACGAGAGGTGTGTTCCTTACCGGTGCGGCAGAAGGCTGCATTAGAGATACCAGGGACGGTATGGAAGCTGTAGTTTGGCACATACCTTGGTGGTAGAATGTGATCGCTCGTTGCTGGGAGTGGTCGTTGAGTAGCCTGGGGTATGGTGGAAGTTCCCTCAGAGGGACCCTGAGGCGGAGGCTGACCAGAGACCCAAGCCTGATACACATCACTCAGTTGATGTTTCAATCTTCTTACTTCCTCCGACTCTTGCTCAACCGATTGACCCAGAGGGTCGTCACTAACCAACTCAATTTCATCATTGTTAGCCATCGCTACCTTCCCCTTAGATCTGGTCAAGTAGTGATCCGTTGCCAGTTTCACCACAACCAACCACCTTAAGCTTACTATATAAGAGGCAACAAACGTGTTAGGGTTAAGCATTTTATAAATACAAATCATACGGCTCCTAGCATTATCACGTATCTAACATGCTTTTGGAAGGCTCCATGTTTCATTCCGGCTTATAAGGTTGCTGCTTATTGACACTCTTATTTATTCCTCTCTTCTTCTTTTTTTTTTTACAACTTGCCTTATTTTAGAGCCGTTGAAAAATATCTCGATCGAACCTTTTGGGGGTTGCCTACGTATCATGTCGCCGCATGAATCAGATCATTACGTAGTTCAAGGATATCAGGAATAAATAAATAAACTAAACCTTTTTTTTTACTTATATACAAATTAGACCACGAAAGCTCATAACAAGGAAAATATTTTTAGATTTTTCTTTGTGGGAATTATTGAATGAAAGACTTCTAAAGAGTAAGAATTTTTTTTTATTCAAAAGAAAGACTTCCAAAGAAGAAGAAAATATTTTTGGAGTTTTGAATTTTTGCCGTTGAATGAAAAAATATTTGGATTCTGAGTTTTCTTTTTAATTTCAGAAAGAAAACACTTCTAAAGAAGAATGAAAATGTTTTGCAATTCAATTTATTTATTTATTTTGAAAT
>NC_031993.1:46693609-46697340 GCF_001879085.1 Nicotiana attenuata
GTCATTGTTACCTGACCAATTTACATCATACAGTGTCATTGTTACCACTATTTCAAGTCACATCATACAGTGTCATTGTTACCACTGTTTCAAGTCACATCATACAGTGTCATTGTTACCACTCCTGGTCAGTCATTGCTGCGGCGCGCAGCCCGATCCCTGCTCAGTCCAGAAATGCACATAAGCCACTTGGGCAATATTAAAATAATGGTTCTTAGCTCAAAAATGTCAATAAAAATATTGTTTAAGTTTTCAAATCTTGGAAAAATGGCTGAGTTTGCAAAATCGTATCAAAACCCTGGACCGAGATCAAATGATATGCAAAGTAATGCAAAAACAATGATACCAATCCCCGAAGGATTCAAATAATCGGCACGAAGCCCAACACATGGCAATCAGCCCAAATCATGATAGCATCAAGTAAGTCTCAGTCAATTAAGCAGTAAAATCAACAATCGGGACGGACCAAGTCACAATCCCCAACGGTGCTCTACCCCACGCTCATGTCCGGCGTGCAAGTCACCTAAATACAGCACTATGATGTGCAAATCCGGGGTTTCAAACCCTCAGGATATCATTTACAAGTATTACTCACCTCGAACCGGCGAAATCTCTAGCCCGCGACGCCTTTGCCCCTCCAATCGGCCTCCACGTGCGTCGAATCTAACCAAAATCAGAGCGAATACATCACACTATGCCAAGGGAACAATACCCAATCGAAAACAATCAAAATATAGCAAAAATCTCGAAACTAGTAAAACCCGAGCCCCGGGCCCACCTCTCGAAAAATTACGAAATTCATATCACCGGGATCCTCGTCTCGCCACGAGTCCGTACATATAAAATACACAAGAATCGGAGTCCATTTGACCCCTCAAATCAACAATTCAACCCTTCTTAGGTTTCAAGCCCTAACCTCCACTTTTACCCCTTTAATTCCTTGAATTTCAGTGTTTAAATCCTTGTTTTTACACCATAACAACATTATTCGAGTCTATAAATTCATACCTGATGGAACCCCCTTCGAATCCTCTCCAAATCGCCCAAAATCGCCTCTTCCCGAAGTCTAAAATGTTTTTCTTAACTTCTGAAATTCGCGAACACTGTTCATTAAACACAGTCCAGATTTCCGCATCTGCGGTCCTTTAACCGCACCTGCGGTACCGCTTATGCGACAAATTGACCGCTTATGAGGTCTCACTTAAAACACCTGGGACCGCTTATGCGATCCAAACACCCGCTTATGCGGTTTACCTCCAACCGCTTCTGCGGTATACTAACCGCTTATGCGGACTCGCTGAAGCGCCTACACGTCCGCTTTTGCGGAAAAATCCCTGGGCCACACCTGCCCGCTTCTGCGACCTCTCCGCCGCATCTGCGGAACCGCTTCTGCGGCTCCTTTTCCGCAGATGCGGAAATACCAGAAGACAGAAAAATCTGACCTGCAACAAATGCTTCCAACTCTCGTTTAACCATCCGAAATCACCCCGAGGCCCCCGGGACCTCGACCAAAAGCACCAACACATCCTATAACCTTATTTGAACTTGTTCCATTCCTCAAAACACGTCAAACAAATGCTAAAACCATTAAAACACATCGGATTCAAGCCTAGTTTTCATCAAAACTTCCGAAATGCGCATTCAATCAAAAACCCGACCAAACAACGTCCAAATGACCTGAAAATTTGCAGACATATCCAAATCACCTAACGAAACTACTACAACTCTCGGAATTCCATTCCGACCCCCGGATCAAAATCTCACCTATCAACCGGAATTCGCCAAAATTCAAACTTCGCCAATTCAAGCCTAATTCTACACCGGACCTCCAAATTCAATTCCGATCACTCTCCTAAGTCACAAATCATCCCTCGAAGCTAACCGAATCACCGGAAATCACATTCGAGCCCTCTAACTCAATAGTCAACATCCGGTTGACTTTTCCAAAACAGGCCTTCCTTAAAGAGACTAAGTGCCTCATTTTCTTATCAAAACCAATCCAAAACAACTCTAACACACACCGATAACGAAACATGAAGAAGCATGAAATGGGGAAAATAGAGCAATAACACATGAGACGACGGGTCGGGTCGTCACATCCTCCCCAACTTAAACCAACGCTCGTCCTCGAGCGTACCCAGAGTTGTCCTAGAAGCTAACCAACAGTTGAATAACTTTACCAAGCATATACCCGGGGTAATCCCACGTCACCCTATCTCATATAGGTCTAACAACACAACATAGCTGAAAATTACCCAATCCAGTCTAGCCCATAATTCATAGAACTACCTTTTCACTTCTGAAACCATCAATACGATCAAAACCTCACACCTATACTTTGAATAGTCCCGAACCAGCTGTAATAACCCATACTTGCAACCTCCGTCAAATCATATGATATACTACATAACCCAAACACTCAAAACGATAACTTCCATCCATCGCAATTGCCCACAACACCCGAATACCGGTAGGAAACATCTTATTAGCTAAAGTCTTATTCTAACACTTTCATATACTGCCAACGATAAATGAAACACGCGATAAACCGAAACCATTTCTCAGATCAACCATTCATGAAGCCACTTCCCTTTGACTAATACCACAACAGATTTTTTTTTCCAGGCCGAACCTCGAGATTACCCTTCTAACAAGCTGAGATCAAATCTGTTCGTATTCATTAATGATTCCAACGATCACCTCGAATCCATCACTTCACTTTGGTGATATGACACCTCAATACAGGCCTAAGCCACAACTTGCATAATACACGCACCAACAAGAAACGGTCTGAACATATTCAAATCATGACAAATGACTCAAACGAAAGAGCTGTAACTCAAATTCCTCAGTACCATCACAACACAAGGCTGAGACCCCGTCTCACATCATAGAAATAGAATACCTGAATCTACCCCGAAGGGTCATAACTCCACGTAGCCTTGCTACAATGCACGATCCTATCCAAACATTGTTACACATGAAGCACCTCAAGTCGCTATGCTCAAAATCGACAGCCACGTTCAATGTGATGTCTGAAACCAAAGCAATTCATTACACTCACGGTGAAACAAATAACATACGACACGCAACCCGAAAGGTTACAACCAATACTCCATTTACCAGTAACTCTCAATTACTCTTCCCGCTTGACTTCCTCTATGAATCCCCAATAAAAACGCACCACAGGTGCCCATATCCAACAAATCATAACGTCTCACAGCACAGAAAAAGCAACTCATAGATCTCCTCAGATCACTAACAAGTTCAAGAACGATCGAATCAACCCATCCCTCAACAATACAACTCGGGACTAACCAAGATAACTCAAGCTAAATACGTAGCCACATTGGCCTGCCAACGAACTCAATACCAAGAAGCCTGAAGCTGCTCCTTCCACTACTATAACTCATGCCAGAGCCGTACGATACAGTGCCCGGCACCAAATAAATACCGAAATCCGCAATCTCATCCGGCGACATGCCCGGCCACAAGAAACGCATCCGAAAAGTCCCTCAATACCGAAACTGAATCAATGGTAGAAACCTCTGTACTGACATCCGCCACGAAGACCAAATTACGAAATGCAATCCTTCCCAGTCGTCCGCTGGTCTTTGGGATACAAACTACTTTGCTAGAACACAATCTGATGCACCTCGCCACGCAACCTGTGGCATTTTCCAACATAGCCTGTAGCACAATAGTCTAGAATAACCCAACACTAAGACAAC
>NC_031993.1:46702273-46718176 GCF_001879085.1 Nicotiana attenuata
GAGTTTTTATTTAATAGCCGCAGAAGCGGCATCTGTTCCGCATAAGCGGGACCGCAAATGCGGTCCCTTGTCCGCAGAAGCGGAAATCCCTGGGCAGAAATAGAAATTTCGAGGGTTTGAGTTCATAAGTTACAAAAAAATCAATTGAGAGCACGGGTAAGGGCGATTTTGAGTGGGTTTTGAAGAGAAGACTATTAGGTAACGTTTCCTTAATCCCTTCTAGTTATATTTCATCATTATATAGTTAAATGTATCATTGGAATTCGAATTTAGGATCAAAAATTGGATAATTTGGGGTAAAACTTCATTGGCTAAATTATGGAGTTTTGAGTGAGCATTTGACCTCCGATTTGGGAGATTTTTATATGGTTAGACTCGTGAGAGTACGAGGGTTCTGAAAATGTGAAAATCATTCGATTCCGGGGCGTTGGCCTGGATGGCATTTTGGTCATTTCACCTAATTTTACGCCGTAGCTTTGAATTTATTAGCAAAACCAGGTGTTTGCGATGTTATTTACAATGTGTAATTGAATTGAATAGATTTGAGCCATTTGGAGTCGGATACTCGTGGCAGGAGTGTGATTTCTAGTTGATATTGAGCCGGTTCGAGGTAAGTGGCTTGTCTAACCTTGTGTGGGGGACCTTTCCCCTTAGGATATGATCCTTCAATATTTGAATGCCTCGTACGTGAGGTGACGAGCGCGTACTTGAGCTAATTGTTGTAAACCCGTTTCTACTTGAAGTATTTAAATTGAGATTTCTTGTTTACTTGTTCATTTTAACTGTAAGCTTATACCTGTGCTAGCTTAGAGACTTATGTTCAGTTGGCTTACTTGCTTATTTGTTTTAGCTGTGCTATTTGTACTCTGTAAAGCATGTTAGGCTATAATTTACTACTTCTTGTCCTGATTTTTAGCATTGTTCCGAGAATTACGAATTGTTGTTGTTGTGTGTTTAATTTGGGACTACGGGACGGCTTCTCGGGAGATCCCCCCCCCCCCCCGTACTTGAGATATTCTGGACTGAGGTGCAGGATACCAAGAGATCCCTGGCACATTTATATATATTGAGGATACCAAGAGATCCTCGGGATACCTAGAGATCCCTGGCATATTATTGAGGATACCAAGAGATCCTCGGGATACCAAGAGATCCCTGGCACATTTATATATATTGAGGATACCAAGAGATCCTCGGGATACCAAGAGATCCCTGGCATATTATTGAGGATACCAAGAGATCCTCGGGATACCAAGAGATCCCTGGCACATTTATATATATTGAGGATACCAAGAGATCCTCAGGATACCAAGAGATCCCTAGTGTATATGTTGAGGATACCAAGAGATCCTCGGGATACCAAGAGATCCCCAGTGTTTATGATGAGGATACCAAGAGATCCTCGGGATACCAAGAGATCCCTGGTGCATGTGATGAGGATACCAAGAGATCCTCGGGTGAGGATACCAAGAGATCCTCGTGTGAGGATACCAAGAGATCCTCGGGATACCAAGAGATCCCTAGTGTTTATATGTTGAGGATACCAAGAGATCCTCGGGATACCAAGAGATCCCTGGCATATTATTGAGGATACCAAGAGATCCTCGGGATACCAAGAGATCCCTGGCACATTTATATATATTGAGGATACCAAGAGATCCTCGGGATACCAAGAGATCCCTGGCATACTATTGAGGATACTAAGAGATCCTCAGGATACCAAGAGATCCCTAGTGTATATGTTGAGGATACCAAGAGATCCTCGGGATACCAAGAGATCCCCAGTGTTTATGATGAGGATACCAAGAGATCCTCGGGATACCAAGAGATCCCTGGTGCATGTGATGAGGATACCAAGAGATCCTCGGGATACTAAGACATCCCCGACTATTATTCTTTGTTGAGAGCGGTACTCCTTGTATTGTTACCTTTGCCTTCTACTACTGTTCTTCCTTATTTATCTGGTTTAGATTCTCGCTGTAGACTTTATTTAAACTGTTTCCGTAATCTTATTAATTATTATGTTTTATCTCAGTAGGGCCCTGACCTTCCTTGTCATTACCCGACCGAGGTTAGGCTTGGCACTTACTGAGTACCGCTGTGGTGTACTCATGCCCTTCCTGCGCATGTTCTTCATGTGCAGATCCAGGTACCTCTTCTCAGGCGCACTATCCTTGAGGCGAGGAGATACACGGAGACTTCGAGGTATATCTGCCGCGTCCGCAGACCAGGAGTCTCTATTCTGTTCCAGCTTTAGTATTTAGTTTATCCGTTTTCTCTCAGTTGTTTAGATATTCTGGAGTTAGAGCAGCGTACTATGTTCCTGTTAGCCTGTGGTTCCCGTGAGTTTTCGGTTTTTGGATTGAATTGTAGACTTCCGCATTTCTTTTGGGTTGTATAGGCCGAGCGGCCTTATATGCAGTTAATATTTTAATATGTTTAGCCTTATTTAACCATTTCGCAAGTTAAGTTGTTATTTCCGAATTGATAGGCTTACCTAGTTGTAGGAACTAGGTGCCATCACGACATGTTCATGGAGGGTGAACTGGGGTCGTGACATATGCTGTGAAGAAGTAGTCTCGCCATCCTTTTATCATTGTATAAGTTTTGCGTTATGGTAGTTTAATATAGGAGTATCAGTTACAGTTCTAAGGAAAGAAGAAATCCAGAACATGTAGTGGTAGTAGCTGTGAGAGTTTGGAATTAAGCTCCAAGGCACTATACGTTCTTTCTATTCTGTTCTAAACGAACTTCAATACAACTAAACAAATTTTATACAATTTACATAGAAAAAACAAATTTCATACAACTAATATATATTATACAACTTATCTACTACTTTCATACATTATTTCTACTCAGTTATATACAACTACAATATAATAACACTTAAATACAATTTTTATACAATATGTCTTTTGTATATTTTGTATCTAATTTATACATAGTAAAAATAAATTTCATATAACTAATTATATATTATACAATTTATCTACAACTTATCTACAACTTTCACACATTATTTCTACCCAGTTAAATATAACTACAATAACATACAACTTAAAAATAAATTTTATACAATATGTCTTTTGTATATTTTGTATCTGTTTTATACATAGTAAAAACAAATTTCATATTATACAACTTATCTACAATTTTCATACATTATTTCTACTCAGTTATATACAACTACAATATCATACAACTTAAATATAATTTTTATACAATGTTGTTCAACTTTCATACAATAGTTAAATGAATAAAAGAAAAATATATAAACAACAGAATATAATTTTTCTACAATTTTACTACAATTTCTGCAGTATAATGTATGTCATGTCTTCTTCTTCTTCTTCTTCTTCGAGTTTCAATCTGAAATTCAGCCAAAATCAAGTCTAATCTTCACCAAAACCCCTCAAAATTGAGATATAAACTCCAAACCATATTCTCAATTATTTACAACAACACCCAATCCAAACAAATAATGATTTTTGAAAATCCAAATTCAAATTCATAGATTCAAAGCTTTTTAATGGCTGTCAATGGTGGAATTGCTGCTCTCTTTTCCTTTGCTTTACATTACTGAAATTTGGGATTGAGAGATAGAGCGAGACATGGAGAGAATTCTCAATTCTTTGCAACAACATCCAATTCAAACAAACAATGTTTTTTGAAAACCCAAATTCGAATTCAAAGCTTCAAAGCTTTTTAATGGTTGTCAATTGTGGAATTGCTGCTCTCTTGTGCAAGATACGTGGAGGAGGGGGGTGAGATGTGGAGAGAGAAATGTGGGGGAGTAGAAGATATGTTAGAGTAATTTTAGGACACTAATTATTATCATTAATTCCCTTAAAATGTACATAAATGGTAATTGGGTATATAAAATGTAATTACAGTAAAGCTTGAGTAGGGAGGGTAATATAGTTTGATATAGTGTATAGGAATGTAAAAATTCTTAAGTAAATTAGTACAAAAATTAGTCAATTCATACAATATTATCAATATTAGCCAAGCAACTATCTGTAGCCAAAAAGATGTTAATTTTTTGCTTTCTTTTGAGTGGTGTTGTTGGAATAGATCGGATACATCGTAAGGAGTTTAAATTTCAGCTGTGGGGTGATTTGGTAGAGTTTTGAGGTGGTTTGAATTAAAAATTCAAAGTAGAGGATGAACATGGGAAGGTGATATGTGTATCACACTGTGTAAAATTTTGTATCACATATATATCATATTTGTATCAAATGTGTATCACATGTATACCTGTGTGTGAGATACATGCGTGATATATGTTTATACATGTGTCGCAGAAAAAAAATTTGAACTCAATTTAAACGACGGATTTTGATACCAAATCAGTCCAAATCACCTCCAATCTTCCTCAAATTTTGTATATTGACTACTCGATATGTTTTCACTAAATTTCAACCATACCTATTCTAAAAGGACCCTTTTGCTTAGATTTTTGGATATGTATACAATTTTTTGTATTCGATCACCTTATTTGGTACCTCATCCATGAAATTTTCTTTTTGCCTTGTGCCTAATGTTGTTGATCACGCTTAAAAATATGGAAGGAGATATTTGCATGTAATTCTTGGAGAGAAAGAATCCTTACTTATTTGGAATTTCAATTTTTGCATGTACTTGGCTAGTCTTGGTAAATCTATGATTAATGGCTAAATGTTGGTAAATTAGGACTTATTTGAGATATTTCCTTAAGATTCTCTTTTTAGAGAAACTACCAGTTATGTCCATTTATAAGTAGCTCATTATAAAAATTGGCCAATTCATAAAATATTACTAATATTAGCCAATTAGCTATTTGTAACAAAAAAGGTCAAATTTTTGCTTTCTTTTGAGTGGGTGTTATTTGAATAGATTGGGTACATCTTAAGGAGCTTGAATCTCAGTTTTGGGATGATTTAGTGAAGTTTGAGGTGGTTTGAATTGAAAATTCGAAGTAAAAACTGAACATGAAAAATAATAATATGTGTATCACACTGTATATCATTTGCGTATCACATATGTATTATATTTGTATCAATTATGTATCACATGTATATCCATGTATACCTGTGTGTGAGATACATGCGTGATACATGTTTGATACATGTGTCGCAGAAGAATATTTTGAACTCGACTTAATTACGAATTTTGATAGAAAGCCAGTGCAAATCACCTCCAATCTTCCTCAAATTTTGTACATTGACTTATCTATATGTTTTCAATAAATTTCAAACTATACCCATTGAAAAAGTTCCTTTTTTTGCTTAGATTTTTTGAATATTGTATATTTTTTTTTGTATTTTATCACCTTATTTGCTACCTCATCCATGAAATTTTATTTCCGTCTTGTATCTAATGTTGCTAATTACGCTTAAAAATATGGAAGGAGATTTTTAGATGTGATTCTTTGAGAGAAAGAACCTTATTTATTTGGTTTTTTAATTTTTATATGTGCTTGGTTAGTTTTGGTAAGTCTATGACTAATTGATAGATGTTGGTAAGTTGAGACTTATTTGGGATATTTATGTAAGTTTCCTTAATTTTCATTCTACCTACTCTATTAAATTGACAATAAATCTTATCGAATTGCTAAAACTTTTATTATTCACAAGTCTTATTCTAGTGGGGCATGACACTAGTACTATGTTCAGGGAGAAATTCAAAAATAGCCAGATTTACCACTGGTCGTTGAAAAATAGCAAAATTTCAAAAGTCATCGAAATTTAGCCACTTTAAATCTGAGCGAAAACACTGTTCAAAATCCGAAAAAATACGCCCGCAAATTTTACGGGAGTTCCAGCATAAGTATGCTTGAATCCAGTATAATATACTGGAGTTTGGAGCACTGGTGCTCCAGTCTCCCGCAAATTTTACAGGAGTTAGCAAAGTATACGGTCCAGCATAATATGCTGGAGTTCGTACACAAATGCACCAGAACTCCCGTATATTATACTGGACCGGTCCCTGTTGCAGCAAAATAGTGGCTATTTTTCATTGACTTGATAAACGCTGGCTATTTTTTATTGACCAGTGTGAAAACTGGCTATACCATGATAATTTAACGTATGTTCATTCTATCAATCTTTCAATTGTTCACAAGTCTCGCCCGACCGGCAAGACTTGGTACTGTCTTTATTATGCTCATCTTGTAAAATTATTAAGAAGTCTTGAATTGGCAAGACTTGCATGCATTGTTCAATGGTTTAAGTCTTATCGAACTGGCAAGACTTGGTATTATCTTCCTTCTACCCTTTTTGTTAAGCTGTTCACAAGTCTTGACGGATTGATAAGACTCGTTTGTGTTGTTTAATTGTTCATTCTATAGTTCTTTCAATGTTAAGTTTCGTGTAAAAAAAAATTTATCAAAAAATTTTTCTTAGAAATTTTAGGGGTCGTTTGATTGGTGTAATAAGGGATAATAATTCCGAGATTAAATACTGAATTTATTTTATCCGCATTTGATCGAATTTTTAAATTCGGGATTAGCAATCTCGGGTTTAGTTTATACCACACTTGTGATATTATTCTATCTCATATTGAAAGTGGAATAATGATCCTGAAATTACTAATCCCGGATAAAACACTACAATAACAAAGATGCATTCTCCGAGGCTCTTCCCCCAGAGTACTTAAAAAATTCAAGGTTAAAACTAAAAATAAACGGTTATCCCAACTTATCTATATACACCAAATACATTTTTTATATTTGGTGTACAAGTAATTCGTCATAGAACAACTTATACCCCATATATTTCACTTTTAGTCCAATAAATATACATTCGCCAAATAATTTTGTCACTATTTAATTTTCGTATTATAATCCCGGGATAACTTGTTCCTAACCAAATGATCCATTATGTGTTGTCATGGGTGTGGCTGTTTGACAAAAAATATAGATAGATCTTAGCACAACCAATTAGATTTAAAAAAAGAAGAGCCAATCTTAGCTAATAATAATATCCTAAAGACAAGGTTATCGGTTCTATGACGAATAACTTATATATTTATCCGGATGGTAATGAATGTGAGCAATAATAACAGAGTTCAATGATCCAAAAAGATGGAATATGGCAGTAAATAGTAATAAATAGCAATAAATGACATTTAAGTAAATAAAAACGCGTGTCACCCGAAAAGGGGTGAGATCTGTGGATATTCTCTCTGACAATGATGAATGATTGTGGGCCTTTGAACACTCAATGTAACGACCCGACCGGTCGTTTTGAGCTTTTGCACTTTGATCGCCGGTTCTCGGGCATGACTTGCCCCGTATGATGTGTTATGACTGATATAGATCGTTGGTTTTGGTTTCCAGAAAAATCGGAATGAATTGGAAAGAAGAGTCTCAGTTGAAGGTTTTGAATTTGAAAGGTTTGACCAAGAGTTGACTTATTTGTATATGAGCTCGGATCGGAGTTTTTATGATTTGGTTAGCTTCGTTGGGTGATTTATGACTTAGGAGCGTGATCGGAATTGGTTTTGGAGGTCCGGTGTAGAATTAGGCTTGAATTGGCGAAGTTAGAATTTTGGCAATTTCTGGTTGATAGGTTAGATTTTGATCCGAGGGTCGGAGTGGAATTCTGAGAGTTGCTATAGCTTCGTTATGTGATTTGGGATGTGTGTGTCAAATTTCAGGTCATTCGGACGACGTTTGATTGGGTTTTTGATCAAATGCGTGTTTCGGAAGTTTTTGGAAAAAACTTAGGCTTGAATTCGATGTGAATTGATGGTTTTGGTGTTGTTTGAGGTGTTTTGGCAATTGGAACAAGTTTGAATGAGGTTTTAGGATGTGTTGGTGCTTTTGGTTGAGGTCCCGGGGGCCTCGGGTGAGTTTCGGGTGGTCAATCAGACCATTTTTGTGTTTGAGAGATTGCAGATTTTCAGTTTTGGTGTTGCAGGTATTTTGGCCTTCGCGTTCGCGAAGGGGAGCTCGCGTTCGCGAAGGGCTGAGTTCTGTGAGCTACGCGTTCGCGAGGGTCCATGCCGCGTTCACGAAGGGTTGTGAGAGGCAGCATCGCGTTTGCGAGTGTTTATACACGATCGCGTAGGAGAGATTGGGTCTGATGGTCAGTTAGTCATCGCGTTCGCGATGGAAGTGGCGCGTTCGCGAAGGTCAAGGCTGTGGAAGCATCGCGTTCGCGACGGGCGTGTCGCGTTCGCGTAAGGTAAAAGTTGGTCAATGTAATTTTGTGCTACGCGTTCGCGAGAGTTGGACCGCGTTCGCGAAGAAGAAAATCCTGTAGCTGGGCAGAATGTTTTAAAGTCATCTTGTTTGCGATTTTGGGTCTATTTTCACCCATGGCTGCTCGTTTTTGGAGATTTTTGGAGGAAATGAAAGGGAGATTCAAGAGAAATCGACTTGAGGTAAGAATCTTGGTCTCAATACTCATTTTTATTGTGAAATCCACCTAGAAATTTATGGGAATTTAACTAAAAATGAAAGAACTAGGGCTTGACTTTTGAGGGTTTTAAATTGGAATTTGAAGGGCCATTTGAGGTCGGATTTGAGAGTTTTTGATATGTAAAGACTCGTGGCGAGATAAGGAATCCGTTGATGTGAAAATTTCTGTGTTTTGAGAAGTGGGCCCGGGGCTCGGGTTTTGATAATTTCGGGATTTGTGCCCGTTATTGATTGTTTTCGATTGGGTTTTGTTCCCTTAGCATATTGTGATGTATTCGTTGTGGTTTTGGATAGATTCGACGCATGTGGAGGCTGATTTGAGGGGCAAAGGCGTCGCGAGCTAGAGAATTGGCTGGCTTGAGGTGAGTAATGATAGTAAATGATGTCCCGAGGGTTTGAAACCCCGGATTTGCACAACGTAGTGCTATATTGAGGTGAAACACGCGCTTAATGACGAGCGCGGGGTTGTTTACTACTGGGGATTGTGACTTGGTCCGTCCCGATTGATATTTTTACCGCGTATTTGACTGAAATGTGTTTGTTATCAACATGACTTGGGCTTATTGCCATATTTTGAGCTTCATGCCGACTACTTGGATCCTTCGTGGACTTTTATCACCTTTTCCTCACTATTTTGATATATTACTGAACTCAGTCCTGTTGATTAATACTGTTTTACAAACTCAGCCACTTTTAATTAAATTTTGAGATTTAAATGATATTTCCAATGTTGTTTGGGCTGAGCACTACTGTTTTACTGATGCCTGAGAGGCTTGTGATGATATCTGGACTGAGTGAGGCCGAGGGCCATATGTGAGGATATGCTGAGTGATATGAGGCTGAGGGCCTGAGATACATTTATATGCCACGAGGTGGCTTGAGTGACGTGAGGAGGCTTTCAGGCCTTGTGAGTGATGTGAGGAGGCTATCAGGCCTTGTGAGTGATGTGAGGAGGCTATCAGGCCTTGTGAGTGATGTGAGGAGGCTTTCAGGCCTTACGAGTGATGTGAGAAGGCTTTCAGGCCTTATATTGATATAGCGCTTGGGCCGTAAGGGGCCTCTCCGGAGTCTGCACACCCACAGTGAGCGCGGGTACCCATATGATCTGAGAGTGAGCCCGAGGGGCTGATACTATGCTGAGTGACTGAGAGTGAGCCCGAGGGGCTGATACTGTGCTGAGTGATTGATACTGAGCCCGAGGGGCTGATACTGTTCTGAGCGATTGATACCGGGCCCGAGGGGCAGATTACTACTCACTATTTACTTGTTGTTTTACCTGATTTACCTGTTTTTAAAAGGAGATTTCATTTGATTCTTTTCGGTTTTACTGCTTTATGTAATTTACTGCCTGATATAGAATTGCCTTGTGCATTTATGTGTTTTCATGCTTTCAGCCATTATTTATTGTTATTACTCACTGAGTTCGAGTACTCACTTTACTCCCTGCACCTCGTGTGCAGATGCAGGTATTTGTTCACCCGGTAGCGGGCTTGAGTTGATCGGAGGCTAAGTTTATCGGAGTCTAGCGAGGTGACTTCTAGCGTTCGCAGCACCGCATTTCTTCCTTATGTTTATCAGTTCTCTTTTGTATATTTTAGGCCTTGTAGTTGTAATTATACTCTGATAGATGCTCGTGACTTGTGACACCCCGGTTTGGGCTGTGTCGGGATGGTTTCCCCCTGTTATTATCGCTGTTTCCGCAATTATGGCTATCTTAAACATGTTTTAGATTTGCTTATGTTAATTATTTGTTTAAAAGAGGTGTTTCGTTTGTTCTGGCTGGCCTTGTCTTCACGAGAGGCGCCATCACGACCGGGTTCGGGAATTGGGTCGTGACACTCAGGTTGTTCTTGGATTCAGTGAAAATGCTAGACGAAAATCTTACTAAAATGATTATTTTTGTATGCTTGTGATATGGTCAGATTCTCTCTCTATAAAGTCAATATGTTTTCTTACAAGTGAAAATCTCATGCCCCCTCTCATTGGAATATTCTCTTTTGTGTCCTATCTTAAAACTAACCGTTATAACTCTGTCTAAGATGCTCGACCTCGACCTTTATCTACGATGACTGCCCGACCTTGATCTTTGCTGACTCTTCGATCGGACCCTTCATTGCTTCGAGGCTACTTCGACCTAGGGAAGATATTTGTTGAGACCTTACTGATAACACGTGGCGGTCAATGAAGACTACCACGGTGCTGATGTAGCATGCCTATATCAAAGATATTTTTTGGCCCATACCGTTTGTCCCTCCGCTTATCGAGGTCGTCCTCACGGGCGAGGTTGATGAGTGGATAATTCCGTTTGTGGTCAAGCTTTTCGAGCTAGTTATATAGGTCGTGGTCGTCGTAATAATCAGGCAACGTGACTCTTTGAGGGTCGCATATTTTGAATTCTTTAAATTTCCTGAGAAGTTTGTCGCAACCGTTTGGTCCAAGAGAAAGAGTGATGTCATGACATCACGTGTCACGATGATGCCGTTTCTCGACGCGTTGTGTCGATTCACGTGACCCATTATTGTTATATCATTTCGATCTCCGTGCTATTCATGGCCCGCCGTTTCGATTCTGGTGTCCCCAAGCCTTATAAATAGGGGGTGGTTTGTTGATTTTGAAACTTTTCCACACTCCTTCTACTTCATAACCAGAGCTTCTTCTTCTTCTCCTTCTTCTTCTTCTTCTTCTTCTTCGCAGAACCCTTTCACCTCTTTGTTGTTTTCTTTGCTTCTCTATTTCTTTCCACAACATGTCGAACCTCCCATCAGATATCCACATGGAAGATCATTTTGTCCCTCTAGATATTGTTCTCCCTGACCAGGGGGAGATGGCGGAGCTTCCGTTGAGGAGGAAACCCTTCCTTTTGTAGAGGAAATCGTACCTCGATGCCCCGATGCTAAACCCGACTTCCACAGGGATCCGAAAGTGGTGACGGAGAGGTTTAAATCTACGATGATGATTGAGTGATTGACCGCATTCAAGGCTAGGCTCGGCCTACCTGATCGCGTGGATTTGATCCCTACGGGCGACGACGAGGTGTGGGTTCATTGTACCGGCTTTTGTGCCCTTTACGCATCTCCGTTCATAATCGACTATTCATTCCCTTTATCGCCATTGATAGAGGAGTTATTCCACTACTACAATGTATGCTTGGTGTCGATGCCCCCTTTTTCTTGCGAAATCGGATTTATGACATTTGGGCGGACAACTCTTTTCCTTTTGGGAATCGGGTTTGCGATTTAGAAGAGTCGCCACCTAATGATTGAGTGCATTAGGACACAAAGAATAAAAATAAAAAAAGAACCAGAGAATGGGTAAGGGCTTGAAATTATCTCGGGGGGAAGGTGTTAGGCACCCCCTAAGATCCACTAGTGTGGTTCCCGGCCATGCTATAATTGTGACTTTAAATATAAACAACAAGTAGACATACAAGACAACTTTCACATAACGATTGCAAATAAGGAAAGTATAAAAGTTAAATAAACATACTGAAGTTCGGAGATAGGCGATTTCATAATTATTTAAGGGATATACAAGTGCAGGAAAAGGGGGTCAAATAATTGGTACAAATAATCAAATAAAGGGAATAAAAGAGGGGGAGGTTTGGAGAAGAAACAGTGCTGGAAATCAAATAATTAAAAGAGATTTTTTAGTGATTGAAGTAAAAGAAAAAGTTTAGAGAACTGAAAAATTAACAGCTTTTCTAAAAAAAAGTTCTGGAAAGAAAAGAAAGTAAACAAATAAAGAGGGAGGGGGTCCTAGGTTTATACATAACATGGATCACCCCACACAACACCCGGTAACCATTTATACCACCAGACGGCCCATTTTTTTAATCGACCAACCCATAACCCAATTCAAACTGACCCTACCCGGTTTCCCAGCCTTACCCCTTTTACATCTAAGGTGCTTGATCCGGACGTACAGATCAACGGCCATAATTTCCCCTTACCATTTTAACCCCAAATGACCTACCTAATCCCTCATTCACCACTTTTTCAGTCGCCTGAATCCCAAACTCTCTCAAACTCTCTCAAGGCTCTCTGGAACCCTAGCCTCCTCCTACCCCTTTTCAACCGCCTGTCACCGGAAATCCATGGCTTCTTCAGGCCATGGATGTGGTACTCACCTACCTTTCACAGTAAGCCATGGTTGTTCGAGCTTCGAGACCTAACCTCGAATGATTCCCTCTCCGATCTTCTCAGACCTTTGATTCCATGGATTCTCCGGCATGCTCCGCATATCAAGACTCAGGAGCCTGAATTCTGACCTCTTCCGACTCTAGAGATCGGACCTTCTTCCAAGCCTTTCTCTTTCTAGGGTTTCTCCGAAACCCTAAGCTATTTCAGAGTTACTTTCATGTCGTTTGCTTTAGATCTATGTTGTATCTATGCTTCATTTGACATTTAAAGTGTTTTCCCAAAAGTTCTTTTCAAAATCGTTCGTTTCGATTTTAGGGTTTCTGAAAGGATTTTTTCCAAAAATCTTTCGATTTTTCTTCTTCTTTGCTTACATTGTGTGTTGTCTAAATCATGCTCGTGTGATTTCTTTTCTACGCATGTACTGCTGTCTACTTTTCTTTTTTGTACTATACATTTACTCCTATGTTAATCATGTTTATTTTTTCTTCCTCTTTACTATATGTGTTTACTGTTGAGATTCTTTGATTTTTGTCTTTTACTAAACTCTGTTCGTTTTCTTGCAAACATGTTTCATCTGCTTTTGTTTTAAGTTTGTATCATCTCTTTCTTCTGAACTTGTTTAGGGTCCGAGTTTTTCTCAAATATGTTCTTCATGATCTTGAATCAGCTTTCTTACTTTGTTGTCAAACATGCTCTCATATCTGTCTTGTAGAGCGTCTGAAACAAACCTTTGAGTCTGTTTCAATGGCTTGTCTTTCACCTTTATGTCCTGATTTAAGTTGAAAACCCTAGATTTTGGGGTTCCCCTTGGCGATTTTTGATTTTGTGTTCGAGTTAGGGTTCCACTTTGGGACCTGGACTCTCAGACTCATTGTAATTCTGCAATTGGACTCGATCTCTGCTTATGATTCTGAACCTTTCCAATGTAGAACTATTTTTTCTAAGTAACATGAAATTTTTTTGTTTGATTTGTACTTTTATATATGAGAAGTTTCTTCTTTCAAAAGGGTTTTTGCCAATACTAATTGATTTCGAATTCCTTTAATGTGTTTTACTTGATTGTTACTGATTTCCTTTAAATTAAACCTTTCTTTACCCCTTTCCTGTCTTGATATCATTCGAGTAAAAGCCCTAACTTTGATTTTACTAGTTGTCTGATTGATTCCCTTTCCTTATTTCACACAAACCGTTACCATTGGGTTGTTGCCTTAAATAACTGCTATGTATTTACCCTTTATTGCATTGCCTAAAAATATTTTTTTCAATCCCTTTCTTAATTGTTTTTACCCTTTGAAATCAGAATCCCTTAACTAAAGGGAGATTGATTACAATGTTATTTCCTTACCTTGTTCTTACTTGTTTGCTGCACTATAAAAAGGGGCTCGACCCTTCAGCACTAAAACAACTTTGAACTTTTTGATCCTAAGTTCAATGCTCATTACTCTCACACGCATACTCTCAATCACAATACTCTTTCAATTCTCTACTCTCTTCTGAGACTTTTGTACTGCTTTGCTTGCAACTTGGTTTTTCAAGGACTGTTGTTTTACTTATTGTTTCCCTGAAAAACTGGTATGTCTCCGTTTTGATTTCAGCTTCTTCCTATGTGTTATTTTAACAGTCACTACACTTTTACTTTGGTGCTCATGTTCTGTTTTAAATATGTTACATTCTTTATGTTTACTGTTTGTTTAAATTCTCCCATCCCTTCTTTATGTGGCTAGTTAAAGTTCATGGCCTGCAGTATCCAAATAATTGCCCAGGTCCGAACCTGACCTTCAATGGGTCCTAACTCCCAAATCTAGCTAACAGGCTGGTCAGGTGTGCCAGCATTCCTAATTGCTGGGCATGACCACTAGCCTGTCATGGCCTTCCCTACTCCCCCTCATTGCACTTACACTTACTTCTTAGACTCTAAGTTCTCCCCCCTCCTATAGCCTTGCCTTGGGGACCTTGAGTTCCCTCTGAACTTGGGACTTGAGGGCTGGCTCTTCCACACTTCACTATAATCTGATCCTGCAATGTATTTGGAGTGTAAGCACTGCTTGGAGTTCATTGAAGCTCCTTGGAACTTTGAAACCACCAAAGATGAGAAAGGATTTGGAAATCTGATCTTTGGAAGTTGGTTTATTTCATGTTTTCAGACTAAGGAGTCTAAATTAGGCTCTCCTTGGTTGGAATTTTTTCTGATGTTAATTTTCTTTATTTTTTTCTGGATTCATTCAAGTTGTAATAATCTTGTAATAACTTTATGGGGTGTATAGATAAAAATGGGGGAGGGTCACTCATGTTATGCATTATGGGTAGATATTCATGTTTTAGGTCTTTACTTCTGCAATCACAACCTTTTCGTTTATGTATTCTACATATAGAGATCCTGCCTATAAGTTTTCATTACTGCATATAGAGATCCTGCCTATAAGTTGTTTCATTACTGCACTATAGAAATCCTGCCTATAAGTTATGCATTTGTTTAGAAATCATGTATATAAGTTTCTGCATTCCTACATTAGAGACCATGTCTATAGTTTCTGCATTTCCACATTAGAGACATGCATATAAGTGTCTGCATTTTCCGCATTATAGAAGTCAATGCCTATAAGTTCTGCACTTCTGCATATGCATATGTCACTAGGCAACAATCTATGGGTTAAAGAATAGTCAATCGCATCCTAGATACCATGCTTATAGGATTCCTTGCACTTTACGTAACCGTTTTAAAAATTCAGTAACGCTTAGAATTCATGCCATATGAGCAATCTTTAAATCTGATTTCATCCGCGATCTAAAATCAGTAATAATGTCGTTTAGTATCTGCAGAATTGGTTTATTTCTAAAAAACAGTAATCCTTCCTAAAATCAGTATGCTTTACCTTATTAGATATCATGCCTATATTGTCTCACCTAGGCAAACCATTAGGTAACTAATTACTATACCATCTTTTAATATTACAACTCAGCATGCAGCCTAATTTGGACTTCTTATCTGAATATTGTGATAATCAGTCACCCCTTTAACGTTTAAGTTTAAGTAAGGACCTAACCATACTTGTAAGTTCACGCTAAACAATTCGTTGCTTTGAATGAGGAGGCCTATTTGAGCTTTAACTGTTATGTGTTTCCCCTTTTACTGCTTTTATGTAGTTTTGTTTGTCGCACTAGACTTTTGTCCTTTTAAAACTCTGAAAGCCAATCTCCTTCCCTTTTAGGATTAGTAGTCCCAACTGCCTCCGCGGACTGATAGGATTGGGCGGGTAATAGCATGCAATAAGTAACGAGACCATTCCGCGATTTAATACCTTAAAGGGGTGGGTAAGGGTAGACATGGATATAATGACCATGCGATAGCACCACGTA
>NC_031993.1:46719580-46728625 GCF_001879085.1 Nicotiana attenuata
GGTTGGTATGTGGGAGGTGGAGGTGATTGATAGGTAGGTGGTGGAGCTTGGTAGGAAGGTGCGGGTGTCTGGAAATTTGGAGTGGGTTGATATGTAAGTGGAGATATCGGGTAGGTTTGGTATTTGACTGGTGATTTGGTTCTCTGTGCAACCATTACGGCACTTACGTCCCTCTTCTTGGATGTACCACCGGATTGCAGAGCCTTGTTGGTGGCTTGCAAAGCTTCAAAGTTAGTGACCATACCACTTTTGATGCCTTCTTCAATCCTTTCTCCCAGCTTGATGATGTCAGAAAATTTATGGTTCTCGATCAGCATCAGTCTTTCATAGTATTGCGGATCCTGAGCCCGGACGAAAAACTTGTTCATCTGTTCTTCCCCTAAAGCAGGTCGAACCTTGGCAGCCTCTGATCTCCAACGAGTGGCATACTCGCGGAAAGTTTCTGTGGGTTTCTTCTTCAAATTTTGAATGTAAAACACATCTAGTGCATTCTCCGTATTGAACCTGAATCTATCCATGAAGTCGGATGCCATACTAACCCAGTTTGACCACTTCTTTGGGTCTTGGCTAACGTACCAAGACAGAGCATCTCCTTTCAGGCTCCTCATGAAAAGCTTCATGCGGATTCTCTCATTTTTTCCCACTCCGATCAACTTGTCGCAGTATGTCCTCAAGTGAACCCTAGGATCCCCTGTACCATCAAACATCTCGAACTTGGGAGGTTTGTACCCCTCGGGCAGTCCGACATCGGGCTGTATGCATAAATCTTCGTAGTTTAGCCCCTCAATTCCTTTACTACCTTCAACGCCTTGGATCCTGGTGGTCAGCTTCTTAAGTTCTTCAACCAAATTTCTGATGATCGAGTCTTTATCATTGGACTCGGGTATGCTTGAGATGGGTTGAGTAGGGTGCGGCATAGTTTCCACATAGATGGGGGTGTTGTGGTGAGTGTGGAGATGATCATTTGTGGAGTTCAGCGGTTCAGGGATGAGCAGTGGGGTGTTGTTGGAGGTGTGGCAAGTGTTGTAGTGGTGGAGGGGAACAAGATGTTTTGTGGAGGTGTGGGGTTTTGAGTGTTAGGAAAGTTGACATCTGGGGTGGTGAGGGAAAACGACAAGCTTGCCAAATTTCGGACTTGATCAAGTTCCTCCTGAAATTTCAGCAATTTCTGCTCGAGTTGGGATGCACTTTCTTTGGAGACATGAGTACCCTGAGTGATTTCTACCCGTTCAACCGAGTTTTCCTTTCTAATGTTGCTCAAATCTTCCATTTTTCCCTTATTCCTGTTTCGGACGGGACTAGGAGGAGGAGTAGGTGGAGGGCCCTGGATCTTGTAAAATATGCTGATGTTGCCAGAGTTTACGAACTAACCTTTGGGGAGGGGAATAAACAAAAGAAAAAACAAAAAGGTAACAAGTTAGTAAGGATTATACGAAAAGATGTTGCAATATTTAAAAACGTAGTGCGGGGAATATAAAGCGTGTCCTAATTTGCGGGGGACCTCGTTGTGCCCGAGGTAGGCCTAACGACAAGTAAATTTGGAGAACTTAGAATGCTAAATGCCTCATTTTATTGATAAGAGAAATAAGACGAATCCCAAAACGACACTAAATAACATAAAATAAAAATGTCACTAGTGGCCATAGGCCTTATTACATTTTCCAAAGGAAAAGATAAACTCCTATCTATTTGGTCCTAGAAGGACCTTCCCCAGATTCAGCGGTGTTGGCTCCATCGTACAGTTCTCCCAGCTCACGCAGTCCTAGCAACAAGTAGGCCCTAGCCAGATGTCCGCCTTCATTTCCGTCAGCAACCCGACAATCTTCAACCCTCTTCAGAAACTTCTTTTCCAGCTCCACTATGCCCCGCTCCAAACAGATCAGTCGTTGTTGGCGCTGACAGCCATATCCTTCCATTCTCCAATTAGCTTTTGATTGGCTTCTTGTATTTCACGGTGCTCATTTTCACATTCCCGCATCCTCTTGCGCAGTTGGTTGTACTTCACCTGTGCTTCAGCCTTTTCATCGATGATCCTGTGACCTCGAACAAACCCGGGATGACCCAAATCGTTGTGATTGTCTTCCAGCAAGCCTAAATAATGTGGGGTACAACCAGCATGGTAGCGATTTGGTTCGATGGTGTCTTTTCCTAAGATAATTTTGCAATGCCACATATGCTGAGCCTGACACCTGTATGGACTGTCGTCATCCTGGAAGTCGGCCCGGAAGTGATTCATCTTGTCGACCCTTGGTATAACCTGCTTCCTACCTGCCTGTCTCATAGCCCAGATAGGGACATATGGGTAGGTTCCTCTCAAACCGATCAGTATCAGAAATGGCGCATCCCTAGATCGGATGATGAATTCTTCAGTAGGGAGCCACTCGAACATCCATTGCACTCGGTCCTCAGTAAGATTGTCGAAGAGTTTGACCTATTCTCTGGTTGAGCGAACATGTTGGGCATATAATTCATTCGCTTTGGGTGATGGAAGGCGATATGATCGTCCCATTCTCTATGATAGATTTCCTATCGGTACTCACCCCTTTGGAGGTGTTCCATGAGCCATATTTGGAGTAGCAAACTGCAAACCTCGAAATGTTTGGCTCCCTGTTGGCATCTTTCCAGGGCGCGATATATTTCTGCAACTATCATTGGCACAAGGCTGAATGGCTGTCCGTTAATTCCTTCCATCAAGGTTTTGGTGACCATGGCTAGTCTGGTATGGATTCTTGCTTTCTTCGTTGGAAACACTATTATCCTCAAGAAACAAAACATAAATACAAAGACCCTTCGGTGGATGTGCCCCAATGAGGTGAGGGCGAATTAGTCCGGATAAGTACGGTATGATTTGCTGTGAGCGTACCTTTCATACAAATGGTCAAAGGGAATGTATGACTCCTTCAAACATGTCAAGTCGGGATTCTTCTTTAGACCTATCATTTTAGGAAAACCCCTACCGTTACGATTTTCCGGCACTAGCAAACCCGGAGTTTCCCATGGTATCCCAGCTAGTCCTCCTATTTCCTCGAGTAAAGGTGTCATTTCTATGTCCCCGAAGTGAAACATCGATCTATCACAGTCCCAAAGCAGAGTTGCAGCTTCTATGATTTTGTTGTTAGGTTGAATGTCTAGGAGAGAAGGCAGGTTTCCTAGATACTTCCTGACAAGAGCTTGATCGCTGGAATGAAGATCTCCCCACCAATTCAGCAATTTGGGGTGGATGTTGGTAACCATGCCAAATCTGGGGACTTCGTGCCTCATTTTCTATAAAGCAAAAGGTTAGGCCCTTTTCCCCCACCAGACTTGACTATTTTAATATCAATAATTAGCATAACAAGCATTTAGTTCTCCAAATGAATGCACAGAACGTGGTAGTGTCCGTTTGGTTTTCAAGGAAACCCAGTGGACTTTGGACGAGGCTATCTTAAAGAGTCATTATGCGGACAACATAACTGACTCGGCTAAGTTTGACCATGATGCATGCATAATTTAAAGAGAAATGGTTTCTATGGGGTATTAGACTGGTACCCTTGAGCGGGCAACTCAAGAGGGAAAGGCGCGGAACCGTCGACTACACCGTTGATCGACTAGTTTTACCGCAAATATGCCTTTGCCGGATTTAGGGGGTGATAATATTGAAAGGGCGCAACCACTCATTATAAGTGTTGCTATGGTATTTTGTTTGTCACGAGTGGAATATGATGTTGAAGAATGCAATTACAATAACTAACAAATTTTCATGTACTTTCACGTTCATAAAATAATAATTACAACAATTTCTCATAATTTACAACATTATTGAAAGAAAGCGGTAAAGGAAAACAATAAAAGAAAAGAAATGAAGTGCCAAGTCAGTTTCGTAGTGGAGGAAGGAATAAATATTTAAAGGCATTTAAACAAATAAAGGCATATAAAGAAGCATAAAGTCACAAATAGCATGAAAATGGTAAAAGCCTTAAAGAAATCCCCAGCAGAGTCGCCATGCTGTCGATGCCCCCTTTTTCTCGCGAAATCGGATTTATGACATTTGGGCGGACAACTCTTTTCCTTTTGGGAATCGGGTTTGCGATTTAGTAGAGTCGCCACCTAATGATTGGGTGCATTAGGACACTAAGAATAAAAATAAAAAAAGAACCAGAGAATGGGTAAGGGTTTGAAATTATCTCAGGGGGAAGGTGTTAGGCACCACCCAAGATCCACTAGTGTGGTTCCCGGTCATGCTATAATTGTGACTTTAAATATAAACAACAAGTAGATATACAAGACAACTTTCACATAACGATTGCAAACAAGGGAAGTATAAAAGTTAAATAAACATGCTGAAGTTCGGAGATAGGCGATTTCATAATTATTTAAGGGATATACAAGTGCAGGAAAAGGGGGTCAAATAATTGGTACAAATAATCAAATAAAGGGAATAAAAGAGGGGGAGGTTTGGAGAAGAAACAGTGCTGGAAATCAAATAATTAAAAGAGATTTTTTAGTGATTGAAGTAAAAGAAAAAGTTTAGAGAACTGAAAAATTAACAGCTTTTCTAAAAAAAAGTTCTGGAAAGAAAAGAAAGTAAACAAATAAAGAGGGAGGGGGTCCTAGGTTTATACATAACATGGATCACCCCACACAACACCCGGTAACCATTTATATACGTGGTGCTATCGCATGGTCATCATATCCATGTCTACCCTTACCCACCCCTTTAAGGTATTAAATCGCGGAATGGTCTCGTTACTTATTGCATGCTATTACCCGCCCCAATCCTATCAGTCCCGGAGGCAGTTGGGACTACTAATCCTAAAGGGAAGGAGATTGGCTTTTCAGAGTTTTAAAAGGACAAAAGTCTAGTGCGACAAACAAAACACATAAAAGCAGTAAAAGGGGAAACACATAACAGTTAAAGGCTCAAATAGGCCTCCTCATTCAAAGCA
Source organism: Nicotiana attenuata (assembly GCF_001879085.1). Classification (NCBI taxonomy): domain Eukaryota; kingdom Viridiplantae; phylum Streptophyta; class Magnoliopsida; order Solanales; family Solanaceae; genus Nicotiana; species Nicotiana attenuata. Next base: position 46,724,506 of record NC_031993.1, read on the forward strand.
ACGAATTGTTTAGCATGACTTACAAGTACTGGTTAGGTCCTTACTTAAACTTAAACGTTAAAGGGGTGACTGATTGATCACATATTTTCAGATAAGAAGTCCAAATTAGGCCTGCATGCTAGTTGTAATTATTAAAGAATGGTATAGTAATTAGTTACCTAATGGTTTGCCTAGGTGAGACATATAGGCATGATATCTAACAAGGTAAAGCATACTGATTTTAAGGAAGGATTACTGTTTTTAGAAATAAACCAATTCTGCAGATACTAAACGACATTATTACTAATTTTAGACTCGCGGATGAATCAGATTTAAATGATTGCTCCTATAGGCATGAATTCTAAGCGTTACTGATTTTTAAAACGGTTACGTAAGTGCAGGAATCCTATAAGCATGGTATCTAGGATGCGATTGACTATTCTTTAACCCATAGATTGTTTGCCTAGTGACATATGCATATGCAGAAGTGCAGAAACTTATAGGCATGACTTCTATATGCGAAAATGCAGACACTTATATGCATGGTCTCTAATGTGGGAATGCAGAAACTTATAGACATGATTCTAACGAAATGCATAACTTATAGGCATGATTTCTATATGCAGTAATGAAACAACTTATAGGCAGGATCTCTATATGCAGTAATGAAACAACTTATAGGCAGGATCTCTATATGTAGATACATAAACGAAAAGGTTGTGATTGCAGAAGTAAAGACCTAAAACATGATATCTACCCCATATGCATAACATGAGTGACCCTCCCCCATTTTTACTATACACCCCATAAGTTATTACAAGATTATTACAACTTGAATGAATCCAGAAAAAAGTAAAGAAAATTACATCAGAAAAAATTCCAACCAAGGAGAGCCTAATTTAGACTCCTAGTCTGAAACATGAAATAAACCAACTTCCAAAGATCATATTTCCAAAGCCTTTCTCATCTTTGGGTGTGTCAAAGTTCCAAGGAGCTTCATGAACTCCAGGCAGTGCTTACACCCAAATACATTGCAGGATCAGATTATAGTGCAGTGTGGAAGAGCCAGCCCTCAAATGTCCAAGTTCAGAGGGAACTCAAGGTCCCCAAGGCAAGGCTCATAGGAGGGGGCAGAACTTAGAGTCTAAGAGTAAGTGTAAGTGCAATAGAGAGGGAGTTAGGGAAGGCCATGACAGGCTAGTGGTCATGCCCAGGAAATAGGAATGCTGGCACACCCCTGACCAGCCTGTTAGCTAGATTTGGGAGTTAGGACCCATTGAAGGTCAGGTTCGGACCTGGGCAGTAATTTGGATACTGCAAGGCCATGAACTTTAACTCAGCACATAAAAGGGAATGGAGAATTTATAACAAACAGTAAACATAAAAGAATGTAACATATTTAAAACAGAACATGAGCAGCAAATTAGGCAAGAGTGTAGTGACTGTAAAATAAACACATAGGGAAGAAGCTAAAATCAAAATCGAGACATACCAGTTTCAGGGAAAACAAATAAGTAAAACAGCAGTCTTGAAAAGCCAAGTTGCAAGCAAAGCAGTACAAAAGTCTCAGAAGAGAGTAGAGAATTGAAAGAGTATTGTGATTGAGAGTATGCGTGTGAGAGTATGAGTATTGAACTTAGGATTCAAAAGTTCAAAGTTCAAAGTTGTTTTAGTGCTGAAGGGTCGAGCCCCTTTTATAGTGCAGCAAACAAGTAAGAACAAGGTAAGGAAATAACATTGTAATCAATCTCCCTTTAGTTAAGGGATTCTGATTTCAAACGGGTAAAAACAATTAAGGAAAGGGATTTGAAAAAATATTTTTCAGGCAATGCAATAAAGGGTAAATACATAGCAGTTATTTAAGGCAACAGCCCAATGGTACACGGTTTGTGTGAAATAAGGAAAGGAAATCAATCAGACAACTAGTAAAATCAAAGTTACAGGCTTTTACTCGAATGAATCAAGTCAGGAAAGGGGTAAAGAAAGGTTTAATTTAAAGAAAATCAGTAACAATCAAGTAAACACTATTAAAGGAATTCGAAATCAATTAGTAGTTGGCAAAAACCCTTTTGAAAGAAGAACTTCTCATATATAAAGAAGACAAATCAAACAAAAGAATTGTCATGTTACTTAGAAAAATAGTTCTAACATTGAAAGGTTCAGAATCATAAGCACGAGGATACGAGTCCAATTGCAGAATTACAATGAGTCTGAGAGTCCAGGGTCCCAAAGTGGAACCCTAACTCGAACACAAAATCAAAATCGCCAAGGGGAACCCCCAAATCCTAGGGTTTCAACTTGAATCAGACATAAAGGTGAGAAAGCAAGCCATTGAAACAGACTCAAAGGTTTGTTTCAGAGCCTCAACAAAACAGATATGAGAGCATGTTTGAACAACAAAGTAAGTAAGCTGATTCAAGATCATGAAGAACATATTTGAGAAAACTCGGACCTTAAACGAGTTCAGAAGAAAGAGATGATACAAACTTAAACAAAAGCAGATGAAGCATGTTTAGCAAGAATACGAACAGAGTTTAGTAAGACAAAAATCAAAGAATCTCAACGGTAAACACATATAGTAAAAGAGCAAAGAAAACATAACATGATTAACATAGGAGTAACATGTATAGTAGAAAAAAGAAAAGTAGACAGGCAGTACATGCGTAGCAAATGAAATCACACGAGCATGATATAGACAACACACGTAAAGCAAAGAAGAAGAAAAATCAGAAAGATTTTTGGAAAAATCCTTTCAGAAACCCTAAAATCGAAGACGAACGATTTTGAAAAGAACTTTTGGGGAAAACACTTTAAATGTCAAATGAAGCATAGATACAACATAGATCTAAGCAAACGACATGGAAATAACCTCAAATAGCTTAGGGTTTCGGAGAAACCCTAGAAATGAGAAAGGCTTGGAAGAAGGTCCGATCTTGAGTCGGAGAGGTCAGGAATCAGGCTCCTGAGTCTTGAATATGCCGGAGCATGCCGGAGAAGCCATGGAATCAAAGGTCTGAGAAGATCGGAGAGGGAATCATCGAGGTTAGGTCTCGAAGCTTCGAACAACCATGGCTTACTGGTGAAGGTAGGTGAGTACCAACTATCCATGGCCTGATAAGCCATGGATTCCGGTGACAGGCGGTTGAAAAGGGGTATGAGGAGGCTAGGGTTCCGGAGAGCTTGAGAGAGTTTGAGAGAGTTTGGGATTCAGAGCGGCTGAGAAGTGGTGAATGAGGGATTAGGGTAGGTCACTTGGGGTTAAAATGGTAAGGGGAAATTATGGCCGTTGATCTGTACGATCAACGGTCTAGATCTAAAGGGGTAGGTGGGAACCGGGTAGGGTCGTTTGAATTGGGTTATGGGTTGGGTCGGATTAAAAAATGGGCCGGTCCGGTTGGGGTTGAGATTGGGTCAATTAAGGGTTAAAATTGAAATGTAAAAGAGGCTGTAATTGAAATGAAATGAGGCTAAATGTTAAATAGCCAGTTTTACCCTTTTTATTTATAAAAAATAGTAAAATGATTTTAAAAACAAATTAAAAGCACTGAACCAATTAGTAATATATAAATGTTAAATAAAAAATGTTGGAACCAATTTTATAATTATAGAAATGCTATTAATCCTAAAATAGGCTAAAATTGCAATTGTATGTATTTTGGCTTTTAAAAATACCAAATAAAATTGTAAAAATATAGAAAAAATTACCTTAACTATATTTTGGTGTAAGTATGAGAATGAAATAAACTACTCACCAAGGTTGATAGTTTTGGGAATAGTTACTGATTTTTGTATTACTAAAATGGACAATAAATTGATTTTAAAAATCTTTAAAATTTATGAAAAATACCATAACACTTGGGCATATATATATATATATATATATATATATATATATATATATATATATATATATATGTTATTTTGAAAGTATTTTGTATATGAAAAAATACATAGGGAAAAATTGGGTATCAACACCTGGCGCAGCTCGCCCTTTATATCTTTAAGGTGGTCATGATGTTGACGAAATTAGCTGAATTGGACGACGTCGACATAACAATGCGCCACCTGATCCATCTCTTCGCCCCTCACTTCTATCGAGGGAAGTTGCTGAATCTTTGCCACCATAGGGGGGGGGGGGTTA
>NC_031993.1:46728645-46761186 GCF_001879085.1 Nicotiana attenuata
CATAGGGGGGGGGGGGTTTAGTGATGAGGATGGATGATAAGGCTAGTCGGCATTTCTGGCTCGACTACTTCTTTGTCAGGACCGAGGCCGTGGTGTCCGCCGGCTTCCCTGAGGCTTGGAAACCCTACTCGTAGGTGCTGTATTTATATATCTTTTTTGGTGTTTTCTTTAATGTGGGTTGGTTAATCAACCGTTCCTTTTTCTACAGCTACTACTCGACCTCTCCCAGATGGTGACCCACTTTACTGATTGGGTCAGACAGATCCTTCCTCACACGGCGGCGATATATGATTGTTTGAGTTTTTCTCAGAGATTCAAGCCATCTTTTCCTTGGCAGGTAACCTATTCCCTACCACCGACACCGTGGTTTCTTCGCCTATGCCTATTCCCATTACTGATTTCTTCCTTTCTCATTTTCCTTTAGGTTCGGTCAAGGGGTCTTCGAGGAGGTCGAGAGCCCCCACGCACTCATTCCGGAAGAGGAGGGTCACCACGCCTTCAGTCTCTGCCCCTGCCTTCGTCCCGATTCCACCCGTCGCTGCTTCCGCCCCCATTTCTGCTCTGGCTGTTTAGACTTCTGCCCCTCCTCTATATTCACTCATTAACGAGGACGATGAGCAGTCGCCCAATGACGGGGATCTTCAGCCTCGAAAGAAGAGCCTGTAGATGTGGGTGATGGAGTCCCTCTGGCTGTTGATGCTGCGGAAGGGGATTTCTCATTGCGTGACAACAACGATTTTTGTGAGAGATGATGTTGAACTGAGTCGCGAGGTTCTGAGGCCGGTGGAAGCTGATGCAGGCGCGTCTCTGATTTCCGAGGGGATTGAGACCGAGGGGCGGCTGCTGGTGGCCGTGACCTTTCGCGGCAAGAGGAGGCTTCAGCCTCTCGGACAGTCGCGGATACTTATTTGCCCACCGACGATAGGGGCAAATGTATTGCTGAAGAAGGCGATGAGTCAGGTTCTGACGTCGACGTGGACGACCTGAGAATGATTGACGAGGGGCTTACCTAGCTCGAGGTGAGGTTAAATGTCACGTCCCGACCTTAGGGAGCGCATCTGGCGCTCAACCAAGATAACCGGCCAAGCAAGCCTGTACAATGCTTTCTACCCAAACTCACCCATGAATAAAAAGAAGATATATTTCATTATTTAGACAATTAGAAGGTTACATGAACATTGTTAGAACTTCATTTAAGATTTCCCAAAATATTACATTACACGTTCAGAGTTTAGAAGTGGGAACATATGATACAAATACAACATTTCTAATTTGACTTCCCAAAACAAAGGTACCACCCACGCTATGTCTACGGAGACTTTAATAGATATAAAAGAGTAGCATGATGGTGCCGGCAAGAAGGCTCCGGCTATACCTCAAAACAATATACATAGAAGACAGGAGATACAAGACCTCGAAATGAAGTGGGGCTCACAAATCAGCTGAGGAGAGGGTGTACTGCTATCACTGATTAATACCGCATGCTGTGGAACCACCTGCATCCATTAAAGATGCAGCGCCCCCGGCAAAGGGAACGTTAGTACATATGAAATAGTACTAGTAGGTAAACTAAACACTCTCTCAATAGAACGAGTAACAACAAAATAAGGACATATGAAATCAATGAGAGCCTCAAACAGTATCAAGGTGTCAAGTTAGGAGAAAAGAAAATTTCAACTAAGTTTCAATATTTTTAAGTTGGGAGATCTTTAGTACTGATATACCACCGTTCTTTTAGCACGGAGTCCGATCTCAGCCCGATCGGCTAAGCCATCTCACCCCGAGACATCCAATCACGACACTATCATGTGCGCGGCATGGCATCCGATCTCAGCCCGATCGGCTAAGCCGTCTCACCACAATGCTGTGTGGGTAAAAATCGCATCACATCTTTCTACCAATAACCTCATCCCATATAAGGGGAATTATCTCAACACATCAATCTCATCACATCAACACGGGGATTTACCCCTCAATCACTCCTACACCGGCACAAATGCAAGTTCTAGTTTCATAATGAAAAATGCAGAGGGTCGCTTACGATTTTAATTGGGCCTAAAGTAAATCTTCAATTTATGTACTGATATTAGAAGTTAATGTCTAAAAAGAGAATTCGGAAGTAATCATCTTCGAACATGATTTTCAATTGGAAAGAAAGTTGAAGATTTATGAGCTGGGAAACCATTAATTAACTTAAACGCACTCCCTAAACAAGCTCAGTATTTCACCGGTATTTTTAATATTGAAGTTCAACATTTGCAAGTACAGTAGTCAAGTACTAATGGTAATAATTATTTTGCATTATTGAGATATTATTTATGAGGTAATTATGACCTTTAACTAACAAACTTCTTTACTTACTATACGGACAATTATATAATCACCATATATAGTAACTGACTAATGTTAAGATTTCTTTACTATGGAGATGTTTTACAGCTTAGCTGAGTATGGAAACTCTTCCGATTAGATAACCATAATACTTCCTGTTTCGCAATTACCTTACTGGTATTCCTACTTTACACATGAAAGTAGAGGATTAAAAGGTGAGAACCTTACAATTTGGAAGTCTTTTCTTTCATTATTTTCATGCCATAAGAAACTCTTTTCATGTCTTTGCTAGAATATTCCCTAACCCAACGCTCAAGACATGAAAATTCTTGATTATGTTCAAGCCAAGTATAAACCTCCAAAATAAGCAACTGAGAAAAGCCACCAAGGAGCTTAACCAGAATCTCCTCTCTTATTAAAAAGTGCCCTTATGCTTTACAATAGGTGCTAAGATATCCTAAAGGAGAAAGAATAACAAAAAGGCAGCAAAAGCTTCACTGCCACAGCTTGTAAAGTTCATTGCAAAATGCCCATACAAATACCCCTCATATTATTCTCCATTCCATCATCCAAATAGTTTCCATATATCCAACATTAAGGTTCTAACACACCTTGACTTAATTCTCAATGGCTCAAACAAGTTTAAGATCGTACGCAAAAGGCATTTATATTTTGGGGTTTCTTTGTCTTTTGCTATTGATCCAAAATGGCAATGCCTATGAGTTTAATGTTGGAGGTTCTGGAGATTGGAGTGTCCCTTTGGATCCCAATGCCAACGATTACAACCAGTGGGCTGAGAGGAGTCGATTCCAAATTGGTGATAGTTTATGTAAGTTCTCATCATTTACATTTTTTCCCATTTCTTGTCAAGTCAAATTTTTGCTCCAAGTGTTGTTCAAATGAGAGGTTCATCCTTATGTCACACAATAGAAAATTTTCTCGTCCCCAACAAGAAGTTTCGCTACCTTAAGACAGTTATAGTAGGAGCTTTGGTAGTTGACTCCTGTGTCATCAGGTCACCAACTTTCTTGACCTTCTGACAGTGGACATGCATCAACCCCATACATGGTCACACGACTTTGCCAAGACCTGTGCTTTGGGTTAATAAAAATTCTGGACCCCCTATAATAGTAAGGAGGCACCCCCTTTCCCGAAGTTACTGGACTATTTTGTCGAGTTCCTTGGAGATAGTTGTCTTGCATCTTTAGGCGTTAACAAGTTTGATTTTGACACCATTTATCATATTGGATTTGCAGTGTTTGTCTATCCGGCTGATAAAGACTCAGTGCTACTTGTAACCAAGGAAGACTATGCAAATTGCAGCACAGCAGCTCCAATTGAAAAATACAGTGATGGACACAGTATTTTCAAGTTTAACCAATCTGGGCCTTTCTACTTCATCAGTGGAGTTCATGACAACTGTGTCAAGAATGAAAAGTTACAAGTGGTGGTCATGGCCGATAGAAGCAACAACAATCATACAGTCACATCACCTTCACCTTCACCATCAACAGCAGAGGTTCCTCCGGCTCCAGGTCCTTTCGATGGAGGCGCCACGTCTCCACCAAGTGGTTCAGTAGACATCAATCCATCACCAACACCTTCTCAAGAGTCTTCTCCTCCAAAGAATAGTGCTTCTTCAATTGTCATGAGTTTTGTTGGATCAGTTGGAGCCTTTATTGGTTCTTCCATTCTTCTAGGTCTCTGATGCTGAGGCTGTTGCACATCTTTGATTCTCATGATATTTGATTGTCAATATTTTGGTCATTGACACATTTGTAAGACATGTATATGAAAAGAAAGGATGAATAAACTGCTAATATTCATTTTGGATTTAACTTATAACAGTGTAAGAGTTTTACACCATCATTGTAATGTAACCTGTTGTAGCAAATTATCTGGATTATTTTTCAAGTTACTAGTTCTCCCATAGTTATCATATATTAGTTGTCATGGGAGTTGAAACGATAAAGAAGAATGATATGCATAGAAGATATGAACAACACTCACAGTATCACTTAAAGATACCGCACATGAAGGAATCAATCAAACCCTGATTATACGTGATTTGATATTATTGCCTCAACCGTTACAAATCACTCACGTACTGGTAACAGACATGAGTTAAACAAGGCAAACCGTTAAAAATTGTAATACTATGTAAATCCTCTTTCCATAACTTGTATGCCCATAGAAAAATCTACTAAATTGTACTATCAATCATCAATAATCTTACTACTCTCTATTATTGGAAGAATCATTATTTCCTACGGTGAAGAAAGGAGCAATTATCAATAAGATTTCTTTTACCTTATTCTCAATCTGATTCTTTATTATTGTTATTCCTTTCTTCATATCAATTATATTTGAAGAAGTGAAGTAAATTGGTTGTTACAAACCCGAATTATTCTATTTATTTATTTAACTACAAAAATTATTTTTGGTTAAACAAATTGGTTCTGTTACCAGAAATCTGACAATTATTTCACTTTCCATTTATACATATTATCTTTAGCAACAAATTATGTCCAAAACTGATAAATTTACTTAGCAGGAGAATAGACAAGGGGGATCTCCTCTTCACAATTCACCCACACATTCTCCACAACGCTCACTAGATAATTTACCAGTCAGATATGCTAATTGCAACAATGAGCAACAAAATGAAGAGCACTCAAGTCTGCAAGATGATTTGAAGCAATTTATCGCCCAACAGATTGGTGAAGCTTTACATGCCTTGAGGGGTTGTGTGCCAGGTACAGTTCAGGCTCCACCACCAATTAACACAACTGTAGAAAACCCTAATTCAGGGGTTGAAAACTCCAGAAGCGGAGAATTTCCAAATAGTTCTAGAGCTGGAGGTTCACGTATGCCAAATAATTCTGATTTACAAAGTCTAGTTCTAACCTTTCAGAAATAATTTAAGGAACAGAATGAAGGGATAGAATAGATACCGGGGAAACCATCGATAATCAAAGGTATGGATATGAAAAATATTCACAACAGGCATGGAAACCAAGCGCAGCACCATTGCCGATACCAAAAAAGTTCAAAATGCCAGATATTCCTAAGTATGATGGAAGTTCTGATCTACGAGATCATGTTACCCCATTTACTGATGACGTCCAAATCCACAACTAAAAAGTAAATGGATACGGTCGCATGCAATATAATTCACCCAACTATGATTCGGGATGGAATCCACTGAGAACAATATGTAGGCGATTAGGAATGTAAGAGAATTATCGCTTATTATGCAATGCCAAACACTTAGAATGATAATTATAAAAATATTATAGCTAAATGAGAAAATGTAAACTAACCTAGGAAGCAAATAAAATGATCAATGACTAGAAGTATGGATGCACGGGGAATTACACTCAAGTAACGATCCAATGTATTTCACGATTTTACAAATATGAGTGAGTTTATGTTAATTAGCCTCGGGTAATAATTCTATATTAGCTTCTTCCGAAGACTAACAAGACTTCCTAATTGAATTATCCCTAAAAAAATTAAGAGATTAAGCACATCCGAATATGGCTACAAGTAGTTCAATCCTATCCCTAGGTAGAATCTATAAAATGAGGGTTAAAGCCTCAAGTTCTTGTTAATTAATCTTTCCCAACGCCAAATAATCTTTCCCAAAATTAATTCGAAGTTAATGGTCGATTTCTAGGGTTAGCTAATCCCTTTGGAAACATTAAAGTATAAGAATAATTAAAGAAACAATAACTCACTTCATAAAAGATAAAAAATCATTCAATACATAAGAACGACAAGATATTTAATCCACACTTTAAACATGAATATTTCCATAAACAAGATTCAAGTGTTGGAATAAATAGTACGCACTTAGATATACAATACAAAGCAAGGAATTGAAGAAATGAACATAAATGAGTAAGAAATTCTCAACCAAAAGCTTCAAATCTTCAAGACCAAAGTGTGTGTGCAAGAACCCTAGCTCCAAAAGTTGTGTTCTACTCTCAAAATAGGTCAAAGACTGCCCAAAGATGTCCAAAGATATTTTACAAATGAGCTAAGTCGGATATTAAATGGCTTGGGCCAGAAAATATAAAATGACAGAAGTGCCCAGAACTGAAGCGCGATCTTCGCATTTGCGAAGCAATGTTCGCAAATTTTCCTGTTGACCTTCGCAATTGCGACAAGGACTTCACATTTGCGAAGTTTGACTGTGTGGTTTGACTTCACATTTGCGAGGTTCTTTTTTGCATTTGCGAGCTCTGCTTGACTGGGCCTACTTCGCAATTGCGATTAGTTGCTCGCAATTGCCAGGTCTGCTTTCTTCGCATTTCCCGCAAATGTGTCGCAATTGCGACACCTGAGGTCATTTTCCAGATTTCCTTCTTTTCAACGTCTTTTTGACTCGTTTTCACTTCTTTCCTTCATGATCACTTCTAAATCATAGAGAACCTATAAAATAGAAGTAAATGACATTAAACACATGATTTTATCACTCAAATATAGCAAAAACATAGGCTTAAAGACAAGATAAGTTGGTAAAACACCAACTTATCAAACCCCCAAACTTAAACTATAGCTCGTCCTCAAGTAATAAAAGCGACAAAATCTCCTCCCAAGTATTTAACTCAATAGTACATCCATATCATGCCAAGTCAAAAAAGTCTACTGTAAGCATAAACACATGACTTCGTTTGGTACCAACAATTAACCCAAAGCATATGAATTACCAAACACTTCTCATGAACTTCATTATACTTCAAGTGCTCAAACACTATGCAAATCAAAGTAGCAATCAAGTCCTGACACTAAAGCTTCAAAATTTACCTCTTTATCACAATTATCTTTCCTTGTTTATTCCTCCTAATTCTCTATCACATGTGCCCTCACACTTAAGAGAGAATCCCACACTCATATATTGCAATTCAAAACATAAATGGGATATCCAATGGAAAGAATTAACTCTCACTCTCACAAAGATATTCAAATGCACAAAAGTAGTGCCATAGGCTTGCCCTTATTGTAATTCGCCGCCTATTCAAGAACATTCAATTGGAGATCCCGTAAGGACTTTTTGAGCTTGTAATGTAGGTTTAGGAAAGGATTGGATAAGCATTTGGGATACAAGTGACTACACCCTCCTTGAACACTACTCACACTTGTCTTTTTTTTTTTGCACTTTGCTTCTTTTTAAACCACCCTTATTGGCATCTAGTTACCAACATAGACCCACCTTAAAGTACCTCTCTAATTTTCTCAAAACTCCACACACACACACACACACACACACACACACACACACACACACACATATATATATATATATACATACATACATACATACATATTTTTCTCTCTTTTTATTTTTTTATTTTTATATAGCTATTTTCTTTTGGAGCTTGAGTAATTTCATATGAACACTTTGAGGTATATGTTTCTACACTCAATGTACAACCTTATCAATTTCCAACTTGGCACCAACACCCCCAACTTAGGCTTTTAGCCTCATTCTCAATATTCAAGGAGGGACAGGTTCAAAAGAGAGAATTATTTCACAAAAAGGTAAAGGTTTGTAATAAGGTGGCCAAAGAAAAGGTTAAAGGCTCAAATGGGGTAAACTAGTGATGATATTTATGCAATGGTAGGCTCTTGAAAGGCTAAAGAGGCTTTTTCAAAGATCACAAAGAATGCCTAAGGTCATACCTCCAACCAAACATAATTAACATTAGCATTGAAAGACCAACCGAACAAGTTCTAGACTACAAATAATACAAAAGAACTTCACAATAAGTCTTAACACACATGGCACATGAAAACTCAAGTGGAATACAAATCCAAAATCCAATTAAAACCAATGAATCTCAAGGAAGTCACGTATAGCCTAAGAAGCTATTTAGTGAATCAAATATCCAAAAATTGAGTCTAAAAGTCATGACAATGATTTTTACTTCAATCATTTTTCTTTTTCAAAGATCAAATATTCATATGCCGAGGTTTAAATCGTGTTGGTACCAAGCAAGCCACAAATTGGCCAATGGGCCCAAACCCCAACTCAAACTACTTATTCTTCCTAAATTAACAAAAACTATATCTAAACTACAAGACTAATTCCCTTAAGAAAGTCGCCTAGCTATCCATCATCGGGAAAAGTCGACAAAAATTTACTAACAATTACCCGGTTCAAAAAGAAAATTGGCATCCTCGGAAAAAGAACCGTGGTACAAAGATAACCAAGTATATCGCCACCAAAATAAAACATACTATTTAACAAAAATTAAGAAGCTAATAGACATCAAGTCAATAAAACATACTATATATAAAAACAAAAATTCAAGAAGCTAGTAAATATACTAATATAACACATCACATGAAAACAAACAAAATACCAATCTACCATATCCACAATTATCCACAATTATACAAGATCAACTGTTATATAAGAAGCTAAAGATGTTGCAATGTCCCAAATGCAACTAAACACAATAGAGTAAAATGGTGGAAAGTGCTCCCTAAATACTGCATCAAGCGTTGTCCTCGCTGTCGGACTCAGTTGCATCCTCTTCTCATTCATCTTCCTCGGACCAATGAACTGGAGCATCATCATCATCTTCCGGCTTAGTCGATGGCACTCGGCCTTGAGGCTTTAGGACTTTCCAAAGCCCCTTCACACCCTTCCACATGCGGGTGAAGAATTTATCTCTTTTCTTCTCCCTTTTCTTCATCCTGGTGTGTGCCTTTGCCAGATTGTCATGAGAACTGCTCAACTTACCGTGCGCCGTTGCCAGATCAATGTATGCCTTCTCAATCGTCTTAAGGTGATCCCCCTGCTTCTTCTGATCATCAAGATACATTTGAAACTCTTCCTTTGAAATGTATGCAGCGGGTCCCTCAAATGTTTCCCCAGGTCCCTGGAAGGCCAACTACTAGGTCGTGAATTAGCCACATTTCCTCGGTAGGCACAACAAATAGTCCTCCTGCAGAAGATGATGGCTGGCTACCCTGATCGATCTGAGAATAAGACCCCAACATTTTCTTTTCGCTCTTAACAACGCCGCCCTCTCCTATTTTCTTCAATGGATTGATAGGCTTTCCCGGCTCTATCCAATTGTCTCCCGGATCCTCCTCCACCCCAACAAGTTGGCACAACTAGTGATAATGATGTACCATTTTGAAGTCGATACTCCCTCAGTTCATTGATGAAGATCTCACCAACATTGAGCTGAATACTATCAAGAATGGAGGCTATCATTTGAGCTCTCTTTACCGGTACATTCATATATTCGACACAGGGGAGATGCGACTGCATATGATGGCCAGCCATATCTTTGCTTCAGTACTGAATTCTTTGGACGTGATCCCTCTCTTTTCAGTTGCCCATGGAACATCCGCACCCGGGCATAATTTAGAGACCAACCACTCCCCTGAGGCATAGTCTTTTGCATGGAATGGGGCCATGTCATGGTCTGGTAGGTGATAGACTTGGTTCACAGCTTCAGCTCCGAAATGCACCATTTTGCCGTGAATCCTCATCTTTGGCTTCCTTAACCTGATGGCTAGGAGATTTGCATAAAACTCCCTCACCCATTACTCATTGGCTCTGCAAGGTTGAGGGGCAAAACAGTTCCATCCCATGTCTACAAGCCTTTGATGGAACTCGGGAAGACGTTCCGGGATGTTATCCAGCAATATACCACTTTCTAGGAGCAACTTCTTCGAAATCAGCTTAGGATAGTACCATTCCTGGCATTCCAATGACAAGAACCGGTGTTCGTCATAGTTCTCCTCAGTTTCCAAAGGGTTGTCATTTGCGGATTCTTCAGAGTTAGAGCTCATTTTCAGCTTACGGTAACTATAGACAAAGGATTGGAGTGAAAACATGGTATGGCTATGAAAAACATTGCAAAATGAGTTAAATATGCCAAAGGAATGACTGGACAGTCGAAGCCCAGCCTTAGAAAAAATTTCAGGATTTTCAAATCTGCAGGTGCCTGCTCTTTGATGTCGTAATTGCGACAATTTCTTCGCAATTGCGAAGGTAACAGGATCTCACAGGTTTCGCAAATGCGAAAAATACTTCGCAAATGCAAAAAATTCTTCGCAATTGCGAAGATGGTCAGGGCTGCCAGATTTCGCAATTGCAACCACCTCTTCGCAAACGCAAAGATCGCAAATGCGAAGAGGCCATCACAATTGCGACCCCATCGTCCCCAGCCATATAGCAGTCCTTAAACCCAATTTTTTTTGAATAGAAGCACACTTTTAGATAACCCAATAAATTTTAAACACCAAACATGCAATAGAGTTCATAGACTTCCATGAATTGAAAAGATATCAAAGATTCGGCCAAGTATCTCATTCTGGCCTTTCATCGATCACATAGGAATCATACAAAACCACTCCTATTTTAACAAGGCCATGGGTACTCAGACTTCCCCATTTTTACAGCAAAAAAATAGACTCACACTCTCAAACCTCACCCAGAAATCAACATATGATTTGAACATTTTTTTTACATAATTTCTGAAAGAAGAACATTACCCATTTGAAACCTAGGTTTTGAGAGATAAATGAGAGAAGAAGAAGAAAATGAAACAATAGACAACAATAGACAAAGATTGAGCTTTCATACCTTGATGCTTGCAATTAGGAGTGAAAAATAGTGGAATTTGATAGTTAGGAGAGTGAGGAGATGAAGGTTTGAGAGCCCCACATTTTTTTTTAACTTTTGTTCAAAATGGGGACAATTACCCGTTTAAGGCTCCTAAAGTAGCATTTGTGACACTAGTTTCGCAATTGCGAAGATAGAATTTCAACAGTGTTCACAAATGCGACACATTCCTCGATTTTGTGAAGGTCCCCAGCTCGCAAATGCGAACCTTTTATTTACAAATGCGAACCCTGCTTCTGCAATTATAGCAGCCACTGGTTTTGGCTCTCCAAACCACTCTGTCTTGCTCAAATCAACTCCAAAAATTCTAAAAAACTTGGCAGATTAGTCAAGAATAATATTCTAAGCTATCCAAAAAAAAAAAATTCAAAAACAACTAAGAATTTTGAAAACGATGGGTTGCCTCCCACCAAGCGCCGCATTTAACATCGTGGCATGACGCGAATCAACTTTACCACTTTTCTCGCCAGTTGGACCATATGAATTGGGCACCCAACTTGGAATCAAGCTTGTGACCACGAGCGGTGGTGGGTGGTAAGTTGATGATCAAGCTAAACTTTAATTTCTTCATTTTGCATTTCTTGGCTTTCATATGAGGAATGCCATTTTGCCTTCTTGTTCCCTCAAATTGTAAGATGTATGGTCTTTGTCTTTCCTCCTCGCAATCCCTCATTGACTCATGTAGTTCAATTCCCATATCACCACACAATTCCAGTGTTAAAAAATACTTGAAATGTGACATCAAACCTCCGAATTGCAATTCTACCCGGATTTTGACATCCTCTTTTCCCCCCAGACTAGAGTCAATCTCAATCATATTTTCAATTACACCAGTTGACTCTAATTCCATATTTTTCTTGGCATCATAACACTCATGGAGTCAGTTGGCAGATGTTCAATTCTTGATTCCTCAAAGTACAACTCACTTCCTTCCTCGTAGTCGGACTCTTCCTAGCTTCTTTCCACACTCTCAAGTTGGTGGGCATAGTGAGCCTCAACCAATATCTTCATTCGATCTTCCAAAGTGCGGATATTATCATCATTTTGAGTTAAGATTTGTTTCATGTCCTCGAGTGCAAAGTTGTGCTTCTCCTTATTTTCAAGAATGACCTCCAACATTAGCATCATCTTCTCATTTTGAGCATTTGAGAGTTCTTCTTGATTTGGATCAAGTGCCAAGGAAGGATTTTCGGCTTCAACCTCCAAAGAAGATTCTTGGCTATCATTCACTTCCGAGGCTTTTTGGACCTCTAAAGCTTCAAGAATTTCTCCCATTTGTGAGTGCAACCTTTCAAGCGCCAAGTCATTTTGGAGACTATTTTCCCAAAGCTCCTCCAAGGCACTTTGCTCTTTGTTTCCTCCTTCAAGTAGGAATTATAACATGAGCTTGAACTCTCCATTTTGACCATGCTCCCAACTTCTTCCACCTCCATACCCCAATAAATTTCATCACAAAAAGTAGTGGGAAGGGAAGGACAAATAAGCACAATTATCCCAGTGATCACTTTGACGACCACACTTATCACAAATACTCCACTCATGGGTTTGAGATTGTGCGCCCAATCCGCCCTGGGAGAATTTAAACAATTTTTCCACGAGTGTGGTCCTCCGCAATAAGGATAATGGTCATCAAAGTATGAACAACTACCATCCGACCAATTTTCATTATATGATGCCATTTTTCAAAAACTAAAAAAATAAACAAGAAAAAAAATAGACCAAGGTAAGAAAAATTAATTACACAAATATTCACAAGTTTGGACCAAAGCACTTACGCTTATGTATCAAACAACCTAAATTATGCCAAATTGTTTCCCAGCAATGGCGCCAATTTTGATGACGTCCAAATCCACTACTAAAAAGTAAATGGACACGGTCGCATGCAATATAATTTACCCAACAATGAGTCAGGGTCGAATCCCACAGAGAACAATATGTATGCGATTAGAAATGTAAGAGAATTATCACTTATTATGCAATGCCAAACACTTAGAATGATAATTGTGAAAATATTATAGCTAAATGCGAAAATGTAAACTAACCTAGGAAGCAAATAAAATGATCAATGGCTACAAGTATGGATGCACGGAGAATTACACTCAAGTAATGATCCCATGTATTTCACGATTTTACAAATATGAGTGAGTTTATGTTAATTAGCCTCGGGTAATAATTCTATATTAGCTTCTTTCGAAGACTAACAAACTTCGTAATTGAATTATCCCTAAAACGATTAAGAGATTAAGCACACCCGAATATGGCTACAAGTAGTTCAATCCTATCCCTATGTAGAATCTATAAAATGAGGGTTAAAGCCTCAAGTTCTTATTAATTAATCTTTCCCAACCCCAAATAATCTTTTCCAAAATTAATTCGAAGTTAATGGTCGAGTTCTAGGGTTAGCTTATCCCTTTGGAAACATTAAAGTACAAGAATAATTAAAGAAATAATGACTCTCTTCATAAAAGATAAAAAATTATTCAATACATAAGAACAACAAGATATTTATTCCACACTTTAAACATGAATATTTCCATAAACAAGATTCAAGTGTTGGAATAAATATTACGCACTTAGATATACAATACAAAGCAAGGAAATGAAGAAATGAACATAAATGAGTAAGAAATTCTCAACCAAAAGCTTCAAATCTTCAAGACCAAAGTGTGTGTGTGCAAGAACCCTAGCTCCAAAACTTGTGTTCTACTCTCAAAATAGGTCAAAGACTGCCCAAAGATGTCCAAAGATATTTTACAAATGAGCTAAGTCGGATATTTAATGGCTTGGGGCCAAAAAATATGAAATGACAGAAGTGCCCAGAACTGAAGCGCGATCTTCGCATTTGCGAAGCAATGTTCGCAAATGTTCCTGTTGACCTTCGCAATTGCGACAAGGACTTCGTATTTGCGAAGTTTGACTGTGTGGTTTGACTTCGCATTTGCAAGGTTCTTTTTCGCATTTGCGAACTCTGCTTGACTGGGTTGCGATTGGTTACTCGCAATTGCCAGGTCTGCTTTCTTTGCATTTCCCACAAATGTGTCGCAATTGCGACACCTGAGGCCATTTTTCAGATTTCCTTCTTTTCAACGTCTTTTTGACTCGTTTTCAGTTGGTTTCTTTATGATCACTTCTAAATCATAGAGAACCTATAAAATAGAAGTAAATGACATAAACACATGACTTTATCACTCAAACATAGCAAAAATATAGGCTTAAAGACAAGATAAGTTGGTAAAATACCAGCTTATCATTTACCACAATTGTCAAAGGCAATGATTTGACTACGCAGGAAATTGAATTAGTGTTGGTGAATTTTTTGGTAAAACCTTTATAAAGGGTGCATTAACGTGGTTTTCTCTTTTACCTAAAGTTTAATTGACTCGTTTGCTGAGCTTACATACTTAATTATTAAAGCGCATTCGAGAGCTCAAAAAGTAAAAAAGAGAATGTAAGATATCTTTAAAGTGAAATAGGGAAGCATAAAATTACTTAATGAATTTGTGGATCGCTTCAAATGAGAAAGGATGTTGTTATCTCGCGTACCTGAAAGTTGGGCAGCGATGACATTTGCAAGCAGCCTGAATGAGAGAAGCTCAGAAGCCATTAGAATGTTGAAGGAAAGTTTGTGAGAATTTCCAGCAACCACTTGGAATTTTTATAACAGGTACAACATGAAGCTTTGAATAAAAGAAGATATGGTATCTAAGCCAAAGGTGGAGGATATGTTTGGGCCTAAAATATCAGAATCAGAATGAAGGAATGAAAAAATAAGTACGAGCCTTACATGGGACCAGCAAAGTGAGATCATATACCAAAACTAGAAAAGGCATGATTTGATCATAGGTCAAAACATAAGGAGGTAAGTTCCTCTTCTCGATTCGGGAAGGAACGAGATATGGCGAGGAACAAAGACCATAATCCTCGATTGAAATTATCAGATTTTAATTTTAATGTAAGTACTTCTGAGTTAGTAGAGGCATTGAGAGCATGGATGACAAGGTATGATGGCCCAAAGAGATGAGATCAACTCCTAGCAAAAGAAGTCAGGAATTTTGGTGTGAATTTTATAACGATCACCGGCACAAAAAAGTGGATTACAGGCTCCTACAAGCATAAGTTGATTACCTATTAAAGAATGGTTATTTCACTGATCTATTTAGTGAAAAAGGTAAGCGATCGTACATGAAAAACAGGGAAGAACTACCAAGGCCCCCATCACTAAAAAGGACAGTGAATGTAATAACCGGGGGTAAGGAAGTTAATGAAATAATATATACAATGACAAAGAAAACAACTAAAATATCAGTGACTTACGGGAAACAAATTCAGCATGTCCTAGAAGGAGAAAGCATAACGTTTGATGATGAGGATGCATGTGGCTTGTTCATACCTCACAATGGTGTACTAGTAATTTCTTTACTTGTTCATGATAGTAATATAAAACGAGTTTTGATTGATCTAGGTAGCTCAGTAAACATAATATTGCTACGAGTGGTCAACAAAATGCAAGCAACAGATCGCGTAATACCCAAGGCTCAATCTTTGTCCGGGTTCGACAATTCAAGTGTCATAACAAAGGGAGAGATTCCATTGTCCACATTCACCGAAGGAGTAGTGAAAGACACTAAATTCTAAGTGGTAGAGGCAAACATAGCCTATAGGATGATTCTAGGAAGGCCATGGATTCACGATATGGATGCAATAGCGTCGACTTTGCATAAAGTTATTAAATTTTCGTGACAGTGGGAGTTTGTTAGATCATCGGAGATCAACGAGCATCACGAGAAATCAATACAGTGGTTGTAGCAAGTAGAACAACCAAAGACGGAGAAGAAAAATATCAATTATAGTGCCCAGTTGAGGAGAATATGCCTTCTACCTCAGCATCACACACGGGGAATGAAGCAAACATAGTTGCGAGATTTGATGTGATTGAGGAACCAAAAGAGAATGAAACAATCACAATAACAATAGAGGATCTCGAAGTTTTTATCTTATTTATTCATTAGCCCGAGAGAAAAATTTATATTGGGACAAAGTTAAGCTCGGAGTTAAAAAGTATGTTAATCAAATTTTTACCCACTAATGCTGATTGTTTTGCTTGATCGCGTTCAGATATGACAGAAATTCCACCGGAGGTAGTGACTCATAAGCTAAATGAAGACCCACAACACCCACCAGTGAAACAAAAGAAGAGAAATCAAGGTGCTTTCAAAAACCAGGTAATACAGGAAGATGTAAGCAAACTCTTGAAAATTGGTTCGATTCGTAAGGTAAAATACCTTGACTGGTTAGAAAATACTATTGTATTTCCGAAGAATGGCAAAAGTTTTATTCAAATGCTTGAGATTTTCTTCCTCTTGAGTTGATTTCACTAGCATGTCATCAATGTAGACTTTCATAGTCGTTCTCAAATGTTTTTGAAACATTTTAGTCACCCATCTTTGATACGTAGCTTCAGCATTTTTTAGACCAAAAGGCATGACTTTGTAACAAGAAGTCTGCCTGTTAGAAACAAGAAATCCCAAAATTTTTCTTGATCCTACACCAAACGTGCACTTTATGGGTTCAACTTTATGAAGAGGTGCTTAGAAGCAGCGAATGGTAGGTGGCCCGAAGTATTACCAGAGGTGTTGTGGGCCTATAGAACGACATCCAAAATAGGCACGAGAGAAACTCCTTTCGCACTTGTTTATGGTACTGAATCCCTAATCCTAGTGGGGATAGGAGAACTAAGCCTGAGATATAAATGTACGGATGAATTATCAAATGATGAAGCACTTCATACAGATTTGGATTTGGTACAAGAAAGAAGAGAGTCAACTTTGATACGGATGACAGCTCAAAAGTAGAGGATAGAGCGGTATTATAACATAAAGACAAATTTATGATATTTCAAAATTGGGGACTTCTTCCTTAGGAAGGTGTTCCAGTGCACACAGAAGAGGAATACAGAAAAGTTAGGCCTAAGCTGGGAAGGTCCATATCCAGTACGAGGCATCATTGGTAAAGGAGCATACTAGTTAGAAACCATAGACACAAAAGTGTTACCTACCAATTGGAATGCAATGCACTTGAAGAAGTATTGTTGTAACGACCTGGTCGATCGTTTTGAGTGTAGTAGCCCCGTTCCCTCATTTATTGCTCATTATATACTTATTAGTTGCTATGTGACTTGCCGAGGTAGTTGGTTCGTTGCCGGGATGTTCCGGAATGAGTTGAGAAACTTAGTCCCAAGGTTGAAAGCTTAAGTTGAAAAGGTTGATCGGATGTTGACTTATGTGTAAATTACTTCGGAATGGAGTCTCGATGGTTTTGATAGCTCTGTTGGGTGATTTTGGACTTAGGAGTTTATCCGAATAGTGATTTCAAGGCCTGTAGTTGATTTAGGCTTGAAATGGTGAAAGTTGGAAAATTTGAAGTTTTGGAAAATTAGAAGCCCGTCCGAGAGTTGAGTTTGTGGTTACTGGGCTCGAATTTTGGTTCCGGGAGTTGGAGTAGGTCTGTTTCGTCATTTATGACTTGTTTGCAAAATCTGAGGTCAATCGGACTTGATTTGATAGATTTCGGCATCGAATGTAGAAGTTGGAAATTCATAAATTCATTAGGCTTGAACGATGTGCGATTCGTGATTTTAGCGTTGTTTGATGTGATTTGATTCCAGCAAGTTCTTATGATGTTTTAGAACTTTTTGGTATATTTTCTTGAGGTCTCGGGGCCTCGTGTGGATTTCAGATGGTTAACGGAGTGAAATTTGGACTTGGGACTGCTGAAGCCTACTGGTGTGGAGTGTCTGGTTTCCTTCTATGCGATCGCATGGATAGGTCCGCGATCGCGAAGGGTTGTTGGTCTCTGATGGAAGTTTGTTCTATGCGATCATGAGGTGAGGTCCGCGATCACATAACTGGAGCAGTCAATGCAATGCGAACGTGTGGGATTGGCCACGTTCGCGAAGAGGAAGTGAGGCAGCTAGGTTCACGCGCGTTTTTCTATGCGAACACGTGGGTCTATCCGAGACCGCGTAGGCATGGAAAGACTATGCATCGCGTTCGCGTGAGTTTGTGCGATCGCGTAGAGTAAGTTCTGGCCGCAGTTGAGTTTTTGCTTCGCGATGGCGGGAAAGGCTTCGCGATCGCGAAGAAGGGTCATCTGGGCAATCTTAAATATTTCAAAAATGAGGGTTTGAGTTCATATCACAAATTTGATTTTGGGAGCTCGGTTGGAGGCGATTCTTGGAGAGATTTTCAAGGGAGTGATTGGGGTAAGTGATTCTTACTTAGTTTTGGTTAAATTCCATGATTATATCTTCGATTTCATCATTTAATTAGTGATTTCGGTTGGAAAATTGGGGAAAAATGGAGAAAACTTCTTAGGCCGAATTTTGGGGATATGAGCGAGATTTTGGTATCGAATTTGAGTAATTTTGGTATGATTGGACTCGTGGTTGAATGGGTGTTCGGATTTTGTAACTTCATTAGATTCTGAGATGCGGGCCCGGGGGGTTGACTTTTGATTAAGAACTTAAAATTTTCACATGGAATTGATTCCTATAGCTTGAGTTGATTATATCGAATTGTTTGTGGCTAGATTTGAGGCATTCGGAGGCCGATTCGCAGGCAATGTCTTGTTAGAGTAGAGTTTTGTGCTGCTTGAGGTAAGTAACACTTCTAAACTTGGTTCTAAGGGTATGAAACCCCGAACTACGTGTTATGTGATTGGTGTTAAGGTGACGTACATGCTAGATGGCGGGCTTTATGGGCATGCACCGTAGGAATTGTGACTTGGTCGATTATATGGGATTGTATAGTTGCATGGTCTTGTTGTTATCCGTATATTCTTCATGTGTTAGATAAATTGAGCTGCGAGTCATGTTAGAAATTATGCTTAGGCTACATGCTGAACTGTTGGGAACCACAGAAGTCACGTTGCATGTTGAATTATTTGCTTAATTTGCAATTATGTACTCAGTCACAACTATTATTTGCATATCATATCTCATTCCCTGTTGCTATCTATTGATACATCATATATTCATTGTTTGGGCTGATTATCATGATTCTTGTGAGCCAGAGAGACTGGAGAGATTGATGATTGAGTGAGGCCGATGGCATAATTGTGGGGATATTTTTGGGGTTGGGATGCATGCTGCAACATGTTTTATTGATTTATGCCTTGATTGGATTATTATAGTGCTTGGGCTGGATTTGCCCCTTTAGAGTCTCTACACCCACAGTGAGGCAGGTACCTACTGAGTGCGAGTGCAGAGCGCGGGTGCCGAGCGATTGGGAGGATTGAGTGACTGTGAGGATGGAGTGAATGGGATGACTGAGTGATTGATACTATGAGAGTATGCATATGATTTCTTCACTATTTTGTACTTCAATTGGCATATATATCTGACATGTAGATATCGAGATGCACCATTTCTTATTTCAGTTGTACTTGACATATCTTACCTGTTTGGGCTTTAACTGTTAAACTTGAGAGCACATCTACATTTCTGTATTGTATTTCTGCAATTGGACTGTACCTGTGAAGCCCGTCACTACTTTCAGCCCAATAGTTAGGCTTGTTACTTACTGAGTTGGTTGTACTCACACTACACCCTGCACTTTGTGTGCAGATTCAAGTGTTTTCGGACACGGTGGGTGCTGATTCTCAGAGTTGTTCAGTCATTCGGAAATTTTCGAGGTAGCTGCTCTAGCGTCCGCAGATCTTGACTCTCCTCCCCTATCACTCAGTTTTATTTATTCAGTTTCTTCTTCTTAGACAGTGTATCAGACTTTGTATTTGGTATAGATGCTCATGTACTCGGTGACACCCTGGTTTTGGGAAACTTCTGTATTGAGTTGTGACGGTTTTTATCAGTTTTTCTTTGAGAATTTTTCTTATTTAAACGTGTTTTAGTATATTTTAAATTTGAAAGTGTTTGAAATGTCTGAGTTTTCAGCTTGCCTAGTATGATGATACGCGCCATCACGACAGGTTGTGTTTTGGATCATGACAATTACTTCTGAGAAAATACCCACGGTCAAGTATCTCTTGATTCGTTATTTACTTGTTCATATCAGCTTTACTGATATTTTTAGATGATAGGCAGAAAGCTAACCCAAACTAAATGATGATATTAGACCCAAAAAGACACGTGAAATATCTAATTATTCTCGGTCAAGGTATTAATAATTCTGATGGAAAGGGTTAAGCAGTCTTCACCAAAAAAATACCGAGTACCATACATGATTCCCTTTCAAAAAAAGGACCTAAGGAGAGAAGCTGATGAAGTCGAAAATCCAGTGTTCAAGTTTTCGTATTTCAAATTCAGACACTGGGGGACTATATAAGGAATCATTTCGAGAGAGTTTTAAGAACTTAGAGAAACTTGAATTTGAAGAATTTCAAGTTTGAAGATCAAACGGGAAGTGAAGAGTCGAAGAAGAAAACTCCCAAAAGCTATTAAATTGTGATTCAAGTTGAGACTACAAAAATAGTCATGAGACAACGTATTTCCAAAATCTACTCGTAATGATAAATCAACTTTGCTGCAAAAAAGCAATTGTAATGATGATGTATATTAATATCCACTTTGAAATTTCAAATAATACTTCTCAAAATTATTTCACATCTATACACAAACATGAATATGCAATATTATCTTCATTAGTGTCGACTATATAAAAGGGCCTTCTTTTATAATTAAGACTGTATGTAACAAGTCACGGCATATTAAAGCATTTATTCAATTGAGATAATGCAATAAGAGACTCGAAAAATTAAACGAGCAAAAACAAAGTGTATATAAAACATACAAAAAGTTGATATTTTGTAAAAAAAAAAGTCTTCAAACGACAAACAAAAACGTCAGGTATAACGAAAACTAATGCTCGAAAGGAGCAACTTGAGAAGGAAGGTTGTTAGTTGAAAAAGGATTAGCAGTCGAAGGAAGATCAACTTAGGGACTTGAAGTTGAAGGCTGAAGATCCGCCTCTGTATCTTCTTTACTTACTTCGCCCTAGAGCTTTCTTCCTCGGGAGTAGGGAAGCTTTGACCTAGATAAGATACTTCAATAGCAACTTTGGTCTTAGAAAGTTCAGCCTCAAGGTGAAAACCTTCTTGGCTAGCCTCGGTCAAAGTCTCAAAACGAGTCTGAGGAAAAGCCCAACTAACATCCATAGTTAGTTTACTTCAATGGCTTCATACTACCTTTCCAATTGTCGATCTCAGCTTGCAAACTTTCTTTCTCTGCTTCAGCTGCATCATAGGAGATCTTTTAAGGATCCAGAGTAGAATTAAGGAACTTAACTTTATCAAAGGAGGCACGAAGGTCTTCCTAGGCTTGGGTAAACTCTTGAACCAGTTCACCCGTATATATCTCCTATTCGTTCAGAAGTTCTTTCAAACTTCGAACCTCTTTAGTAAGTTTGGAGTGTTGCTCAACAAAGTCAGCCTCCATCTGTATAATCTTCTTCTCTAATTGCCTTTCTTAAGCTTTCATAACTGCTAGTTCCACAGCTGCAATTTTAAGCTGTTGATGAAGCATCTCCCTCTCCTTTTCCGACTCCTCTTTCTCCAACTAGAGACTAGTAAATTGCTCCTTCTACTTGTCCACTTCCAATGAAAAATCAGTTGTATGTTGCTCATTTCGGACAATTCTCTTCATCAACTCTGTGCCAATCAAATTTATCTGAAAATAAAAGAAAGTCAAGAAAATGGTATAGGTAAATGAAATAAAAGAGTAAAAAGAAAGGGAACATACTTGAAGGGTGGAATGCACAATGTCATTTGCTAAGGTGATGTCAGAATGAGATTTTGGCTTCTCCTTCTGGAGTGGCCGATAAGAGGTTTCAACCAAACAGAAGCTCAGTCTGGTCTTTTCGGCAAATTAATATTCGCCAGTACTTCCACCACCACTTGCCGTGTTTCCATTACATCAGAAGGGTCATCTTCAGTTTGATCAGGTTCGGCTGGTCTTGAAGTTGGAGCGACAGGAAATTTATCTTCATTGGGAAGGTCTACAAGACGATCTTCACCTCTATAATCATCGAAGCCTTGGTCAAATAGTTCATCAACAGGTTCAGTATCATAAGTCACGAGTGGCTCAACAATTTCATCATCTGAAATCACTATTACAGGAGCCTCCTCTGGTTCATCCACAAGATGGAAAGGGATCATGTCCAAGGGCGAAGCTTGGGGATGCCTTGATCATCATCCAAAATAACTTGCCTCCTAGTTCGAGGTTTATTAACAAGAGAACCTTCATTCATTTCATCTTCCTCCTCGTCAGATGCGGGAGATTCCCTTTCTTTCCTCTTCCAAAAGGACAAGCTTAAGATACACTCCTGTGTTGTATCGACATTAAGACCAACAGCAGGAGAAGAGGAGGGACGAACACCGTAAATCCCAAATCCTACATCCAAAATAAGAGAATATTTGAAAATAATGATGATGTTACGAGCAAAAAGAAAACACACACGGTTCAACAAAAAAACATACAATGGGTTTTACTTTCCAATCAAATTCTTGGAAAGAAACTTCCAAGTTCTTTTGTCCATACAAGAAGACGACAACATCAAAGCAACCCATTCACGGAAGTCTAGAATTTCACCAATGACTTCCGTGATAGCTACGAAGATGCATGTGAAAAAGGAGAAGTGAGAATTTAATTAAAAAGAAATGGAATTGAGGAGTAAACATATGGTTGAAGTTCCATCTCTCAAGAAAATGCATTTTCTCCTCTCCCACTAACTCACGAGTTGGGACAGCCACGTAACAACTATACCAGTGATGCAATGCCAATATGTTATATTTATATCGCCATTTTACCTATGCTTTACTTGAAAATGATTATGATTCGTGCTATATGTGCTTAATTGAGTTGTTTTTGTATGTAGGTTCATTTGGGAGTGAAGTGGAATGAAATCGGTCAAAGAGGCATCGAAGACAATAAAATAGAGCACACAAGGAATTGTTAGCATGACTATGAATAGCTAAACTTTTACAGAAAAACACGGCTGGAACAATTGCAAGCAACAGATTTACAGAATTCTTTTTCCAATTCTTCCTAGTTTGTAGTTTAATATTTTCAAGTATTCGTATGATCGTTAGCATGACTGTGAATAGCTAAACATTTATCTACAATTTGATTGAACCTTTTGGAGGATGAACTCCCATTATATCTCAATATAATTTTGCCTTGAATTACTCTATGCGTTCAACTGTGTGCTCAATTTAGTTAATTGAATGATCATTAATTGCGGTTGAATAGTCATCAATTAGCAGTTCCTATTTATTGTGCTTTACTTGAGAAAGATCACATAGCTAGAAAGTTGTTGAAAAATGTTACTCCTGAAGTATATGAGAAATCAATGCGAAAGGTTTAAAGGGTGGATTGGAGATAATGAACCCCTGACGTGAAGTGAGCGACAACTAAAGGTCGACTAGCACAATTTGAGAGAGAGTGTCTAGTAGACTACCATAGTTACTTGAGAGAGAGTTACAGTAACCGAAGTGCTCATGATCCTTGGATAACAACTAGGAACAAATTATAGGGAATATAGCAAGGAGGATACTGACAATTGGGGGAAATAAAGCTCTAGGATCTCTCATTCTTGTCTACAACACTTTGTTTTATTAGTGATGGTTTACTGCATTCTCATTACTTATTTTGAGAAATAAAATACCAACAACATGATATTTGCACCTTCTGGATATATTGAATTGGGGTGAGCCGAATAGTAGTAGTTAATAGGTTAATTCCGTGTGGGATTTGACTCCGGACTTCTGAACCGGATTATATTTGCAACGACCTCTTAGTCCTTTCTAAAAGGTATATTTGGGCGTGATCAAATTCTGGCGCTGTTGCCGGGGAATTAACGGTGTTATTAAGTACTACTTGAAGGATTGCTAGAATTATTAGTTTAGTCAATTTTCTTGATTATAAAGTCTAAATTCATTGAAACTTTAACGTGGGAATCTTGTGTGTTGCAGGTGTATTCCTAAAAACTCTTCAAGAACTGGTGAATTATTTGAAGCATCACCAGAACCTAAGAAAGCTTTCAGGGCATTGGATCAGGAAAACAAGAAACACAACAACAACAACAAAACCTTGACGAACAAATTGAAATAGAAATGGGTGATATTGACAATAACAACAACAGAAATAATCCGGGCGACACAATCGACATAGCAGTGGCACCTCTTGTTCCATAAGCGGCACTATATGATTTGGCTCAACTCAACGCTGACAATCAGGCAACCGCAATTGCAGTCCCTCAGATTCACAATATTCCAAATCACAAATCACATATTTCACCTATTGCAGAACAAGAGATTGTTCTCTGGGTCCTTCGTTGAATATCCACAACAACACTTAAAGAACTTCTTATCCATTTGTGTCACTCAAAATGCAACTGAATGTGACACCGGAAGCAATTGGGCTCTTATTGTTCCATTCTCGTTGATCGGGTAAGCTAAAAAATGGTTAAATTCACTCCTCACAAACTCCATAAACACTTTGGAGGAATTAGTAAATTAATTCTTGAGCAAGTTCTACCACCACCCAACAAGACTGCGAAGCAGATTGATGAGATTTTGCAGTTCAGACTAAAACAGATTGAAACTCTACAAGAAACTTGGGATAAATTCAAAGGAATATTGCAAAAGTGTCCACACCACGACATTCCGAATTAGATGTTAGGACAGAGGTTCTATATAGGCTTAGATGATAGTCTGAAGGCCAATCTTGATGCTTCAGATGGTGGAGCATTCTTAAGCAAGTCGTTCACAGATGCAAAATTCTTCTGGACAAGATGACTCAGCTGTCACGCCCCAAACCGAGGGACATGAGCGGCGCCCGACCGGGTAGCCCCAGTCAAGCGGACCTGGGTGCCTTTCCTACCCCACGTGTTACCCCGTATTTTAATTACTCATTAATCAAGGAATTAACCAGTTTATAATTGAAATCACCTTTTTCAAAATATACACAACATACTTGGTTACTTAACAAAGTTTACAACTTACATCGCCCGACATACAATTACATAAGTTCATAACCCACATTTACTGTCTACGGAGCCTCTAAAGATACAACAGGATAATTCAGTACTTGCCGGTAACAAGGCTCCGGCTATCCTTTACACAAAAACCAAAATAAGATTCCGGAATAAAAGCGGCATGAGCCACGCAGGGCCCCGAGAGGAAAAAGGGCTCACCAATACGGCTGATGGAAGATAAAGGAGTGCTATTATCGGTGAACTGGAGTACCTGCTACGGATCCACCTACAATCATAACACGAATGTAGCGCCCCCAGCAAAAGGGACGTCAGTACATTTGAATTGTACTGGTATGTATGAACAAACTTTGCCCTAAGTAAACTCAAACCATAAACAAGTAACAAGTAACGATGGAATCAACAATCAAATATACATGAAAGGAAACAATCAAGCCAAACAAGTTTACAATCTCTCCATTTTCCCCCTTAACATTTTTCACATCAATGGTTTCACAACTTTCACATATTTTCATTTCAATAGTGATTTCGATCACTTTTCCACCCTTATTACCTCGGCCACCCTTATTACCTGGGCCACCCTTATCACCCCAACCCACAATTTATCATTTTGTGTTGCGGCGCACAACCCGATCCCACCGGACAATCACATTTCACAAACAGCACAACAACAACAACAATTCACAAAGAACAACAATAATTCTCAAAGGGCAACAACAACAATTCCCAAAGGGCAACAACAACAATTTACAAGAACTTCCATAGCCATCTATACCATTTCCATCGTATTCCACAACTCATATGCATGTTATGTTACAACAAGAATTTTCCATGACAAACCATATATGTTACTACCACATTTGTGCCGATTGCATCAATTGCTATTTCCTTCCATCATTTGTTTCACAATTCTTACCACATAGCCCATTTACAATCACACACTTGGTTTATTGCCAATTACTTACACCATTATATCGAAAGACATAACCACAAACACTCAATCATACCGATCGCAAGAATTTCACAGACAATTCAGTAGAAATCACTTACCAAGCACTCAAACACCAAACAAGGCGATTTTACAAAGGTCAAAGTTATCCATACATACCTGGAGCCGAATTCCCTTTTAATTTCTACTTCCAACTTCACCAAAAAGCCTAGCAATGTCAATCTAGTGAACAAATTAATACATATTTCTTAGAATCAAAGTTCACAATCACTACCCGAACACATTTAGGTTATAAACCCTTCTTTGTATTATTCTTTACTCCCACCCAACTACTCTTACTAGATTTTAGGTTTTAATAGACATGCATGAATGTTTCATCCTCTATTATCAAGAATCAATGCATGAGACGTCCCCCCCCCCCTT
Organism: Nicotiana attenuata; assembly: GCF_001879085.1. Lineage (NCBI taxonomy): Eukaryota > Viridiplantae > Streptophyta > Magnoliopsida > Solanales > Solanaceae > Nicotiana > Nicotiana attenuata. The sequence continues at coordinate 46,755,008 of NC_031993.1, forward strand.
TTAATTAAACCTGAAAATTAACGAAAATGGGTTAGGAATTTTACCTGCAAGAAATGGGGATGAAGACACTAGCTTTGAAATTTCCCAGCCCGGATAGTTTTGAAGAATCAAATTGATGAAGAGGACTTTCTCTCTCAAGAACCCTCTCTTCCCTCTCTCTTATTTTGTTCAGAAGTCATTAAAAATGAGGGGTTGGGGGTGTTTTTATTAAAAAGGGGGTCGGGTTGAAAATTTAGAAAAACTGGAGCTCCAACACAGAATGCGGTCAGGAATGCGATCGCATTCCTGACATGCGGTCCGCAGACCGGTCGCAGAATGGCCCTAAAAAATGAGACAAAATGAAAACACACTGTGTCGGTATGCGACCATTATGCGGTCCGCATAAACGATTTGCGGTCGCATAATGCACCGCATTTTCGACCTCAAATTTGACTGACACATTGCCTTACTCTGCGGTGGAAATGCGGTCCGCATATTAGTTATGCGGTCGCATAATGGACCGCATCTTGACCTCAATTTTAACCAAACCACTGACTCACTATGCGGCAGGAATGCGGTCCACATACTAGATTTGCGACCGCATTCTGGGTCGCAGAATGACATTTTTCTGGAAAACGGATTCTTTGATTTTTTAAAAGCTTAGCTCAAAACCAAGGGTCCGAACCGCGGCGAGCTTGCGAGCCGCGAAGAATTCTACACATTCCTAACACATATTCGGAGTCGACACCACGAGTTACTAGGTTTTGAGCCCAAATTTTTATGGGGCCTTACATCAGCATTCAGGCTAGATGACAAGGGACACCACCCTTACCCCGATTGTCCACTCGGTAGCTCTGGACCCAAATAATACAGATGCTGAAAACATTGCTACTCTGATGACCCAGATGAGTATTAAGGCGCAATTGATGTTAATATATTAAAATTTACTGTTATGTGGCATGCATGAGACAAAATTAATAACATAATGTATTCACTAATTGCTAATCGACTAAACCTAAGAGTAACTTGTATAGTATATCCTATTTAATAAATATGCTAGGGGACTGTAACGACCCGACCGATCGTTTTGAGCTTTTGCACTTCGATCGCCAGTTCTCGGGCATGACTTGCCCCTGTTATGTATTGTGACTAATGTAGATCGTTGGTTTTGGTTTTCAGGAAAATTTGGAATGAATTTGGAAGAACAATTTCAGTTGAAAGCATGGAATTTGAAAGGTTTGACCAAGAGTTGACTTATTTGAATACGAGCTCGGATCGGAGTTTTTATGATTTGGTTAGCTTCTTTGGGTGATTTATGACTTAGGAGCGTGATCGGAAGTGATTTTGGAGGTCCGGTATAGAATTTGGCTTGAATTGGCGAAGTTAGTATTTTGGCGATTTCCGGTCGATAGGCGAGATTTTGATCCAAGGATCGGAATGGAATTCCAAGAGTTATTGTAGCTTCGTTATGTGATTTGGGATGTGTGATAAATTTTAGGTCATTCGAAGCTGTTTTGGTTGGGTTTTTGATCAAATGCATGTTTCGGAAGTCTTTGAAGAACTTAGGCTTGAATTCGGTAAGAATTGATTATTTTAGTGTTGTTTAATGTATTTTGATGATTGGAACAAGTTTGAATGATATTTTAGGATGTGTTGGTGCTTTTAGTTGAGGTCCCGGGGGCCTCGGGGGAGTTTCGGATGGTCAATCGGACTTTTTCAAAGTTTAAAAGTTGCAGAATTTCAGTTCAGGTGTTGCAGAGATTTATCTCTTCGCGTTCGCATCATGTGAATCGCATTCGCGTAGGCATGAGGAATAAAGTATCGTGTTCGCGGTGCGGGTATCGCATTCGCGTAAGGTTGATTTTGGATAAAATAAAATTGTGCTTCGCGTTCGCGAGGCTGAGGTCGCGAACGCGATGAAGGAAGTTCAGAACTGGGCAGAATGTTTTAAGTTACTTCATCCGCGATTTTGGGTCATGTTTCCTCCATGGTTGATCATTTTGAGAGCTTCTTGGTGGAGTTTAAAGAGGTATTCAAGGGGAATCGATTGGAGGTAAGATTTTTGAACTTAAAACTCATTTTTATTGTGTAATCTACCTAGAAATTCATGGAACTTAAGCAAAAAATGGAAGAAACTAGGGCTTGAGATTTTGAAATTTGATTTGGGGGTTTGAGGGACCATTTAAGATCGGATTTGAGTACTTTTGGTATGTATGAACTCGTGAGGAGATGAGGAACCTATTGATGTTAAAATATTTGAGTTTCGAGAAGTGGTTCTCGGGGCTCGGGTTTTGCTAATTTCGAGATTTTTGATATTTTTCGTTTGTTTTCGATTGGGTATTGTTCCCTTAGAATATTGTGATGTATTCGCTCTGATTTTGGATAGATTCGACGCGCGTGGAGGCCGAATTGAGGGGCAAAGGCATCGCGAGCTAGAGATTTCGCCGGCTCGAGGTGAGTAATGATTGTAAATGATATCCTGAGGGTTTGAAACCCCGGATTGCACACCGTAGTGCTATATTGAGATGACTTGCACGCCAGATAGCGAGCGTGGGGTAGAGCACCGTTGGGGATTGTGACTTGGTCCTTCCTGATTGATGATTTTACCGCGTATTTTGACTGAAACTTATTTGTTATTATCATGATTTGGGCTGATTTCCATATTTGGGCTTCGTGCCAATTATCTGAACCCTTCGGGGATTTTTATCACTGTTTCCTCACTATTTTGATATACTACTTGAACTCAGTCCTGTTGATTATACTGTTTTACAAACTCAGCCGCTTTAATTGAACTTTGAGACTTAAATGATATTTCCACTGTTGTTTGGGCTGAGCACTACTATTTTATTGATGCCTGAGGGGCTTATGATGTTTTCTGGACTGAGTGAGGCCGAGGGCCATATGTGAGGAGGCTTTCAGGTCTCGAGTGTGATGTGAGGAGGCTTTCAGGCCTCGAGTGTGATGTGAGGAGGCTTTCAGGCCTCGAGTGTGATGTGAGGAGGCTTTCAGGCCTCGAGTGTGATGTGAGGAGGCTTTCAGGCCTCGGGTGTGATGTGAGGAGGCTTTCAGGCCTCGAGTGTGATGTGAGAAGGCTTTCAGGCCTTATGTTATATGCCACGAGGTGGCTTGATATTGCGCTTGGGTCGTAAGGGGCCCCTCCCGGAGTCTGCACACCCCCAGTGAGCGCCGTCGACGAGATGTGGATCGGGCTGCACGCCGCAGCGGTTACTATATGATACTGTTCTGAGAGTGATCTGAGAGAGAGAGCCAGAGTGTTTCTGAGAGTGAGCCCGAGGGGCTGGTACTGTTTTGAGATATTGCCCGAGGGGCGAACTTTTATGTGCTCATCTTGCATATTTACTTGCCTTTTACCTGTTATACTGCGGTATTTGTGCCCGAGGGGCGGATTTTTCTGTGCTTATCAGCACTAACCGTTTTGAAATCGTTTCGTAACTGTTGAAAAGATCTTTTTCAAAAGAGATTTAAACTGAGCCAATATATTTCTAAAGATTCCACAGCTTCACTGTTTTCTCAAAGGATTGTACCCTGCTTTTATATAGCATGTTGGTTGATTTACGTGATTTCTTACTGCTCAGTTGTTATTTACCTTTATTACTCACTGAGTTGGAGTACTCACTTTACTCCCTGTACCTCGTGTGCAGTTGCAGGTATTTGTTCACCCGGTAGCGGGTATTGGCTGTTTGGAGGCATAGCTGTAGTAGCTTAGCGAGGTGACTGTCAGCGTTCACAGCACCGTTCCTTTCTATGTTGTTCATTATTCCTGTTCAATGTATTTCTAGACTTGTAAATGTAATTACATTCTTATAGATGCTCGTGACTTGTGACACCCCGATTAGGGATGTGTTGGGTTGTATTTCTGCTAATTAATACTATTAAGTCATATTTAAGCTGTTTGTTTATGTTTAACTATTTTTGAAAAGATGAGTTGGGATAGTTGGCTGGCCTCATCTTCACGAGAGGCGCCATCATGACCAGTGCGGGGTTTGGGTCGTGACAAGTTGGTATTAGAGCCTAGGTTACTAGGTCTCACGAGTCATGAGCAGGTTTAGTAGAGTCTCGCGGATCGGTACAGAGACGTCTATATTTATCCTCGAGAGGCTGCAGAACCTTTAAGAAAACTTCACCTTCTTGTAATCTTATCGTGCGTCCTTGATTCAGCTTGAAAAGCAACTCTTGAATTTCCTTCCATGCGTTCGCAAGCGCGCATGAGCGCTCAGTATCAGATGTGCCTTGATGGCTTGTGATTCCCCGATCAAGGGGCGAGTTATGATCTCTGTGAGTTTGATGTTGGGCCAGTCTGGAGGACTTGAGGCCGAATCTTTGCCTATGGCTTGAGCACCGACGTGCTGATTGTGTGAATAAGTATTTTGAACTTATATGTTCGGTATTGTCCTTATTAGTGGAAGTGATGGCTGGGTAGCTATGTAAAGAGTGTATTAGTACTGCAAGATGTATCTATGTGACTTGGAAGTGACGAGGGAGGTCTACTGGATGGTAGATGATCTATTAAGTGTATGATTTCCATTGTGATTAGATGTGTAATTTCGAGTTATGGGCGCGTGAAGAATCTTTCGTGTCTCCTAGTTGGGAGTGTTGAGACCGAGGATGTTGACGAAGGTTATATTATGCTTCATAGGGTAAGGAAATCACAGGATGTCTTAAGTTGTTGTTGGTAGGGAATGCTCAGTGCATAGAGCAGTAAGTTGCTTGGGTGTATTAGGATGAGGATTTCATTTTGCGGTATCGGAGTGCCAATGAGGCACGGGTGGTTCTGTTCGTTAGGTCAGGTAATTGCAGTTTGAATAAAAGTGAATGACTTTCGAGAATGGTTCTAATGTGTTCAAGATTCTGCAGGAAACAATCGGGTATTTTAAAGTTGCATGCGTGGTTAGAAACTGTGTTTTCATTGGAAGAGGTTCAGATTTGTGGTATTTCTGTGTTAATTATGGGATTCTTTGTATCAGTATCGGGAAAGTAAAGGTAACGGATTCAGATTCGCAGGAGGTTCTTCAGATTAACGTGAGCATGATGTTTCTGGTAATATTTGAGAGAGTATTCAGTGGCTTATGGGTCCTAGACAGTGTGGTCTTGTGCTTGGGTCTCGTGTAGTGAGCCTGGGATTGAGATATTGTGGTACTACAGTAAGAGGGAGCATCAAGTTGAAAATGAACCAGAAGGAAATTCAGATAAATGGAATGGTTTGATAGTAGACCGAATCGGTATGGTAAGGATATGATTAATTCTTTGTATGTGTTCGAGGTAATGGGTTCTTACAGGTATTTGCAACAATGCTCATGGGCTTTGATGGCTTGCTTAGCTTGGTCTAGTTAGAAGGATTCAGTCCTGGCAGTTTAATTTGTGCAATCGGAATTGGGAGAGTTCTTGTTGATTTCTACCGTGGCTGGAGCGGAAAATTTTCTACGAATATAAGAGGTATGGGATGTGTAATGATTTTTCTTCTAGATGGGATCAATGGAAGTTCTTGGCTAATTGAGTGCGTAGATGTCTGTGGCTTGGAAGGGAGATAAAAGTTTTCCTGTTATCCTTGGATGTGTGGTATATGCGGTATGTTGTAGAGGATCGAAATTTGCGTGTATAAGGTTTCAGTTCAGTTCTGAAAGGAAGTTCATAACACTCTTAGGCAGCGGGTAGCCTCAGATGATTAAGGAAATGGTATTGTTATTTGGAAGTGATTTGACGAGAGTATAGGTTTCAGAAAAGGGGTAATGTGATTAAGTTGATAGCACTTTGGTAGTATTGCGGCACCTTCTTTTAGATCGACTGGTGATATTCAGGTTTGTGTGGGGGCACAAGGAAATTTGAGAGTATCTAACGTGGAATGATTGGGTATTAGAGGCGTGACATATATTCAGACGGCGAAAATGGGATAGGATATGGTGATTCATGTGCCGTATGGACGTGGAGACGGAAGTTCTCATATTCAGGCTGTGTTGTGATTGTAGATCGTGTGTATCAGCACTGTTTAGTGACTACCGAGATTTGGAGGCCCGAGTGGATCTTTCTTTGCTTGGTATGTTAGGTTATGGATATGATATTGGGGTGTGGACTGGTTGTTCCGTGTTGTGTTATTCTGGACTATTGCGATAAGATGGCACGGATGGCTATGTCGGGAAATGCCACGGATTGAGTGGCGATGTTCGCCGGATTATGTCCTATTG
>NC_031993.1:46761204-46793855 GCF_001879085.1 Nicotiana attenuata
AATTGGGGGTCTCTAGTGGAATTCGAGCGGGAAGAGTAATTGAGCGATGCTTAGTGAATGGCGTATCAGTTGTGTCCTATCGGGTTGCGTGGCATATGTTATTTTTTGCACCGTGGGTGTAATGATTTGCTTTGGCTCCAGACATCAATTGGGCATGGTTATGGATTTCGAGCATAGTGACTTGAGGTGTTTCAGGTGGAGCAGTATTTTGATAGGATCGCGCGTTGTAGCAAATCTGTGTGGAAATATGACCTTGCGGGTCAAATTCGTGTGTTCTATTTCTATGATGTGAGACGGGTTTTTAGTCGTGTGATGTGATGATACTGGTGAGCTTGAGGTACAGCTCTTTCGTTTGGGTCATTTTCATGATTTGAGTATGTTCAGACCGTTTCTTAGCGGTGCACGAATTATGCGAGTTGTGGCTTAGGCCTGCATTGATGTATCATGTCACCAGAGTGGTGTGTTGGATTCGAGGTGATCGTTGGGGTCATTAATGAATACGAACGAATTTGATTTCAGCTTGTTGGAAGGATAATATCGAGGTTCGGCTCGAAAATTGCTATGGTAATTGTCAGAGGAGAAATGGCTTCATGAATGGTTGATCTGAGAAATGGTTATGGTTTATTGCATGTTTCATTCATCGTTGGCAGTATATGAAAGTGTTGGAATGGGACTTAGTTGCTAAGAGGTTTTCTATCGGTATTGGGTTGTTGTGGGCAGCTGCTGTGGATAGAAGTTATCGTTTCGAGTGTTTGAGTTATGTGGTATATCATGTAATTGCACCTGAGGTTACAGGTATGGGTTACTACAGCTGGTTCGAGCTTATTCTGAATATAGATGTGAGGTTGTGATCTTGTGTATGATTTCGGAAAGCGCAATGTGGTTCTATGATTTATGGGCTAGGCTGGATTGTGTGATTTCAGTTAAAATGTGTTATCGAACCTATATGAGATAGGGTGACGTGGGATCACTCCCGGGTATATGCATGGTAAAGTTATTCAGTTACTGGTTGGCTTCTAGAACAACTCATGGTACGTTCGAGGACGAACGTGTGTTTAAGTGGGGGAGGATGTAACGACCCGACCGGTCGTTTTGAGCTTTTGCACTTCGATCGCCAGTTCTCGAGCATGACTTGCCCCGTGTTATGTATTATGACTAATGTAGATCGTTGGTTTTGGTTTTCAGGAAAATTTGGAATGAATTTGGAAGAACAGTTTCAGTTGAAAGCTTGGAATTTGAAAGGTTTGACCAAGAGTTGACTTATTTGACTACGAGCCTGGATCGGAGTTTTTATGATTTGGTTAGCTTCGTTGGGTGATTTATGACTTAGGAGCATGATCAGAAGTGATTTTGGAGGTCCGGTGTAGAATTTGGCTTGAATTGGCGAAGTTAGTATTTTGGCGATTTCCGGTCGATAGGCGAGATTTTGATCCGAGGATCGGAATGGAATTCCGAGAGTTTCTGTAGCTTCGTTATGTGATTTGGGATGTGTGCGCAAAATTTTAGGTCATTCGGAGGTGTTTTGGTTGGGTTTTTGATCAAATGCGTGTTTCGGAAGTCTTTGAAGAACTTAGGCTTGAATTCGGTGAGAATTGATTATTTTAGTGTTGTTTAATGTGTTTCGATGATTGGAACAAGTTTGAATGATGTTTTAGGATGTGTTGGTGCTTTTGGTTGAGGTCCCGTGGGCCTCGGGTGAGTTTCGGATGGTCAATCGGACTATTTTCTAAGTATAAAAGTTGCAGAATTTTAGTTCAGGTGTTGCAGAGATTTATCTCTTCGCATTCGCGAGAGGACCTCGCGTTCACGTAGAAGGAAATTGGAATGCAGGAATTTAAGCCTTCGCGTTTACGTTTGAAGACCCACGTTCGCGGAAGGCTAAGATATTGTACTTCGCGTTCGCATGGACCTGCTCGCGTTCGCGTAGGTATGAGGAATAAAGCATCGTGTTCGTGGTGCGGGTATCGCATTCGCGTAAGGTTGTTGGATAGAAAAAAATTGTGCTTCGCGTTCGCGAGGCTGAGGTCGCGAACGCGATGAAGGAAGTTCAGAACTAGGCAGAATGTTTTAAGTCACTTCATCCGCGATTTTGGGTCATTTTTCCTCCATGGTTGATCATTTTGAGAGCTTCTTGGTGGAGATTAAAGAGGGATTCAAGGGGAATCGATTGGAGGTAAGACATTTGAACTTAAAACTCGTTTTTATTGTGTAATCTACCTAGAAATTCATGGAACTTAAGCAAAAAATGGAAGAAATTAAGGCTTGAGATTTTGAAATTTGATTTGGGGGTTTGAGGGACTATTTGAGGTCGGATTTGAGTACTTTTGGTATGTATGAACTTGTGAGGAGATGAGGAACCTATTGATGTGAAAACTTTCGAGTTTCGAGAAGTGGGCCCGGGGCTCGGGTTTTGCTAATTTTGAGATTTTTGATATTTTTCAATTGTTTTCGATTGGGTATAGTTCCCTTAGCATATTGTGATGTATTCGCTCTGATTTTGGATAGATTCGACGCGCGTGGAGGCCGAATTGAGGGGCAAAGGCATCACGAGCTAGAGATTTTTCCGGCTCGAGGTGAGTAATGATTGTAAATGATATCCTGAGGGTTTCAAACCCCGGATTGCACACCGTAGTGCTATATTGAGGTGACTTGCACGCCAGATAACGAGCGTGGGGTAGAGCACCGTTGGGGATTGTGACTTGGTCCGTCCCGATTGATGATTTTACCGTGTATTTTGACTGAAACTTATTTGTTATTATCATGATTTGGGCTGATTGCCATATTTGGGCTTCGTGCCAATTATCTGACCCCTTCGGGGATTTTTATCACTGTTTCCTCACTATTTTGATATACTACATGAACTCAGTCCTGTTGATTATACTGTTTTACAAACTCAGCCACTTTAATTGAACTTTGAGACTTAAATGATATTTCCACTATTGTTTGGGCTGAGCACTACTATTTTATTGATGCCTGAGGGGCTTATGATATTTTCTGGACTGAGTGTGGCCGAGGGCCATATGTGAGGAGGCTTTCAGGCCTCGAGTGCGATGTGAGGAGGCTTTCAGGCCTCGAGTGTGATGTGAGAAGGCTTTCAGGCCTCGAGTGTGATGTGAGAAGGCTTTCAGGCCTTATGTTATATGCCACGAGGTGGCTTGATATTGCGCTTGGGCCGTATGGGGCCCCTCCCGGAGTCTGCACACCCCTAGTGAGCGCCGTCGACGATATATGGATCGGGCTGCACGCCGCAGCGAGATGTCGGTCGGGCTGTACGCCGCAGCGAGATGTGGATCGGGCTGCACGCCGCAGCGGTTACTATATGATACTGTTCTGAGAGTGATCTGAGAGAGAGAGCCCGAGGGGTTGAGAGTGTTTCTGAGAGTGAGCCCGAGGGGCTGGTACTGTTTTGAGATATTGCCCGAGGGGCGAACTTTTATGTGCTCATCTTGCATATTTACTTGCCTTTTACCTGTTATACTGCGGTATTTGTGCCCGAGGGGCGGATTTTTCTATGCTTATCAGCACTAACTGTTTTGAAATCGTTTTGTAACTGCTGAAAAGATCTTTTTCAAAAGAGATTTAAACTGAGCCAATATATTTCTAAAGATTCCACAGCTTCACTGTTTTCTCAAAGGATTGTACCCTGCTTCTATACAGCATGTTGGTTGCTTTACGTGATTTCTTACTCCTCAGTTGTTATTTACCTTTATTACTCACTGAGTTGGAGTACTCACTTTACTCCCTGCACCTCGTGTGCAGTTGCCGGTATTTGTTCACCCGGTAGCAGGTATTGACTGTTTGGAGGCAGAGCTGTAGTAGTTTAGCGAGGTGACTGCCAGCGTTCGCAGCACCGTTTCTTTCTATGTTATTCATTATTCCTGTTCAATGTATTTCTAGACTTGTAAATGTAATTACATTCCTATAGATGCTCGTGACTTGTGACACCCCGATTAGGGCTGTGTTGGGTTGTATTTTCGCTAATTAATACTATTAAGTCATATTTAAGCTGTTTATTTATGTTTAACTATTTTTGAAAAGACGAGTTAGGATAGTTGGCTGGCCTCGTCTTCACGAGAGGCGCCTTCACGACCAGTGCGGGGTTTGGGTCGTGACAGGGACAATGAATTCCAAATGAGAGCTATTAATAAGTAAGGCCTAAAAAGTTGAGCAATAATAAAACATCTCCATATCACTAACACAAACTTTATAGAGAAAGTGTATTGCTCCATTATGGATAAGTAACAATATAATTAATAGGTATGTAGAAAAATAAAAGAGTAAATAAAAAGTTGTAATTCGATCCTTGATGCTGATTAGATGCATTTCAAGCAAAGTCACTGGCTTCTCAATTGTGCTAGTTCAATACCACATTCTTCAGTACGTTTCAGTGCTGGGAACATAGGCGAATCTAGGATTTAAGTTTTATGGGTTCTACCTTTATATTTAGAAATGTAGCTCAAAGTAACAAGATAAAACAAAAAGATAAGTAATAGAATAAGAAAATGAGGGATAACTTTCTTATTTCATCAAGTGTTCAAGTGTGTCCCGTCTCACATTTTATGCCTCTATTTATACTATTACATAGAAGGTTACAAAATGATTATCTTTAACTTGACATTAACAATTGAGATCATGGGAAATGATTATGGGGAGGGGTTATGGAGGTGTGGGAGTTATAATCATAATAGTGATGAGTAGTGAGAGGTTATTTACATCATGGTGAAATTAGTGGGAGTAGTAGACATATAAATTTACTAAAGGTTTTACAACACTTCCCCTTGGATATCCAAAAATAGATAATATGCCTCGTTAAGACCTTACTAAGAAAAACCCTGTGGGAAAAAATCTTAGTGAAGGAAAAAGAGTATACATATCTGTAATACTCTTTATTTGCTGCCTCGTTAAAAACCTTACCAGGAAAACCCATTGGGACAAAACCTAGGCTAAGGGAAAAGAGTACAACGCATACCTTACTCCCCCTCATGAAAATATTACTTTATTTCTTGAAAACGCCGCATTCCAATCTTCTGTCTCAACTTCTCAAATGTTGAGGTTGGTAATGCCTTAGTGTCAGATCAGCCAAATTTTCACATGAACGAATCTGTTGAACATTAATTTCACAATTTTATTGAAGATCATGCGTGAAAAATAACTTTGGTGAAATGTGCTTTGTTCTGTCTCCTTTGATGTATCCTCCTTTCAAATGAGCAATACAAGCAACATTGGCTTCATATAGTGTAGTTGGATTATCATTTTTCATAGAAAAACCACACATTTCCTGAATATGCTGAGTCATTGATCTCAACCAAACACGTTCCCGACTAGCTTCATGAATGGCTATTGTCTCAGCATGATTTGAGGATGTGGCAACTATTGTTTGTTTCATTGAATGCCATGATATAGCTGTACCTCCATATGTAAACAAATAGCCTGTTTGAGATCGGGCATTCCCCACTAGCTTCATGAATGGCTATTATCTCAGCATGATTTGAGGATGTGGCAACTACTGTTTGTTTCATTGAACGCCATGATATAGCTGTACCTCCATATGTAAACAAATAGCCTGTTTGAGATCGAGCTTTATTTTGATTAGAAAAATAACCTACATCGGTATAGCATATCATTTCTAACTTGAATTCATTAGAATAAAACAATCCTATATATATAGTTCCCTGAAGATATCTAAATATATGCTTAACACCATTCCAATGTCTTCTCATTGGGGAGGAGCTGAATCTTGCTAATAAGCTTACTGCAAAAGCAATATCTGGTCGGGTATTGTTGGCAAGATACATCAATGCCTCAATTGCACTAAGATATGGAGTTTCATCACCAACGACATCCTCATCATTTTCTTGAGGCAGAATTGGATCTTATTTATGTCAAGCGATCTCACAACCATCGGGGTTCTCAATGGATGTGCATTATCCATATAAAATCGCTTTAAAATCTTTTCAGTGTATGTTGATTGATGGAGAAAAATTCCATTTGTTACATGCTCAATTTGTAGGCCAAGACAAAATTTTATCTTACCAAGATCTTTCATTTCATATTCTTTCTTCAAACACTCTACAGACTTTGGAAGATCTTTAGAAGTGCCAATGATATTCAAGTCATCAACATACACAGCTATGATGCCAAATTCAGATCCATACCTCTTAATAAACACACAAGGGCAAATAGGGTCATTTTTGTACCCTTCCTTCAGCAAATACACGCTAAGGTGAATGTACCACATCCTCCCTGATTGCTTCAATCCGTATAAGGATTTCTGAAGCTTTATTTAACAAGTTTCCCTTGAGATTTTATGTGCTTCAGGAACTTTAAATCCTTCATGGATTTTCATAAAAATTTCATTGTCCAGTGAGCCATATAAGTAGGCTGTGACAACATCCATCAACCACATATCAATCTTTTTATGGACTTCCAGATTTATTAGATACCTGAAGGTAATTGCATCTACCACAGGAGAATATGTCTCCATATAATCAATGCCAGGCCATTGCGAAAACCCTTGTGCCACAAGTCGTGCTTTATATCTTACGACTTCACCTTTCTCATTCGTTTTTGCACAAAAATCTATTTTTACTCCACTGGCTTGACACCTTCAGGCGTTCGCACTATTAGTCCGAAAACTTCATGTTTATTCCTCTTGAATTGCGTTTTTTCATTTTGGCCAATCTTTTCGCTGTCTACATTCATCGACAGATTTTGGCTCAAGATCCTCATCTTGTTGCATTACTTCTACTGCAACATTATATGCAAAACTGTTGTCAACAACAACATTATTTTGGTTCCACCTTTTCCCGTAGAGACATAACTTATTGAGATATCTTCATTTTCATCATTTCGAAGTAATTGAACCTCTCGTGAGGTCTTATCAATTGTTATGTCTTTATGCTCTTCTTGAGCAATTGCCTCCACGTTATGATCAACTTGATCATTTGCTCCTTTCTTTTATTTTGGGGATTTTTATCCTTGGAACCAATTGATCTACCACATTTAAGGTGTGGCCTAGACTCATTTGCATTATCATACTGTCCAACTGGGACATCAAATTGAATTAGAGCATTTACAGCTGGAATATGTGATTTAGTAACCCGTGAAAGGTTAGTAAATGCATCTGGCTGTTGATTTGCAATATTTTGCATATAAACGATCTTTTGAACTTCTTATTCACATTAATTTGTACGAGGATCCAAATGAGATAGAAATAATAAGTTCCAATCTATCTCTTTTTACAACTATTTGTTTTCTCCTCCTATTGTTGGGAAAACTTATTCATCAAACTGGCAATCAACAAATCTAGTTGTAAACAAATCTCCTATCATAGACTCCAGATATTTAATAATAGAAGGAGATTCATAACCAACATTGTATCGACCCCGCCGGTTGTTTCATAAGTTATAGCCCCGTTTCCTCCATTTCTGCTTCTTTATATGTCATTCAGTTGTATTGTGTGGTATCGGGTTGGTTGGCTCGGGTTCAGAGTGATTTTGGAGAGGAGTGAGACACTTAGTCTCTTAAGTTGGTTATTTAGTTGGAAAAGTCAATCGAAAGTTGACTTATGGGTAAATGATCTCGAAATTGGTTTTTTATGGTTCGGATAGCTTCGTTAGGTGATTTGGGACTTAGGAGTGGGTTCGGAATGTTATTCGGAGGTCCGTGGTAGAATTAGGCTTGAATTGGCAAAATTGGAATTTGGAGTTTCCGGTCGGCAGTGGAAATCTTGATATCAGGGTCGGAGTGGAATTCCTGAAATTTGACCAGGTCCGTAGTGTCATTTAGGACGTGTGTGTACAAGTTTAGGTCATTCAGGGGTGATTTGATAGGTTTCGGCGTTGTTTGCGGAATTTGAAAGTTCCTAAGTTCTTAGGCTTGAATCCGAGGTTGATTTGATGATTTGATTTTATTTGGAGTGTTCCGGAGGTTGGGATAAGTTTGAATGGTGGTATATGACTTGTTGGTATTTTTGGTTGAGGTCCCAGGGGCCTCGGGATGAATTCAGATGGTTAACAGAGAGATTGGGACTTGGTTTGAGCAGCTAAAGCTGCTGCTTCTGTCATATCCGCACCTGCGGTTTGGGGACCGCAGGTGCGAGGTCGCAAGTGCGGGATGGAGGCCGAAAATGCGGAGGATTGAGATCTGAGGCAAAACTTGTCAGGTGCGCACAAAGGACCTCACCTGCGAGACCGCAGATGCGGGTTATGACCACAGAAGCGGGATTTTCAGTGCTAAGAGGAAACCACACCTGCGATGGTTCTTCCGCAGGTGCGGCGTCGCAGAAGCGACAATATGACCACAGATGTGGAACCCCTGGGGCTGAAAGTATATAAAGGACCCTTCGCGAATATTTGTCATTCATCACAATTTCAACTCGGTGTTTGGAGCTTTTGGAGGGTTTTGAAGAGGGAATCAAAGGGAAACTCATTGAGGTAAGATTTTTGAACTTAATACTCGATTCTATGGTGATTTTCAGTAGATTAAGCTTGGAATTTGTGGGATTTAAGGATGAAAATTGGGGAATTAAGGCTTGGAACTTGAGAGTTAAAATTGGGTGATTAAGGGGTCAAACGAAGTTAGATTTTGGTAAATTTGATATGTATGGACTCGTGAGAGGATAAGGATTCTAGTGTTGTGATTTTTATCGGATTCTGAGACATGGGCCCGTGGTCGGGTTTGGCCCTTTCAGGAATTTTGATTTAATTTGATAATTTTCGCGTGGGCTTTGTTCCTTTAGCATGTATTGATGATATGATTCTAATTTTGGATAGATTCGGGGCGATTTGAGGCCGAATCGAGCGTCAAGGGCATCGCGGAGTAGATTTTTGTCCGGTTTGAGGTAAGTAACGATTGTAAATCTAGGCTTGAGGGTATGAAACCCTGGAATTTCGTACTATTTTGATAAATGAGGTGACGTACATGCTAGGTGACGGGCGTGTGGGCGTGCACGAGTAGGGATTATGACTTGTTCCATCCCGTGGCAACTATAGAGTTATATATTTTAATAAACTCTATATGATATCTATGTGTTTTAGAAATGATTCTGTTAACTTGGGCTGAATGCAATGTTTGGGGCCTTGTGCCGTACTGCTTAGACCCTCAGGGGTATTTTAATATTATCCTCACATTGTTTTTGATAGAAAGCACTATCCTCAGTCATGTTTTATACCTGTTTATTGCTTAATCTTGTTCATCACTCTATTTTAATATATGAAAGTGTTTTGGGCTGAGTTCCCTGAGTTTGTACTGAAATGCCCGAGTGGCTTGTGAGGTTGATGAGTGAGTGAGGCGGAGGGCCGGATTGTGAGGATAGTTAGGGATCGGGCTGCACGCCGCAACGTTATATATATATGTGGATCGGGCTGCACGCCGTAGCGATATGTTGGATCGGGATGCACGCCGCAGCGATATAGCGCTTGGGCTGTAGGAGCCCCTCCGGAGTCTGCACACCCCAGTGAGCGCAGTCGACTATATATTTATGGATCGGGCTGCACGCCGCAGTGGTTATTATAAGGTACCTATTGAGCGTGAGTGCTAAGTGTGAGCGCTGATTGATGAGAGTTGAGTCACGAGTGACTGAGAGACTTGCCCGAGGGCTATATATACATATGAGTGATACTTTGCCCGAGGGGCTTGTTTTTATGAAATTACTGTTTTCACTCTTCTTTTATACTGAGCCTCTAATGAAAATGTTGAACAAATGTTTCAAATAAGTCTCATTGAAACTGGAGTTTTTACGGGATGTTCGGAATTTATATACTGATTTGATCTTGTTATTCCCACTGAGGTTTTTATGTTATGAGATGTATATGATTTTTAAATGCTCGTCACTGCACTCAGCCTTTATTTAAAATTGTTACTTACTGAGTTGGCGTACTCACGTTACTCCCTGCACCTTGTGTGCAGATCCAGGTGCCAGGGTATCCGAGTGAGAGTTATTCCTTTCCTACAGAGCATTTTCGGAGTTAGCAAGGTAGTTGTACGACGTCCGCAGCCTTGCCTTTCTCCTTCCTATCTATTAGTATTTGTTTTTATCAGACTCATCTTGTATTGAGCAGATAGTATCAGATTGTATTTTAGTGGCTCATGACTACTGACTCCGAGATCGGGCAGTGGTTGATGTTTTGCATATTTTTCTACTTGTTTTGAAATGTTTAAACGGAAGATTTGTGATAATATCTGACTATTAAATGAATTAAGAAAAAGACCCTTTTATGTTATGAATGTCGAATCAGCTAGCCTAGTACTGCGATAGGTGCCATCACGGCCGGGGTGGTTTGGGGTCATGACAAACATATACTCCAAACCTTCTTTGGGGACCCATCTTTGTGCATTGTGGTGGAGCAATTGGAACATATACCACACATTTTAAAATTCTTAGATGGAAAATATTTGGCTCCTGACCAAAAGCCAACTGTAATGGGGAGACTTCATGATAACTGGTTGGCCTTATCCGCACAAGTGCTTGCAAGAAAAATAATATGTCCCCACACTGAAAGGGAAAATTTTGTCCTCATTAGCAATGGTCTAGCTATTAATTGGAGGCGTTTAATCACCGATTCTGCTAGACCATTTTGAGTATGAACATGAGTAACCGGATGCTCAACTTTTATTGCGGTGGCCATACAATAATCAGTAAAGGCCTGAGATATAAATTCACCAGCATTATCAAGATGAATTGTCTTAATTGCATAATCTGGAAATCGTGCTCTTAACCTTATCATTTGGGCCAATAATCTCGCAAAGGCCATATTACGAGTTGACATTAAGCACACATGTGACCATTTTGTAGATGCGTCTATCAAGACCATAAAATACTTGAATGGTCCTGTCACGACCTTAAAACTAACCCGGTCGTGATGGCGCCTATTGTGAAACTAGGCCAGCCGACACAAACCCAAATACAACCAGAATCCCATAAAAGTTATTTTAAGCCATTAATTAATAAAATATCCATTATATAAGTTTAAATAACCAATGCGGAAGAAAATAACACAAGCCCGACATCGGGGTGTCAGCAGTCATGAGCAACTACAAAATCCGTCTAAGTACAAGAAGGTCTAACAAAGTTTGGAAGACAATACTAATATATAATCAAAGGGAGATATGAGGGAGAAGAACAGGGCTGCGAACGCCATGCAGCTACCTTGTCGACTCCAAGACCCGTTGAGAGAAACGATCAATGCTCGCTATCAAGACCGTCAACTCTTGGATCTGCACACAAGGTGCAGGGAGTAATGTGAGTACGCCAACACAGTAAGTAATAAAAGTAAAAGCAGCTGAGAAGTAAGAAAACAGATAATTCCACGTCGTAACACTACAGCAAAACAATATATTACAGTACAAAAATCAATTAACTCGTAAAAGCAGACTCAGTTTCGAGTAAAAGCCTTTTCTTTTCAACATCTTTCAATAGTTTCAAAAAAGTGATGAAAATAGTGAGTAAAAATGATAAAAAATGTAAACAGCCCCTCAGGCAAGACATGTACCATAAAAAAACCCTCAGGCAAAATATCAACAGAACCAGCCCCTCGGGCTACCTCACAATCACTCATAAATAGCCCCTCGGGCAACAACATAATAGAAATCAGCCCCTCGGGCAACATCACATCCACACACACTGGGTACCCACGCTCACTGGGGTGTTCAGACTCCGAAGGGACTCCTACAACCAGAGCGCTATCACAAGCCATCTCGTGGCATAATAAATCAGGACCTCGGCCTCTCATATATCACAAATCAGTACAACATACTGCGGTGTGCAGCCCGATCCCATGATATCCTCACAACACAGGCCCTCGGCTCACTCTGTCAGAAACCTCTCAAGCCACTCGAGCTAACAGTAAAACAGGTGCTTGGCCCAAAATATCATTTATAAAATCAAACAAAGTAAATAGAACCCATTTATGAAATCACTAATACATAGCATGACTTAGTGTAGATATTAAACCAAAAACAGTGAGGAAACAGCAGTAGAAAATCCCTAAGGGTCCAAACAGTCAGCACAAGGCCCAAACACGACATTCAGCCCCAAACATAGTAATGCTTTCCAAAACACAATAATATCAAACAGTTTTCAATCAAATACGCGACATAATGGTCGTACGAGACGGACCAAGTCACAATCCCCCAACAGTGCACGACCCCACGCTCGTCATCTAACGTGTGCGTCACCCCAAAGTAGTGAGACGATGTGAAATCCGGGGTTTCATACCCTCAGGACAACATTTACAATCATTACTTACCTCAAACCGGTCCAAACTCTAGCCCGCGATGCCTTTGCCTCTCGACTCGGCCTCCGAATTCTCCAAATCTAACAAAAACCACATTCATGCCGTCAACATAAGTTAAAGGAACAAAGCCCACGCGAAAATAATCAAATTACATCAAAAATCCCGAAATTGGCCAAACCCGACCCCCGGGCCCACGTCTCGGAATTCGATAAAAATCACATCACTAGAATTCTTATCCTCCCACGAGTTTATACATATCAAGAACATCAAAATCAGACCTCAAATGACCCCTCAAATCCCCAATGAAAACTCTCCAATTTCAAGCCTTAAATTCCAATAATTTCATGTCTAATCAGTGAGAAAATGCCATAGAATCGAGTATTGAGTTCAAAAACCTTACCTCCAAGCGTTACCCCTTGAATCCCTCTTCAAATCCTCTCAAAAAGCTCCAAGCCTATCTCAAAAATGGAGGAAATAAGCTGAAAATCGCGAAGATGGCCTTTTATACTTTCTGCCTAGGCATCTCGCACCTGCGGCTCCTTTTTACGCATCTGCGGACCGCTTCTGCGGTCATAATAACCGTACCTGCGGTCTTCACTTAAGGGCCCAACTTCCGCATCTGTGGTTAAAACCTCGGCCGCAGGTGCGATAGAGGCTCCGCACCTGGGATCAAGCTCCAACTGACAAAAAACCGCTCCTGCGACCTCCTCCATGCATTTGCGACATCGCACCTGCGGTCCCCAATCCGCAGGTGCGGAAACAACAGAAACGGAAAATTCTACAGCTCCACTCAAATCCCAAATCTTCCGCCAACCATCCAAATCTATTCCGAGGCCCTCAGGACCTCAACCAAACATACCAATAAGTCACATATCAACATTTAAACTCACACCAAAACCTCGGAAAACTCAAAACAACATCGAAAAACCAAATCACCCTCGGATTCAAGCCTAAGGATTCCAAAGCTTTCGAATTCCGCAAACGATCAAAAAGCCTATCAAACCTCATCCGAATGACCTGAAATTTTGCACACACGTCCCAAATGACAAAATGAACCTACTCCAATTTCCGGAATTCCATTCCGACCCCGATATCAAAATTTTCACTACCAACCGATAAACTCCAAAATTCCAATTTTGCCAATTCAAGCCTAAATCTACCACGGACCTCCAAATTGCATTCCGATCGCGCTCTTAAGTCCCAAATCACCTAACAAAACTATCCGAACCATAAAAACCAAGTTCCGAGATCATTTACTCACAAGTCAACTTCCGGTTGACTTATCCAATTAAAGCTTCCAAATAACAGACTAAGTGTCTTATTGCACTCCATGACCACTCTGAACATAGAACAACCAACACGATATGATGAAATACAGATGAGCAACACATAAAGAAGTAGAAGTGAGGGAAATGGAGCGGTAACTCATGAAACGACCGGTCGGGTCATTACATCCTCCCCCTCTTAAACAAACGTTCGTCCTCGAACGAGTCAAGAAACATGCCAGAAGCCTCAAACAGGTGAGGATATCTGCTCTGCATCTCCCACTCGATCTCCCAGGTAGCCTCCTCCACGGGCCGACCTCTCCATTACACTTTCACTGAAGCTATATCCTTTGATCTCAACTTTCGAACCTGACGCCCCAAAATAGCCACTAGCTCTGCGTCATAAGTCAAATCACTGTCTAACTGAACCGTGCTGAAGTCCAAAACATGAGACGGATCGCCAAGATATTTCCGGAGCATAGAAACATGAAATACCGGGTGCACACTCGACAAGCTAGGTGGCAAGGCCAGCTCATAAGCCACCTCCCCAATCCGCCGAAGCACCATAAAAGGCCCAATGAACCGAGGACTCAATTTACCCTTCTTCCAAAATCTCATAACACCCTTCATGGGTGATACCTTTAGAAGAACCTTCTCCCCAACCATGTAGGACACATCACGAACCTTTCTCTCAGCATAACTCTTTTGTCTTGACTACGCTGTACGAAGCCGTTCCTGAATCACCTTCACCTTGTCCAAAGCATTCTGCACCAAGTCTGTACCCAAAAGCCTAGCCTCACCCGGCTCAAACCAACCAACTAGAGATCTGCACCGCCTCCCATATAAAGCCTCATATAGAGCCATCTGAATACTTGACTGATAACTGTTGTTATATGCAAACTCCGCGAGCGGTAGAAACTGATCCCATGATCCTCGAAAGTCAATGACACAAGCGCGCAACATGTCCTCCAATATCTGAATAGTGCGCTCGGACTGCCTGTCCGTGTGAGGGTGAAAAGCTATGCTCAACTCAACCTGAGTACCCAACTCTCGCTGCACCGCTCTCCAAAACTGCAAAGTGAACTGAGTACCTCTATCTGAAATGATAGAAAATGGGACACCATGCAAGCGAACAATCTTCCAGATATCAATCTCTGCTAACCACTCTGAAGAATAGGTAGTACACACAGGAATGAAGTGCGCGGACTTGGTCAGCCGATCCACAATCACCCAAATAGCATCGAACATCTTCAAAGTCCCTGGGAGTCCAACTACAAAATCCATGGTGATCCGCTCCCACTTCCACTCTGGAATATCCATCTGCTGAAGCAAGCCACCCGGCCTCTGATGCTCGGATTTCACCTGCTGACAATTGAGACACCGAGCGACAAATACCACAATATCCTTCTTCATTCTCCTCCACCAGTAATGCTGTCTCAAATCCTGATACATCTTCGCGGCATCCAGATGGATGGAATATCGCGAGCTATCGGCCTCCTCTAGAATCAACTCCCGAAGCCCGTTTACACTGGGCACACATATCCGACCCTACATCCTCAATACCCCATTATCACCAATCGCTACATCTATGGCCTCGTCATGCTGAACTCTGTCCTTAAGGACAAGCAAATGAGGATCATCATACTGGCGCTCCCTGATGCGATCAAACAGGGAAGACCGAGAAACCACACAAGCTAAGACCCGACTGGGCTCCGAAATATCCAGCCTCACAAACCGATTGGCTAAGGCCTGAACATCAACTGCAAGAGGTCTCTCCCCAATAGGATTATATGCCAAACTACCCATACTCACCGCTTTCCTAGTCAAAGCATCGACCACTACATTGGCCTTCCCCGGATGGTACAAGATAATGATATCATAGTCCTTTAGCAGCTCCAACAATCTCCGTTGCCTCAAATTAAGATCCTTCTGCTTGAACAAGTGCTGAAGGCTACGATGATCAGTAAACACCTCACAAGACACACCATACAGATAATGCCTCCAAATCTTCAGCGCGTGAACAATGGCAACCAAGTCTAGATCATGAACATGGTAGTTCTTCTCATGGGGCTTCAATTGACGAGAAGCATAAGCAAATCACTCTACCCTCCTACATCAACACACACCTAATACCAACTCTCGAAGCATCAAAATACATTGTATATGAACCTGAAGTTGATGGGAAAACTAACGCTGGAGCTGTGGTCAAGGCAGTCTTGAGCTTCAGAAATCTCGCCTCACACTCATCCGACCACATGAAAGGCGCACCCTTTTGATTCAGCTTGGTCAAGGGTGATGCAATAGATGAAAATCCCTGAACGAACCGACGGTAATAACCCGCCAATCCAAGAAAGCTGCGAATCTCTGTGGCTGAGGACGGTCTGGGCCAACTCTGAACCGCCTCTATCTTCTTCGGATCAACCTAAATACCCTCACTGGACAACACATGCCCCAAGAAAGCCACTGAACTAAGCCAAAACTCACACTTGGAGACCTTTTCATAAAGCTTCTCCTCCCTCAACCGCTGCAATACCACTCTCAAATGCTCCGCGTGCTCCTCCTGACCACGCGAGTACACCAGAATATCATCGATGAATACGATGACAAACGAGTCGAGATAAGGTCGAAACACGCTGTTCATCAAATGCATGAACGTTGCTGGGGCATTGGTCAGCCCAAAAGACATCACAAGGAACTCATAATGACCATATCGGGTCATGAAAGCTGTCTTAAGAATGTCCAAGTCCCTGATCTTCAACTGGTGATACCCTGAACGAAGATCAATCTTGGAGAACACCCTCGCTCCCTGAAGCTTGTCGAATAAATCATCAATACGAGGCAAAGGATACTTGTTCTTGATTGTGACCTTGTTCAACTGCCTATAATAATTGCACATCCTCATCGTGCCATCCTTCTTCTTCACAAATAGAACTGGCGCACCCTAAGGCGACACACTAGGCCGAATAAACCCCTTATCAAGGAGTTCCTGAAGCTGCTCCTTCAATTCCTTCAACTCCACCGGTACCATACGATACGGTGGAATAGAAATGGGCTGGGTGCCCGGCACCAAATCAATACCAAAGTCAATATCCCTGTCCGGTGGCATGCCCGGCAGGTCTGTAGGAAAAACATCCGGAAAGTCCCTCACTACCAGGACTGAATCAATACTAGGAGTCTCTGCACTGACATCCCTCATGAAGGCTAAGTAAGAGAGAAAACCCTTCTCAACCATTTGCTGGGCCTTCAAAAATGAGATAACCCTACTGGGGACAAAATCAATCGAACCTCGCCACTAAATCCGTGGCACACCCGGCATAGCCAGCGTCACTGTCTTAGCATGACAGTCCAAAATAGCACGATACGCAGATTACCAATCCATGCCCAATATCACATCAAAATAGACCATACAAAGAAACAGAAGGTCCACTCGGGTCTCCAAACCCCCAATAGTCACCACACACGACCGATATACATGGTCCACAACAACAGTATCGCCCACTGGAGTAGATACATGAACATATGACACAAGAGACTCACGGGGCGTATCCAAATAACGAGCAAAATATGATGACACATATGAAAAAGTGGAACCGGTACCAAATAGCACAGAGGCATCTCTGTGGCAAACTGAGACGATACCTGTAATCACAGCATCTGAAGCAATAACATTGGGTCTGGTTGGGAGTGCATATAAACGGGCCTGAACACAACCTGATCAACCTCTACCTCTGGGGCGACCTCTAGCTGACTGTCCTCCACCCCTAGCTGGGTGGGTGGGTGGTGAAGTAACCGGTGCCGAAGTCGATGGCTGACTCCTCTACTGAGACGGACCGCCAAGATGACACGGACAGTGTCTCCACATGTGCCCCAACTCTCCACACTCATAACAACCCCCAGGTGCTGGAGACGGGGACTGAAGGGAACCCCTAGCACCGGGATGACTAGCAGAAGAACCTGGCATAGAAGAGTCTTGAACTGATGTAGCACGAGACGAACTCTGGGCTAGAAGGGAACGAAGTGAGGAATGGCTCTGATGAGAACTATGAGAACCATGGCCCGATGATGTCCCACGATAAACTGGGCGAGCAGACTGCACATGCCTGAATGGACGGCCTCTGCCATGCTGAAACTGACCCCCATGAGGAGTACCACTGAATCCACCCTGACCAGGAGGCCTCTTAGCCTCCCTCTCAAACCTCTCCTGACCACGAACCATCTCAATCTGTCGAGCTATGTCAGCAACCTCATCAAAGGTAGCACCAGATACTCTCTCTCTGGTCATAAGCAACCGAAGCTGAAAACCGAGGCCATCTATAAACCTCCTAATCCTCTCTCGGTCTGTGGGAACCAACTAGACCGCATGACGAGCCAACTCAGAGAACCACATCTTGTACTGTGACACAGATCTATCTCCCTGGCGAAGCTGCTCAACTGCCTGCGCAGCTCCTCTCGGCGGGACTCAGGTACAAACTTCTCTAGGAAGAGAACGGAGAACTACTGCCAAGAAAGGGGTGCTGCGCCAACTGTCCTACGCCTCTCATAAGCCTCCCACCATCTAAGTGTAGCCCCGAAGAACTGGAAATTAGTGAATGAGAACCCACTAGTCTCTAGAATACCTGCGGTCCGAAGCATCCTCTGACACTTATCCAAGAAATCCTGAGCATCCTCACCCTCAACACCACTAAATGACGGAGGCTGAAGTCTACCAAACCTCTCCAACCTGCGCTGCTCATCCTCTGGCATAACAAGAGCTACATAGTCCTGAGCGGCTGCAACCGGCTGGGCTGGAGGTGCCCACGGTGGCTGAAGTCCCTACACGACATGCTCAGGTGTGCGAGCGGCAGGAGTCTGAGTACCTCCCCCGGCCTGAGAAGTAGCTGCGGCCGTACTAACTGAGACCGCCTGAGCCAGGCCAGTGCACACTGATAGAATCTGGGCCAGGGCCTCCTGAAGGCCTAGGATAACAATAGGCACAGCCGGTGCCTGAGCTGGTACTGCTGGAGCTACGCAACTGGGACCTGATCCTGAACTGGGGCGACTAGCGGATCTGCAGGTGTTGCCCTAGCTGCTGTGCGGGCTACACCCCTGCCCTTACCACGGCCTCGACCGCGTCCTCGACCTCTAGTGGCCCCAGCTGGTGGTACTGGTGGTCGTCCGTCCTGACCGGTAGCACGTGTCCTCACCATCTGTGAGAGAATAGAATAACAGAAGTTTAGTTACCAGAATCAATAGATTAGCACGATAGGAATTCAAGAATATGAAGTTTTTCCTAAAGGTTTTGCAGTCTCCCGAGGATAAGCATAGACGTCTCCATACCGATCCGCGAGACTCTACTAAACTCGCTCATGACTCGTGAGACCTATGTAACCTAGGCTCTGATACCAACTTGTCACGACCATAAAATTGACCCGGTCGTGATGGCGCCTATCGTGAAACTAGGCCAGCCGACAAAAACCTAAATACAAACAGAATCCCATAAAAGTCATTTTAAGCCATTAATTAACAAAATATCTCATAATATAAGTTTAAATAACCAGTGCGGAAGAAAATAACACAAGCCCGACATCAGGTTGTCACCAGTCATGAGCAACTACAAAATCCGTCTAAGTACAAGAAGGTCTAACAAAGTCTGGAAGACAATACTAATATATAATCTAGGGGAGATATGACGGAGAAGAACATGGCTGCGAACGCCATGCAGCTACCTTGTCGACTCCAAGACCCGCTGAGAGAAACGATCAATGCTCGCTATCAACACCCACAACTCCTGGATTTACACACAAGGTGCAGGGAGTAATGTGAGTACGCCAACTCAGTAAGTAATAAAAGTAAAAGCAGCTGAGCAGTAAGAAAACAGATAATTCCACGTCGTAACACTACAGCAAAACAGTATATTTCCAAAATAGTACAGAAATCAATTAACTCGTAAAAACAGACTCAGTTTCGAGTAAAAGCCTTTTCTAACATCTTAAAATAGTTTCAAACAAGTGATGAAAATAGTGAATAAAAATGATAGAGAACGTAAACAGCCCCTCGGGCAAGACATGTACCATAAACCGTCCCTCGGGCAAAATATCAACAGAACTAGCCCCTCGGGCTACCTCACAATCACTCATAATCAGCCCCTCGGGCAACATCACATCACACACACTGGGTACCCGCGCTCACTGGGGGTGTTCAGACTCCAGAGGGGCTCTTACAGCCCAAGCGCTATCATAAGCCATCTCGTGGCATAATATATCAGGCCCTCGGCCTCTTATATATCACAAATCAGTACAACATACTATGGCGTGTAGCTCGATCCCATGATATCCTCACCACACAGGCCCTCGGCCTCACTCAGTCAGAAACCTCTCAAGCCACTCGGGCTAACAGTAAAACAGGTACTTGGCCCAAAATATCATTTATAAAATCAAACAGAATAAATAGAACCGAGTTATGAAATCAGTAAAACATTGCATGAATGAGTGTAGATACTAAACCAAAATAGTGAGGAAACAGTAGTAGAAAGCCCCTAAGGGTCCAAACAGTCGGCACAAGGCCCAAACACGGCATTCAACCCCAAACATAGTAATGCTTTCCAAAACACAATAATATCAAACAGTTTTCAATCAAATACGCGACTTAATAGTCATACGGGACGGACCAAGTCACAATCCCCCAATCGTGCATGACCCCACGCTCGTCATCTAACGTGTGCGTCACCTCAAAGTAGTGAGATGATGTGAAATCTGGGGTTTCATACCCTCAGGACAACATTTACAATCATTACTTACCTCAAACCGGTCCAATCTCTAGCCCGTTATGCCTTTGCTTCTCGACTCGGCCTCCGAATGCTTCAAATCTAACCAAAACCCGATTCATGCCATCAATATAAGCTAAAGGAACAAAGCCCATGCAAAAATAATCAAATTACATCAAAAATCCCGAAATTGGCCAAACTCAATCCCTGGGCCCATGTCTCGGAATTCGATAAAAATCACATCACTAGAATCCTTATCCTCCCACGAGTTTATACATACCAAGAACATCAAAATCGGACCTCAAATGGCCCCTCAAATCCCCAATGAAAACTCTCCAATTTCAAGCCTTAAATTTCAATAATTTCACGTCTAATCAGTGAGAAAATGCCATAAAATCGAGTATTGAGTTCAAAAACCTTACCTCCAAGCGTTACCCCTTGAATCCCTCTTCAAATCCTCTCAAAAAGCTCCAAGCCCGTCTCAAAAATGGAGGAAATAAGCTGAAAATCGCGAAGATGGCCTTTTATACTTTCTGCCCGGGCATCTCGCACCTGCGGCTCCTTTTTACCTATCTGCGGACCGCTTGTGCGGTCATAATAACCGCACCTGCGGTCTTCACTTAAGGGCCCAACTTCTGCATCTGCGATTAAAACCTCGCACCTGCGGCCCCGCAGGTGAGATAGAGGCTCCGCACCTGCGATCAAGTTCCAACTGACCAAAAACCGCTGCTGCGACCTCCTCCACGCATCTGCGTCATCGCACCTGCGGTCCCCAATCCACAGGTTCGGAAACAACAGAAGCAGAAAATTCTACAGCTCCACTCAAATCCCAAATCTTCCGCCAACCATCCAAATCCATTCCGAGGCCCTCGGGACCTCAACCAAACATACCAACAAGTCACATACCACTATTTAAACTCACACCAACCCTTGGAACACTCAACACAACGCCGAAACACCAAATCACCCTCGGATTCAAGCCTAAGGATAACTTTCGAGTTCCGCGAAACGATCAAAAAGCCTATCAGACCTCATCCGAATGACCTGAAATTTTGCACGCACGTCCCAAATGACAAAACGAACCTACTCCAATTTCCGAAATTCCATTCCATCCCCGATATCAAAATTTCTACTACCAACCGGAAAACGCCAAAATTCCAATTTTGCCAATTCAAGCCTAAATCTACTACGGACCTCCAAATTGCATTCTGATCGTGCTCCTAAGTCCCAAATCACCTAACGAAGCTATCCGAACCATAAAATCCAAGTTCCGAGATCATTTACTCACAAGTCAACTTCCGGTTGACTTTTCCAATTAAAGCTTCCAAATAAGAGACTAATTGTCTCATTTTACTCCATGACCACTCCGAACACAGAACAACCAACACGATATGACGAAATACATCTGAGCAACACAAAAAGAAGTAGAAATGGGAGAAACGGAGCGGTAACTCATGAAACGATCGGCCGGGTCATTACATGTCCACATGGAGGGTGTATAGGCCTACATATATCACCCTTTAAACGTTCTAGAAATGTAGGAGATTCAATCCAACTTGAGCTGCTAATGGTTTAATAACCAATTTTCCTTGAGAACAAGCAGCACAGGAGAATTCCTTAAATTAAAAAATCTTCTTGTTCTTCATTGTGTGCCCATTTGTATTCTTCATTATTCTGCGCATCATGTTAGAACCCGGATGGCCCAACCGGTCATGCCAAATGATAAAATCATTAGAAGTAGTAAATCTTTTGTTTACTATGGCATGTGATTCAACCACACCAATGTTTGTGTGATACAACCCAGAAGAAAATGCGGGTAATGCACACATTTTCCCCCCGCTTTTATTGTAGTAATATATTATTTCCTTCATTAGAGGTCTCAACATGGTAGCCATTTTGGCGAATAGCTTTAAAACTCAACAAGTTTCTTTGAGACTTACTACAACACAATGCATTATTAATAGTTAATATCGTTCCTCCATGTAGTAATAAGGTCTCTCTTCCAACGCTCTCAATTAATTTTGTACTACCAGATATTGTATTAATATAGGCCTTTTTCATAACCAGATAAGAGAAAATTTTCTTTTCTCTTAATATTGTGTGAGTTGTAGAACTATCCAAAAGGCATAAATCTTCATTACTCATCTTGGATCCAATTGAAGACTGGGAATTTATTTTCTTCAAAAAAATAATAAACGTACACCATGAGAAATACGGAAAACTAACAACACCAACAATAACATAAGACAACTTAAGTACTACATGAAAATAAAAATAACTTTAGAATGAGACAAAAAAATGCTGAAATATAAATAACAACATAATTGCATTCCCCAGTAAAATGATCAAACTTTAGTTTTGAAAATCCCCAAAGAAGTCTTCAACATCCAAATGAGTAAGATCATCGAGGCCTTAAAAATCATCATCATTCAAAGAAAGATTTGCCTCGGCATTATCATTATTTTTGTTTGAAGGTCCTGCCTCAAAATCATTTTTATAGGTCAAGTGAGACACCACTGGGGAATTAGCAGAAGATGATCCAACATTATTTGCCTTTTTTTTATGGAGTTCTGATAAAGCCTGACAAAATGCTCAGGTGCATAACATTCAATTTTCCAATGACCCTTCATGCCACAGCGGTGGAAGTTACCGCTTTTGCCTCTTGAAGGAATGCTTTGAGAACCCATATTGTTCTCTCGTTTGCCATGACCAGTACGATGACGATTATTATATCATCTCTTGCTATTTCCATACCCATGTACATTCATATGGCCATGATAATTATTCTATCTTTTTTTAGACTTATCACGTCTCGCTACCATATTTGCTTCAGGAATCGGAGCTGACTCTGTGGGACGGGCTTCATAATTTTTCAGCAATAGGGTATTATATTGCTCAGCCACCTGAAGGCATGAGATCAATTCAGAATACTTGTTAAAACTCTTTCACGGTATTGCTTGTTGATACCCAATTTTTCCCTATATTATTTTCAAAACGCATATATATCTTCAAAACAATGCATGAGCATCAATTAATATTTTTGCATTTTTAAAAGATTTTTAATTAATTTATCCCAATATTTGTATTATATAAACAATTACTAATTGAATCACAAACGGTTTTATGATAATTTTATTGCTTAATTTTATCATTTATATTTATACTAAGCTTTATTTATTTCATGAATAGCCATATGTATATGTTAGGGTTATAATTGCAATAATAGCCCATGTGCGCATAATTACCTTATTTCACAAGAAAATAACCTTCTGTATTTTTATAATATTAAGTAATTATTTTAAATCATTTTTATGCATAAAAAATCATTTTTATCATTTATTAACTATTTTTACAAATTATTTTATCAATTAATTGGGTATTTAACAAATAGCCTCTTTTAATTTGGTTTAATTTCGGACCTTAGCCCAAATTATTACCCCCGGCCCAATTAAATCATAGCCCAATACCCTGACACAATTTTTAAACCCGCCCAACCCGTCAGATGAAATCCTGGCCGTTGATCTCAAAAGATCAACGATCCAGGATCATTTTCCTTTTTCAATTAACCCCTAACACCCTTAACCCTAATCATTTTCTTCCACCCCGCCGCCCTTGAATCCCTCCTCCTCTCTTCTCTCTCAAACTCTCCCATAACCCTAGCCCGCCGTCACCGGAAACCCTTCAATTCATGGGGCTTCCCTTTGATTTTAGGCCCCATCCGGCCTCCTATCTCTACTGGCTATTCGATTTCTTTGTTGTTTGATGGAATCCCGAAGAGATTTAACACAGACTTGGCTTCAACTCTTCATTTTCTCGATGAACCTACCTGTGTTCATCTCTATGTTTGTGAGTGCTGTTATCTTCATGTTTATGGCTTAAGCCTCTGGTTCCAAACCGGATTTTTTCTCACCTCTGTCATTTTTTAAAACCCTAATCACTTTCTACTCGAGTCTGTTCGGATCTCTATAGATCTAAGATGATTTTGAGTTTATCTGATATTTCTCTTTAAAATCTTCTGTTTTTCTTGTTATTAATCGATTTTAGCTTTTCTCTAAAGCTAGGGTTTCATCTTTACGTTTTCTGCAAAAATTTTCTAAGGAGTTTGAGTATTTTAACTCTGCTTCTCTTTGTTTGCTCGACTGGTTATCATATCTATGTTCTAATCCCTAGGGTTTTTAATCATTTCGCTGTTTGTACTGATATTTGCCCGTTATTCCTTAGCCCTGTCAATTAACAGAGAATAACTGATTCTTATTTGCCTAATTTGAGTTCGAAATTATATTTTCTGTTGAAATTAGTATTTCTCTGCGATTTTACATATTCTTTCCTTATTTGTGACTCATAATTGGTACTACTCACCTTAATTATGTTACTAGCCTAATTTATGGGATTTGATTGTTTTAACCGACCCCTAGATGGTCTTTGATTAATTTGTTTACCTTATTAAACCTCAAACTTGGTTGTTAATTTATTCTCCCTCATTTAAGGGGTCTTTCTCGGATCCTGCTATGTTAATTGATTGGGTCTAGCCCTAATTAACTGGTTAATTTGATTTGCATACCTTATTTGTGAACTCTTAATTTTCTTTCCCTTATTTGTTTTACTCTGCTGAATGCTATAAAAATCGCCCCATTCTGATTTTTAAAACACACGAACACATACGGAAAGATACAGAAACACCTACACACATAAACTCTTACTCTTACTCACACACTCACAACCGTAGTTTTTTCTGTCACTTCTATTTGCTGCACTGTCTAGCCGGCAAGCCAAGGCTAGACTCTTGGATTCTACTTGCCTTCACCTTCCTGTTTGCTATCTCCTTAACTGGTATGCCTCCATTTCTATTATCATTCTATATTCTATGTAGTTAAACTTCAACATGCTTCTGTTTGCCCCCATGTTTCCCTACTTATTGCCCTCTTAACCAGCATGACTTATTTCCTGTTAACTTGCCCTGTCTTATATGTTAGTATGGTTTGTATACTTGAGTATATTCCTGTTTGATCCATGACACTTGTTTATCTGTTTCTCAACTAGCATGCCCCAATTCCTGTCCTGTTTTTATGTGCTGATAATTTACCTTAGCATGTTCCTGATCAATTTATGGTTTCTGTGAACTTCTTTCAAGAATAATATGCTTATTCCTGCTACCTTTTCTGTATGGCTGTCTGATTAGTCATTTGACTTCAGAATGTTTCTCTCTGCTAAATACATGTCTATATGATTCCACCTAGTAATAGTTAATAGACTAAGTCAACTCCGGCAATGTGAAACCTTGTTTGACTCAATTGTGACCCTGTTCTGTCTATGATTCTAGTGATCCTGTTTTGTTGTGATTGTTTAACTACTGGTAACTATATCTGAATCAATTTGCTGAAATATGGTTCTGTTCTGTTTGCAACTTGTTTCTATTCACTTCTGAAAATAAACTTTTTTTTCTTCATAAAACTATCCCCTACCCTTGTATACTGTTTTCAAACTCATACTCATAGCTATCTAGGGTCCTGCCACCCCCAGTGTGAGCACTGCCTAGGATTTATGAGACTCCTCCGAACTCTGACACACTGAGGCTAGCCTTCCAAACTCTTTACACAACTGTTTCTTTGAAAAGGTTCTGGTGTGAGCATTGCCCAGGGTCCCCGAGGCCCTTAGGAACTTTGACACACCAGAAGCCCATTTTGTGTATTGTGGACTACCTGTGGACATTAGACTTGCTTGCTTGAAGGCCTGGTTTCCAGGTTGACATTGGGTCTGCCAAGGCTCCCTATAGTATAATGATTTTTCCTTGTATTGGTCTGTAATAATAATGTAATAATCCTTGTAAAAACAGATATGGGGTTATTAGTAAAAGTTGGGGAGGGATCTTTATATATATCTTTTATCAAATTCGGGTAGAAATCATGCCTATAGGTTGTTGTGGTGATTCTTTATGTGCATGTCATTAGAAACCATGCCTATAAAAGTTATCTCATTACTTTTAATCCTGAATTTTCAGACTTTGCATCCTAGAAATCCTGCTTCTAGGTCATGTATCAATTCTGAATCAAAGAACTATATTTCAAAAATCTCCCTGTGTGCATTAGAGATCATGTTTCTAGGACATTCTTTATTGAACTGGCTTGGCAACTTATTAACGCCTTTACTCACCTATATATCATTCCTATAGGGAATGTATAAAATCAGTATTAATACTTAGATATCATGCCTATAGGGAATAATGTTTGTAACCCATTTCAGCACTTAGAAAGCATGCCTATAGGATTTAAAGATAAAATGTGCCTGTTAAAACTAGTAACTGGTTTACAGCATAGATACCATGTCTATGGGGTTCTGACCGACTATCACTTAGGCAAACTTATAGGTTAATTAAAATTCTGGGTCTAAAAACTGTGATTGCTTGTTTGAAATATGCCCGGATTCAGAGTATTAACAAAATCAGTAGGCAAACTGATAGGTACTCGTCTGCTCGCTTTAATAAAACTTCTATATATTCTGTTTGTGTCCATTTAGATATCCTGCCTATAGGATCCTAAAATCATTTAAAATTGCTTGTTTGAACAGCGTGCATTTGTTTGTCTATTTGTGGAGGTTAACATGAGCCCACTTAATTGCTCCTTATGTGATAGTCCTACTTGACTTTTATTTGTCGCTTAGTTTTCTCGTTTTAAACAACATAGGTGAGTCTAGAACCACCTTAAGTAGAGGTCATAAATACCTCCAGGGACAGAGGTAAGGGACGGGTAGTGCACGCATAAGGTACGTACTGGATGTTATTAGAACGCTTAGGTAATAATTAAAAAGGGGAGGGTAGTTGGGTAGTAAAGGAGATGATGACCTGTGCGCTAATGCTACGCGTAACACCTCAATTTGGGGAAGGTTACCTAGTATTGCATGGAAGTGATCTTATAGGCTAATAAACTTAGGACCCCTGTAATTCCCGTTTTAATATAATCTCTATTTGTTTAAACTGCTTTATTTCCTTAAAGACTAATTCGCTTAAATTGAGCTTGGCCGGGACACACCGTTGTAAACCTCGAGGGGTGCCTAACACCTTCCCCTCAAGGTAATTTTGAGCCCTTACCCAATCTCCGGTAGTGTAAACTGGTTTCACGAGTTAATTGTTCTAGGTGCCCTAACGCAGCTTAAACCGTTAGGTGGCGACTCTTCAAATTTCTTACCCAATTCCAAAAGGAAAGGAGTTGTCCCAAATGTCAAAACCCGGACTCCGCAGGAAAAAGGGGGCGCGACAGAGACAGATGTATACTTCTCGTTCAGAGCATTATTTGTAGTATTCGTAGACTATTCGTGAGTTGTGGCACCAATTCTGGGTGGAATTTATTTCGGTTTTCGTTGTTAGTATAAAGATAATCTTTTAAACCGTGTTCTTTCGCATTTATTTCCGCTGATTTACTTTTGTTAAGTTAAATATTAAAAGATAAAGAAAAAAAGGGTGAAATAGTCTGCAACGTTGGCTTGCCTAGCGAGTACAATGTTAGGCGCCATCACGGTCTCGACGGTGGTAAGTTCGGGTCGTGACAAAAAATCTCTATTAAATTAATGAGACTTATATAACATCGAATAACTTTTTTGTTCTATATTTTTCTTTATTATATTATCCAATATTTAGTATTATTGCATTGTTAATAGAAATTTTTGTTAGCATATTACTTTATTTAAATTTTGTATGCTACATTCTTTTTATAATATAATAGAAGATATATATTATTTTATTTTATATTATTCTATTATTCTTAATAATATTTTCAGATTAAATAAAAATTTATTTTTAAAAGATAAACAAAAAATATTTAAAAAACAAAGAAATTTTGAATTGGCAGTTTTTTATTTTTTGAAATTTTAGTTTTTTATTTTAAAAAAATTTATAAACTCCAACTTGGAACTACTCTCCGATTTGAATGGATTGTAAAATATTTTATTTTATTATTTTATAGATATTTAGATTCAAAAACAATAACCAATATCTAATTATTAACTAATTATGGCATGTGCCTTTTTTCTAGGCTATCACTTGGCTTAAGGAGAGGGCTTTTTCCTCTCTTTTTAATAATATATAGATTAGATCCCATGATAAGTGGATCACACATATTTAGCCTTAGATTAAGTAAATAATTGATATTCTTTTGTACTATATATAAATGTTGCTCATGGCAAGGAATGAAATACACACGAATCATTCAACCATTATCTCTTTCACAGCTCTGAGGTTGATACTACTAGCCCGTACTTCTCCATTATTCAGACCATCCCAGCCATTCACTTGTTCCCATCAAATTGAATGGTGCCATGTCCTTCTAATTAGATAACTTTCTTGAAACCTAATGTCATGTCGTGACAGAAATTATATTAACTATTTGATTGAAGGAATAAATTTGCTCTATGATAAAAATAAAAAGAAAAAAATTAGGAAGGGCACACTTTTTAAATTAATTGAGAACATATAAGCCATGTTATCAGAATTTGTGTTTAAAATTTTCGTCTTAGATCAACCCAAACAAATTTCAATTTGTGGCTTGTATTAACTTCTATTCTTTTGCCAAAAAAAAAAAGAAAATAAGTATATTTATGAAATGGAAACACAAGGGGTAATATGTTATATAGAATGATAAATAGATAGTGACTATTCATATAGCCGATTCCAATTATCTTGGAATCATACGTAATTGTAGTTGTTCCTCTAAAAATCAACTAAAATTACCATATCAACAAAGTATAAGCTCTATGAAATTTTTTGAAATCGTCTTGGTACACAGTTCTAAACGAGACACAACAATATGCAATATATTAAAAGATAATTCTAATAAAATGCTCATCGAATTAAGACGGTGTACATTTATTCATGATCCATATCTTAAAATTATATTTTGGCATCCGTGTTCTTAAGTTTATTTAATTTCTATTTTTATTTAGGTAACTATGCCAAACAAATAGAGGGTGATGACTTTAAGAGAATGCTATTAATATGGACAATTGAAAGTCTTCATTCAAAAGCCTTTCTTTATTGGGAAAAAAACACCGTCCATATTAATACTACTAGCCTTAAGGTACGCGTTTTGCGCGTGTACCCATGTATTGAATATAGAATTTTTTAAAAATTATGTAAATATTAATAAATAATATATTTGTGTTATAAAATAAAAATAAAAACAAAAATTCCTAAAAATAATGAATATTTATCATATTTAGTTGGCTCGATAAATAAAAAAATATGACTTATCAGATTGTCTTATTTTTTTCTCTGCCTCCCTCTATCGTTCTCTTCTATATTCTTAATTATTTGTTTGTTAATTGTCTTTCTTTTTAAGTATCATTTTAAAATATTATACAAAAACTTAATAAAATGAAAAATATTATTTGAGCAGATAATTAAAGAGTTTAAAGATAATATCAAATGAATTATACTTATTTTAAGATATAAAAAAATTGTGATCATGTTAAAATATTCAGATAAGTAAATAATTTATTTAAGTTAAAATCTCGATTGCTTTTAAAATTCTAAATATCAAGACCTCCAACATAGTTCAGAGAAGGAAGGATCCAAAAGGTAAAATATTGATGAATATATCACTTATGAATATTTCTCTTTATCAATTCTATTTCACTTGTCAAATAGAGGTTAAGTAAAATTGGAGAGAGTTGTAAGATGTTAAGGATTTATGTGTGGGGTCATGTCTTTGGAAGCTTATGCCTCAAGCGCGCGACTGAACACTTGGTAAGACCTTTCTTCCTTTCTTACCAAAGATGACCCCTGCATCCTTTAATGAGAGTGAAGGTAATGCCGGAGAAATCAAACATGTACTTCAAATAGTACACATGTCGTGCCACCCCTCAAAGATGAAAGATATGCCAAGAGATAAGGACCACCTAAAGGTCATGCCAAATGCAATATAGGAGAGGACAAAGAAGTGGCTAGCCTCTTCAACAAAATCGGGAAAGGGATGTCCTTTTCAGATGAGTTCTATTACAAACAAGAATGCATAAAGTTAGTTCAACATTGTGAAAAACCATGGAACCGCTTTGAAGCGCAATTATTTTAGTAGTCCTTGGGCTGGAGCTTCAACTGTGGCAGCCATCGTACTTCTCATACTCACAGCTATGCAAACTGTTCTAGCTTTCACTGGCGGTGTTAAGTAGTCATTGTTCTCTAATTATATAAAAAAGTAGTCATTGTTCTCTAATTTTTTATTTCGGTCGCTTTTCATCGTGTTTTTAATAGTATTGGTTGACTGCTTTTTCTGTCCCATTCGACGAAGCAATCTTGGACCCTATATGGTAACTAGTTCATTCAACCGACAGAAATTTTCTCAGCGCTCTCATAATTGCAAAAAGCTTTCCATGCATTATTGCTGAAGAGATTGTGGCAAAAGTTAATGAAGACTGTGCATGGTAAGTTGAGTGAAGGGGCAAAACTCCTAAAAGCGAGAAGAAGCAGTTAATCCTCTGCAACTAGAGCATGTTCATGTAATAAGATAGTGTCACCACTCACTACAATTGAAAACTTGTATGTGAAAGGTAGGGGTGTGCATTCGAATCGGTTTATCGATAAATCGAATCGATTATTTGTTATCGAAATCGAAATCGAAAAAATCGAAACCTTATTGAAACGATAACGATAAGCATATGTACAAATCGATAATCGATAAGTAATTATCAATAAGGGTCAAAATCGAATCGATAAATCGAATGCACACCCCTAGACTGTAGACACTTGTTAAATGAGTAATTACCTATTTGTGTAGATTAATATAACATACAGAATGTATATATATATTCCGCTACTATTTTGAAAGCGGCTATACAATATTATTTTCCCTAATCTATACCCTTTCCCTTTACCCTAAGTCCCTTACCCTATTATTTCCTCTACCACATTTAAGGAATGATCATATTTAAAGATCAAGGGAATGAAGTTCAAAATAATGGAAAACAGAATTAGCCGTGATGATGTGTTTTGTTTTTTTATACAGTGTTGGTGGCATACATTTGATCCCTTACTTTAGTTTTGTTGCATGTGCTTGTTGACACAATTTTTATATTATAAATGGTGTTCGTCTTATTTTAGCTTCTTTTTGTCCATATTAGTTAGGCGCGTTTATAGCGATATACTTTCCGTGGAATCCCGCAAATTTTCTTATTGGTGTAATCGATAACCGAATCGATAAGCCCCCAAAATCGATAAATCGAAATCGAAAAAATCGAAACCTTATTGAAACGATAACGATAAGCATATGTACAAATCGATGATCGATATGTAATTATCGATAAGGGTCAAAAAATCGAATCGATAAATCGAATGCACACCCCTAGTGAAAGGCAACCGCCAACCAGATCATGTTATGCATTGATTAAACACAGTTATAAATATATTTTTATATGAATTACACTTATATTATACATTCCCTGGCTATTTTTAGTTTAAGAGATAAGATGGGCGATTATTTAAGTTAATTCTTGTTGAAAATTCAATATGTGAAAGGCAGCTAGTCCAATGCAATTAGAGTCGGTTCATGTAATAAAATAGCGACACCACCAGGCCATTTTCTATTAGAAACTAATAGCGTGAAAGGCAGTTGGTCCGTTGACTTTAGGATAATATACTTAGTATGAAATGATGTCATTTATTTCAACTTGACAATCCAATTATGCACCTCACTTCATTGACTTGATCAATAGTCAAATCTGCACCATTATTAACTCATTCTCTGATCAAAATTCCTTTCCATCTTTAGACATTATCGATAGTCAACTTCCGCTAAATTATCATTTGCGAAAGTTATTTTATAATCAACACACCTTCCCATCAATAGGCAACTGGTAGGAGCTTTAAAGGCATAAGTTGCATAAGTTGAGGTTATTTTATAATCAACACAACTTCCCCTCATATCGAATATAGCTTATATATATATATAATATATATATACTTACGCTATACTATGCACTAAGTATAAGTGTATTACGTAATATTATATCGAATATAGCTTATATATATATAATATATATACTTACGCTATACTATGCACTAAGTATAAGTATATTAGGTAATGTTATATCGAATATATATACTTACGCTATACTATGCACTAAGTATAAGTGTAGTAGGTAATATTATATCGAATATAGCTTATATATATATAATATATATACTTACGCTATACTATGCACTAAGTATAAGTGTATTAGGTAATATTATATCGAATATAGCTTTTATATATATATAATATATATACTTACGCTATATTATGCACTGAGTATAAGTGTATTAGGTAATGTTATATCGAATATAGCTTATATATATATATATATATATATATATATATATATATATATATATATATATATATATATATATATATATATATATATATATATATTATATATATATATATA
>NC_031993.1:46793875-46794164 GCF_001879085.1 Nicotiana attenuata
TATATATATATAATATATATACTTACGCTATACTATGCACTAAGTATAAGTATATTAGGTAATGTTATATCGAATATATATACTTACGCTATACTATGCACTAAGTATAAGTGTAGTAGGTAATATTATATCGAATATAGCTTTTATATATATATAATATATATACTTACGCTATACTATGCACTAAGTATAAGTATATTACGTAATGTTATATCGAATATATATACATACGCTATACTATATCTACATATATATACTGTACACTTAGTATATATATATATATATATAT
>NC_031993.1:46794173-46802028 GCF_001879085.1 Nicotiana attenuata
AATTACTTTGTGTGGACTAGTCATGGAGAGATCGATGGTAGCCATGGGATATTTCATAACATGGTTGTGGGTGAAAGTAGTAGGTCGGTGGAGAATACAAATCGTGATTCTAGAATTCATGATATGGTTGCGGATGCTTTTGGAATGCACTTTGGGGGTGAGCCCAATGAAAATGTTGAACAAACTCCTAATGATGACGCAAAACGTTTTTATGAAGCTTTAGAGGAAGCTAGTCGTCCACTACGTAACGGAAGTCCGCACTCTGAGTTGTCTGTTGCAGTTAGATTACTAAGTATGAAATCTGATTGGAATATTTCTCAAGGAGTCATGGACTCTTTCATTGACCTTATGCGTGAACTAGTTGACCCTGATATCGAATTACCTGGTGATTTCTATAAGGCAAAGAGATTAGTTTCTAAGTTAGGACTTTCGTCAATGAGAATTGATTGTTGTGAAGATGGTTGCATGTTATATTATAAAGATGATGCGGGTTTGGACAGTTGTAAATTTTGCGAAAAGCTTCGTTTCAAGAGGCTTTCCAGTGGGAATATGGTTGCTATCAAGTCGATGCATTATTTACCTCTTATACCTAGGTTACAGAGGTTATATGCGTCGATGAGTTCTGCTCCTCATATGAGATGGCACTTTGAAAATAGAAGACCACCTGGTGTTATGTGTCATCCTTCAGATGGAGAAGCTTGGATGCACTTTGATAAGACATATCCAGATTTTGCTAGTGAACTAAGGAATGTTCGATTAGGTCTGTGTGCAGATGGCTTCACGCCTTTTTCTGTATCTGCCACACCATATTCATGTTGGCCTGTCTTTCTTACACCTTATAATCTACCACCCGAGTTGTGCATGACTAGTCCATATATATTCTTAAATTGTATTATCCCCGGTCCACGTAATCCGAAAAGTTTGATTGATGTATATTTGCAACTTTTGATTGATGAGCTAAAATAATTGTGGTACGATGGTGTTGAAACATATGACATATCAACCAAGCAGAATTTTATTTTGCGTGCTAATTTAATGTGGACAATTAACGATTTTCCCGCGTATGGAATGTTGTCTGGGTGGATACTGCTGGGAAGCTAGCTTGTCCTTACTGCATGAAAACTAGTAAAGCGTTCACTTTGAAATATGGCCGAAAGCAATCATGGTTTGATTGTCATTGTCAATTCTTGCCTCCTGATCATGAGTTTAGAAGGATGAAAAATACATTCAAAAAGAATAAAATGGAATATAATTTCCCACCTCCGATACTTTCAGGTGAGGAAATTTGGGAGAGGGTCCAGAACTTCAGTAAAGTTATTGAAGCTCCACCTTATAGATTCCCCGGATACGGTGTTACTCATAATTGGACGAAACAGAGTATATTTTGGGAGTTGCCTTATTGGAAGGATAATCTTCTCCGTCACAACCTTGATGTCATGCATATTGAGAAGAACTATTTTGACAATTTTCTCAACACAGTGATGGATGTTAAAGGTAAGACAAAGGATAACCCGAAGGCTAGAATGGACTTACAAGAATATTGCATGTGGCCTGAATTATACTTGCAGACAACAAACAATGGTAAGGTGTTCAAGCCCAAAGCAAGTTACACTTTCACTTTGGAGGAAAGACGGCAAATTTGTGATTGGGTAACGAAATTGAAGATGCCTGAGGGTTATGCGTCGAATTTTGGGGAAAAAGTTGATCTGGAGGTAGGGAAGTTGAGCCATTTGAAAAGTCATGACTGTCATGTTTTCATGGAGACTTTAGTGCCTATTGCATTTTGTGGTTTGCCTGAACGAATCTGGAAACCCATCACAGAGATTAGTTTGTGTTTCAAAGACTTGTGTTCTTCCACATTAAGGGAAGAAAACCTACTCCGGATGGATCAGAACATTCGTGTAACTTCTACTAAGATGGAAAAGATATTTTCATGTGGGTTTTTTGATGTGATGGAACACCTTCCAAT
Organism: Nicotiana attenuata; assembly: GCF_001879085.1. Taxonomy (NCBI): domain Eukaryota; kingdom Viridiplantae; phylum Streptophyta; class Magnoliopsida; order Solanales; family Solanaceae; genus Nicotiana; species Nicotiana attenuata. The sequence goes on from NC_031993.1 coordinate 46,796,143, forward strand.
CCACCTTGTACACGAGGCATGACTTGGAGGGCCTGTTCAATGCAGATGGATGTATCCCTTTGAGAGGTAATATTTTAAGTTTGATGTAATTTTCTGTTTTAATTTAAACAAATGTTCTTGGCTAACCTGAAATTATGTAGGACAATTGGCAAATGCAAACAATTTGTTAAGCAGAGGAATAGGATTGAAGGATCTATATGCGAAGCTTATCTTGCGAAGGAATTGCTCATTTTTGTTCTTATTATTTTGAGAGTAATGTGCCATGTGCTAGGAATAGGCCCAACAGGCACACGGTCGACCTTAGGAATGATCCATTATATCCGCCTATGTCCATATTCAATCAACCAGGCCGATGTTCTAAGGATGGTAGAAAGAGAAGTTTGAGTGATATGGAGTTTAAGTCAGCTACACATCACGTGTTGCTAAATTGTCCCGAAGTTGTACCATATCTCAAGTAAGTATTGATTTAGTAGTTATCAAAATATAAAAATTACTGCGATTACATCTCAATGCAACTACTAAAAATATTTGATGTGTCACGGTCACTTTATGGGTCAATTTGGCCATGATGCTGTATATACGAGTTTTGATACGTGGTTCAAACAATTTGTAAGTTTCTCCTTAAAATATTCTAACACTATGTAGGTAAACAATGTTTGGAAGTTATGCTAACTTATGAATTTTTTTAACGATATGTAGGTAAATGATCCAAATAATGGTGTAAATCAATTTTTGAAAGATGTATCTTGGGGACCTGGGGTTGAGATCACAACAATGTCTAAGTACGTTGTGAATGGTTATAAGTTTCATACAGAGGATTGCTCTAAAAATAAAAATAGCAACAACAGTGGGGTGTGGGTTCAAGGTGGTGATGGCAACCAAGATGGAGATATTGATTATTATGGTATGCTCAAAGAAATAATAGAACTAGAATATACAGGTTGGCCATTTAAGAAATTGATACTCTTTAGATGCAAGTGGTTTGACCCACATCCAACAAGAGGTACAAGAGTACACAATCAATACAACATAATTGAGGTTAATCATACGAGGGAGTATGATCGCTATGATCCTTTTATAATTACACATAATGTTAGGCAAGTGTATTATGCTCCTTATCCATTGCGGCGGAATAAGTTTGTTTGGTGGGTTGTAATAAAAACTAAGCCTGTGGGTAGGGTAGAAGTCGAGAATGTGTTAGATGTTGCATATCAAAACGATATCTCCAATGTTCACCAAATAGTGGACGAAGTTTTAGAAAATGATTTGGAACATCCCGAACACATAGTGAAAGAAGTTGATATAGATGAAGTAAGAATTATAGAAAACGAGGAAGAAGAATCAACTGATGAAGCTCGAACTAGTGAGGAAGAAGAATTCTCGGACGAGGAACTATACGTCGATGAGCTTTAAAAAGTTGGTTTCTTTAATAACTCTCGTTTATAGCTAGTTTCTTTATATGTTTCAATCTAACTATGTATTATATTATGCAGATGACAGGCAAGGGTCGAGGTAACAGTGATTCTACTGGTTCTCGGGGTCGAGAAAAAGCTAGGAAACCAAAGAGGAGGGTAGAAGATACTACTCAATCCCTTCCTGCCTCTTCACAGATGCCTGTGCCTATGCCTATGTCTGGGCCTCCACCCCAGGGCTATTCTGAGCTGCCAGCGCATCACCAGCCCACCTTCGTGCAGACGCCAGGTCTTTCTTCACAGGGCCATAGGACTATACGACCTACATACAGTCCACCTGCCTCACTACCACATAGATCGCATTCATCAGCAGCTCATGGATCGCATCGGTCCATGTCACGTCCACATGGATCACAGCCATCCGTGTCACAGCCACTCGGGTCACAGCTATCTGTGTCTCATCCCATTGAGGCCCATACAGCTATGTCGCACTCCCAGGGCTCGCAGTCCCAGGGCTCGCATCCATCTTCATCTGGGACTCCATCTATTGCAGGCCTTCGCCTACGAGATACTAGCTCTGACCCCCCTACACCTTCCACACATCCCTCCGATATACATGCTTCGGACAATGATGCTGATGATGACGTGGAGGTGCATTATGATGAATATGGCAGGATCATCATAGTCCTGAGGGTGATGGGTAAGAGTTATTTGTTATTTTTACTTTTTTTGTTTTGTACAGTTTTACTAAGATATTAATGTGTTTTTTATTTATTAAATTGCAGGTTCATCCCTAGTAATATTACTACAAGGATCATCACCAAAGCCACCAGAAAGCTTTATGATGGTCCTTATGCGACTTGGAGTGAATTCCCATTCTCGCTGAAGGAGGCAATCTTCAATCAAGTTAAGGTATAAATGTTCTTTTAAGCAATATAATTATTTATATTATGATATTTCCAACTAAATATGTATTATAGAATATAGCTTAGTTTATATATATCGAATTATATCGAATTTAGCTAATATTATATCGAATTTAGCTTATATATAACGAATATAGCTTTTATATATATTCGATAAAAGCTTAGTGCGTTAATACATAATTAATGAAAAGTTAAGCGCATTAATACTTAGCTTTTATTAGCTAATGCACTAATATATATATATATATATATATATATATATATATATATATATATATATATATATATATATATATATTAGCTAATGCATATATATATATTATAAGCAGTTAATGCACTTAACTTTTGAATAATTATTAGCTAATAAAAGCTAAGTATAATATATCTAAATATGAGCATTTCCATATAATACTTGACTTTTGAAATACAGAGCAAGTGTGTATGGGAACACCACTATAGCGCGGAAGTGGCTGCAAATTTCCATCTAAAAGCTCGAAAGCGGTTGTCCCATTGTTTCTCCAAAGCTAGGCGGTTGAACCAGAAGCCTGGCTGGTTGCTTCAGAATTTATGGGATGATTTGCAAAGGCAATGGCTTACCGCAAAGTCCTTACAGAAGAGCGAAAAAGGAAAGAAAGTCCGGGCATCTGAGAAGGGAGGATCCTTGCACACTGGAGGTGCGATCAGCCTAGGGACGATAAAACGAAGAATGGTACGTAATTGCTTAATTTATTTTAATTTTCAAAGTAAATGTATTCTGTTTATTAACTAAAATTTATGAGTTTTCAGGAAAAAAAGTTGGGGCGTCCGATGAACCAAGATGAGCTCTTCAAGGAGACTCATATTGTAAAGAAGAAGAAAGAGACGGACCAAGAAAGGTGGGTCGAGGGCTGAGCCTCGAGTGTACATGTAAGTTTTCACTTTTCATTAAAAAATTTGATTTACTTTTATATAAATTTTGAAATAGTAATTCAATATAATTTTTCTTATAGGGTCGCTTCACAGCTGAAGTGGAGCAATTCATACGTAGTCAGCCACCTAATGAGTCGGGCGCGCCAATCCAACTATCGGACGAGGATGCTGAGAGTATGTGGACGCAGGCTGCTGGCGGTCCAAAATTGGGGAAGGTATACGGGCTTTCTAATAAGAAATTTCATCGCTATAAGTGTGGAATGCAAGGAATAGGGACTTCCTCCCAAGCCGAGCAACTTGATGGGGAGAGCCTCTCCTCTATGCGGGAGACTGTACAAAAGCTCACATCCGAGCTAGAAGCCGCCAAGGAGAGAGAAAGGCTTAGAGATATGCAGTACTCTGGCATGCAAGCTCAGTACAAGGGCATGCAAGAGCAGATCAAATCTCTTCTAGCTTCTGGCAGTTTTCCGATTCCCCGGTCTCGTGAGTCATCGCCAGAGGCTCGCATTCCCCGTGCTCGTTCCTCCCGTCCTCCCCGTGATCGTTCTTCCCATCCTCCACAAATAGCCCATTCTGAATACCGTCATGGTGAAGAAAGTTCATTAGATGGTGATGATAATGATGTACAGAACAATCTTTGAACTTATTAGTTTATACTAGGGCTGTCAAATTTGGCCCAAGCCCAAATGACCCGCCCAACCCGCCCAAGGTTGGGTTGGTTATTGACCCGCCCATTTATTGAACTTAGCCCATCTTGACCCAACCCATCTCAACTCATTTAAAGTTAGGCTAATTTTTAGCCCAAATTGATCCATGAGTAAGTTTGTCAAAATATCTTAGAAATAATTTTATTTTTTGTTTAATATTTTAAATATGACCATAACAAAAGCAAAAAAGCCTTATTTAGTAATTATACAATTTATAAGAAAATAACACATATTAATTAAAGTTTAATAAGAGTTAGGCGGGTTGGGTTATGACCCGAATTTTAACCCATCTTGACCCAACCCATCTTAGCCCAAGTAACTTTTGGGAGGGTCGAATGACCCGCCCAATTATTGACTCAACCCATTTTGACCCGCCCAAAATTGACCCAACCCGCCCATTTGACACCCCTAGTTTATACTAGACAAATACAATCGATTTTCAAATGGTTTTGTAATAACAGTTAACTTATTAGTTTGGTTATCTTAAAGTATAAAGTTCTATTGAACTTTATACTTTGTTCGTTATAATGTTGTTATTATGTTGTTGTTGTTGTTATTGTTGTTGTTGTTGTTGTTGCTTTTTAGTTGTTGTTGTTGTTGTTGGCATAAAATGCCTATTTAGGAATTTTGGTAAGCTGGCAGGTGGTGTAGCTGCCAAAACAGGCAGTTCCTGCCAGCAATATACCAAAAAAGCGACCAACTTTGGTCGCTATTTGGTCGCTTCTCTATTAAAAAAAATAATTTTCTGGGAAATAGCGACCAAGGTTGGTCGCTATAACCCAGAATTCACAAAAAGCGACCAACTTTGGTCGCTATTTCCCAGAAAATAAACAATTTTTGGAAATATAGCGACCAAAGTTGGTCGCTTAATACTAAAAAAAAAAATTAATTCATGAAGTTAGCGACCAACTTTGGTCGATTATTTTAAAAAAAAATTAAAAATATTTATAGTATAGCGACCAACTTTGGTCTCTATTTTTCAGATTTTAAAATATAATATTTTTCTTTACAGACCAAAGTTGGTCGCTATTTTATGATTAATAATAAATAAATAAAACGTAATTTACATAAAGAGACCAACTTTGGTCGCCAAAATTATATTATTAAAATAATAAAGCGACCAAAGTTGGTCGCTATAGTCAATACCCGAAATATTTGGTCCTTTTACCTTAGAGACCAAAGTTGGTCGCTATTTAGCGACCAACTTTGGTCCCTAAAGTAAAGGGACCAGCAATATAGCGGCCAGGCATGTTTGGTCGCTTTTTGGTCGCTTTTAGGCCTATAAGCGACCAACTTTGGTCGCTTTTTGTGGTCGCTTTTTACCGGATTTCTAGTAGTGGATGGCGATGGCATGTATTTTTTATTTCGCCAGAACGAATTCGGTTCCCAATTTCTGACGGAGAGGAAGTGTCCCATGACGAAACCATGGGCCTCCGTGCAATGCAATCATCATGCTCTCTTCTTTTTCAAATTTCACCACAAAGAAATCCCAGCCAAGATCTATTAGTGTTAGATGTTCACTGGGATTTCATAGATGTTGTAGTTTTAATTTCATACGTGATGGGGAATTTTTTTTTCCCAAAGATTTTGACGATTAATGAGAAACGCCATGGGTGGTAGAGTCTATTCTTTTGTTCTTGGTTGAGGATGATGGGCCCAATTGTGTCGTCTGTGGTGGATTTGAATGTTGCCTCCGGTTGCTGGTATTGGATGTTGCATGTGCTTGACTTTGTCAAGTTCTTATCCGCTAGTATCTCCTTAAAGGTGTTAACCTTTTCTTTTGGAGTTGATTCAACTTCCATCGGTGTTGAATTGGTGTCCGGTGGGTCGGGGGATTTTAGTGTCGGTGGTTATAGTTGGTCATGTGCGAGGGGTGGGAGTGGGGCATCGTGGGGGTGGGGAGGGGTAATAGTTGTAGAGAGAGAAATCCTA
>NC_031993.1:46802048-46806832 GCF_001879085.1 Nicotiana attenuata
CTAGTATCTCCTTAAAGGTGTTAACCGTTTACTTTTTCGGTAGTTGGATTCAACTTCCATCGGTGTTGATTGGTGTCCGGTGGTCGGGGGAGTTTAGTGTCGGTGGTTAGTAGTTGGTCGATGTGCGAGGGGTGGGGAGGTGGGGCGAGTCTGGGGGTGGGGGGGGGGAATAATTGTAGAGAGAGAAATCCCTATTGTAGAGAGAGAAATTAGGGTTTACATCTAGAGTCTAGTAATCTTTAATATTGTATCCAATACAAGTTGCACATTATAAATGTGAGAAAGCATGGAATGTGCTCCATCTTTAATAAATGGAACAGTTTATTTTGTTGCAAAGAAATAATTCAACTTATCAAGTTAGAAAGTCAAGAAATTATTGCATATGAAAAACTGAATGCGTAAATTCCTTCATATGTATAATGTATGGTTTAAATCTGAAATGTATATAGGTCTTTGGTTGGTTGAAAGCCGGTTTTGCCAATTTGATTAACCCCCTTAGTACACTCGTTCCATATTAATTTTCCGGGTTAACAACCACTTTAAGGGAGAAATTCAAAAATAGCCAGATTTACAAGTGATCGTTCAAAAATAGCCCAGTTTCAAAAGTAATCGAAATTTAGCCACTTTTCATGTAAAGATAAATCTGAGCGAAAACACTGTTCAAAACCCGGAAAATACACCAGTATATTATGCTGGAGTTCCAGCATAAGTATACTTGAACTCCAGCATATTATACTGGAGTTCCAGGATAAGTATGCTGGAACTCCAGCATAATATGATGGAGTTCCAGCATAAGTACACTAGAACTCCAGCATAATATACTAGAGTTCCAGCAAAGTATGTCGGTCCAGTATAATATGCTGGAAGCTCATACACAAGTGCTCGAATCTCCAGTATATTATGCTGGAACTTTCCGTGTGTTGGAGTTCCAGCATAATATGCTGGAAGTTCATACACAGGTGCACCGAACTCCAGTATATTATGCTGGACCGGTCTCTGTTGCAGCAAAATAGTGGCTATTTTTCATTGACTTGGTAAACGCTGGCTATTTTTGAATGACCAGTCCGAAAACTGGCTAGACCGTGCTATTTTTACCCACTTTAATCAACCAGGTGACAAATGAAATCTTATGTTTTAAGCATCCAAGGATGTAACTTAACGGTCAATGAAACTAAAATAAACTAGTGGAGATGTGAAGGCGTGAATGGACATGCCAAATATGTCAATTAGTATCTTCATTCACCTCAGCGAAAAATGACGACCCTGTACATTACTCGACTAATAAAGTAGTAGTAGCCTACATTATACTGCAATAATTAATATTGTATTTATCCACAGTATGAATTACTTCATCTGAGCTAAATGACTACATCTTCTTTGCAGCTAAGTTATTTATTGACTAATTCTTTTTCCAGTGATTGTCTAACTGTCAGACGTTTAGAAGAGTACTAATGAGTCAGTAAAATGGTAATGTGGCATTCTGTTTCTACTCAAAGTCTGGATAAGCAAGTATTACTACTTAGGGGTTATTTTCATGAATGGTCCCTCAATTTTACATTATTGCACTAAAGTCGATAAACTATTTTTATAATGCAAAAGTCACTAACTTAACCTGAGTACCACGAATGTTATCGAACTATTTCTTAAAACCAAAAAGTCACTTAACTTTACTTAAGCATCACATAAAACTATTAACAACAAATCCAGTATAGTCCCACAAGTGAGATCTGGGGAGGATAGATAGTACGCAAAACCTTACCCCTACAGTGAATGTAGAGAAGATGTTTCCAGTAGACCTTCGGCACAAGAAAAAATAAGAATAGAACAGTAGCAACAAGCAGTAACGAAAACAAGATTAAAGAAAATAAGGTGAAAGGAACAATATGTGGTGATCGAAATCAACAATATTAGAATATAAGATTGCCACTAATAACTTTGAAAATGTCCGGAAACACACTCAACTATCTCATAACCTACAACCTTAATCTTCGACCTTCACACCTTCCTAGTAATGTAAAAATTATAAAATAGTGTTAATCATCCGTCTACTACTAAAAACTAGTAATGTGAAAGTCCATTGCAACCAAAGCCAAGTTTTGTGATAAGATATTTTCACCATTATATTGAAAACTCGTAATGTAAAAAGACAGTTAATCCGCAACCAGAGCCTGTTCATATAATAAGATAGTGTCACCACCCATTACGATTGAAAACTTGTATGGGAAAGGCGACCAGATCCTGTTATGCACCAATTAAACACGGTTATACATATCTTTTACATGGATTACACTTATAGTATAGGTCCGCCGGTTATTTTTGGTTTACGAGGATGGATGAACGATTATTTAAGTTAATTAATTCTTGTTGAAAATTTGATATGTGAAAGGCAGCTAGTCCAATGCAATTAGAGTCAGTTCATGTAATAAAATAGCGACACCACCCTGCCATTTTCTATTAGAAACTAATAGCGTGAAAGGCAGTTGGTCCGTTGACTTTAGGATAATATACTTAGTATGAAATGATGTCATTTATTTCAACTTGACAATCCAATTATGCACCTCACTTCATTGACTTGATCAATAGTCAAATCTGCACCATTATTAACTCATTCTCTGATCAAAATTCCTTTCCATCTTTAGACATTATCGATAGTCAACTTACGCTTAATTTATTATATGCAAAAGTTATTTTATAATCAACACACCTTCCCATCAATAGGCAATTGGGAGGAGCTTTAAAGGCATAAGTTGCATAAGTTGAAAAAGTTACGTTTGCAGTAGGCAAAATGCTCTTAATGATTTATTGAATTCTAGTCATCTCATGGTTTTCTTGATATCATTCCTCTTATAAATCTGCAGCCCCCTCTTATTCTTGAGGATCACAAACAAGGAAAAAAGAAGTCAAACCAAAGAGGTAACTTTATGCATTTCTCAATATTATATTCTAGCTTCGAACAAAAATTGTTGGGCTAAACCATCTCAAAGACATTTTTAACATAGTGGAATAATATCCATTTGAGTCAAACTCGCATCATTTTTATAGAAAGCCACATAAATTAAGTATCTTTACACTTTATATGTAGCCGTCTATTTATCCTTATACCTTATCTGATTTAGGCCGAGCTCGCTCTGTTTTTATGTTGACTTCATAAACTTCCATAAGGTGGGATGATCTAAAATGAAGATACAAATAAATTCAGAACATGTATGATCCAAATGTAATTTTGAGATATGGAAAAAGATAATGTACACCAGCTTCCTTTTTCCCTTGATGTCCAAACTCTTGATTTAGCTCTTTCACATTATTACATCTTAAATTTTTTTTAATTGTTATGATAAACCATATGCAACATATATCATCCTTATAAGGAAGATGAACCTCTTACATACAAGGAAGCTTTGTAGATATATATGTATATATCGTTGTGTTACATTGAAATTGTGTACTATTATACTTTTAAATATTTCTTTCCATCAACATGTAGTAACAACGAATATGAATTGAGAAAAGGAGTTTGATACAGTACCGTTGATTAAAAATTCTATCTCTCTTTGTTGTTGAATTACAGTTTGAAGAAAATTACCTAATTAGAGGTTGAGTTATACCCAATATCTATTTCTTTAACAGATCCCGCCTTATAGAAATGGTTTGTGTGGTTATTTTCTCGAGTAACTTTGAGGGGAAAAAAAATAAAAGTATAAGGGTGTTAAAATTATCACTCTATAACATACTTGAGACAGTTTCTCCTTTTTTTTCTCTCAAAAAAATGTCTACTAGCTAGTCCCTCAAAGAAATGTCTATCACTCCCTCAAAATGCCATTAGTTTAGGATGATATAAAATGAACAGTGCGTATAGATTATGAGACATGGATAATAAAGTTTATGTGTTTTCAATTACTTAAAATGTGTACCCTTCCTGATATTCTTTTAAAAAACATTTTGTTGAACAAATTAGTTCGTTCAATCTAAGAATTAAAAATTCTAACAGGATAACGTACAAGACATCTTGGTTTCTTTTCATAAGAAGAAATAACACGAGATTTCATTTTTTTGTTTTTTTGTCTTTTCTTTTCAATCAAATTCTTCAATGAATTGGATTAATAATAATAGCCATCTATGAGTTGAAATTAAATTTTTTTACGCCACACCATTTTAAACCAATATCTGTTGCTTGTACGAATTACAGTTCAAGAAAGTAATTAAAGAGGGATGGCACACTCTATTGAGATTACCCCAATTGATCACCGAATTCCACTGCTTCATCAAGCAACAAAAGATGAGGTCTCTCTCTTTCTCAACACAAACTTTCATTTTATTTATTTATTTATTGTATTTTTGTACAAAAGGAAACAAGGTAGCAAGCATGAGTAGTCACTCGTATATCACTTGTTAATAATTATAATATATATATATATATATATATATAGCAAAAAAGTTACCATATATAATTGACATTATGGTTAAGCCAAGTGGCAAGCTAATAAATGTCAATAGTATATGATAACTTTATTCTATATTTGACTATTTTAGTTAAATATAAATAATATAATATTATATATATTATATAATATATATATAATATATGTAAACATATATAATTGTCTATATATATATATATTAAAGGAATAAGGTTACCATATATAATTGGCATTGTGGTTAAGCCAAGTGGCAAGCTAATAAATGATAATATTATATGGTAACTTTATTCTATATTTTACTATGTTAATCAAATAAATAAATAAATATATATATATATATATATATTATATATATATATATATATA
>NC_031993.1:46808182-46840242 GCF_001879085.1 Nicotiana attenuata
AATTTAAATTAAGGATAATATCTTCACTTGCATCATTATAAAGATAATCATTATTATAATATATATAAAGTTTTAGAAATTGAAATTTCAAAATAGAAATATTTTTTGAAAGATAAAATCATACCAAATAAGAGTTCAAGTCGTAGTATAAGAGTCACGTCATAATCAAAGAATCGTTTATATCGTGTCAACATTTGTGATTTGCCATAAAGATGAGTTATTATTTCACTTTGTGGCTATTTTTAGGTTCTAATGACACCTATGAGAATAGTGCAAAAATAAAAGTATCACTACGAGAATTGAGAAAATGTTAGTCTTTTTTCATGTAGTGTTTCTTAATTAATATCTGACGATTACCTATAATTATTTAGAAGGTTTAAATGTTAAGGTTATTTACATATAATTCAAATAACTCAGATATTTCAAATATCAAAATGGAGTAAAAAAAATTCACTAAAGAATTTTTTTATATTTTTAGATAGCCAACTAAAATGAGTTTTGAATTAAGAATAATATTTTCAATTACATTATTATAAAAATAATTATTATTGAAAAATAATGTTTTAGAAACTGAAATTTTAAGAAAGAAATATTTTTTAAGAGATATCAACAGACCAAATAAGAGTTCAAGTAGTAGCAAAAGAGTTAAGTCTTATCCAAAGTGTCGTTCATTGTCTCAACATTTGATTGTTTTGCAATAAATATGAGTTATTATTTTGCTTCCTGACTATTTTTAGGATCCAATGACACCGGCAAGAATGGTATCAAAAAAGAAAAATAGAAGAAACGGTTAATTTTTTTCACGTAGTTAATATCCAATGATTATCTATATTTACTGAGAAAGTGTAAAATTTTAAGATTATTTATATACATTCCAAATAACTTAAACATTTGACATGATTAATGTCCGCGCGGAAGCATAAATAAAACATTAAGTTTGATCAAGTTTCTTTATTAAGATTCAATTGTTTTATTTTCCTTTTACTCTTTTGGTTTCCACTAATGATGTTTGAAACTTCATTACGATTCATTATTCGTTTTTGTATTCCTTCCCGATAATTACTTGCTAGAAATTTATAGAAAATAATAAGTATATAAATATTACTACAACATTTAAGAAAAATGGAATTCAGCTCGAAAGTCCTGTCACGATAGATGAACAAATTCCATTAATACTCCATCAAACTCCTCTAATTATTGATGCTGAAAAGGATGAGGTATGTGCTTACAAATTAAAGTAAGGATATAGATCACTTAACCATTATTAAGGGTACATATTTGGTAGCAAGGAATTTGTTCTGCTCACTGCTCAGTATTCGGTTAGTTTAATTTCTTATTTTGATAATTTTCTGTCTTTTTCCTGAATTAAGAAAGGGAAAATCTTCAGTCTTTAGAGTTTTGTTTTGTCTGATCATTATATAGTGTCAATTTATGTGGAAAAAAAGAAGAAAAAATGTGACTCTTTTCCACTAATTACAGATAAAAGAAGGGGAGAAAGTGGATCATTTAATCGAGATTAAGGAAAGAGATGGTCAAGATCGACCAGGTTTGCAAACAAGTAAATCTGCAAATAAAATCTTAGATGAAATATATGAGGATTTGGACAATTTGGCTATCAGGTCCACCACCATATTCAAAGTAAATGTGGGGTTACGTGAATCAAATCCAGATGCTTATACACCAAAAATGATCTCCATAGGTCCTTACCATAAAAAAAATCAAGAACTTCACTCAATGGAAAAGTACAAACTGTTATACCTACGGCGGTTTCTGCGGCGGAAAGAAGGGCTTGACGTGGAAAGTTGCATCAGAGAATTGGAGGAACTGAAAGATGAAGCACTAATGTGTTATGATGACATAGAGGGCCTTATCGATAGTGACAACACTGGTCAATTTTTGAAAATGTTGTTGTTTGATGGTTGTTTTTTGGTTGAGTTCATTCGAGAGGTTTGTGGAATAAAACCAACAGGAGAAGCCATGATTATCCCTGGAGGTTGCCTAGATAATCAAGTGCGTCGTGACTTGTTGTTACTAGAAAACCAACTTCCTTTCTTTGTCCTTACCAAACTTCATGACATGACAAAAGATGAAATTTATGACATACCATTCACAAAAATGGTGAAGTGGATTTTTTTTCATGATTTACCGAAGCTGACCCCTGCATCCTTTAATGAGAGTGTAAGTAATACCGCAGAAATCAAGCATTTACTTCAAGTAATACACATGTCATGTCACCCTTCAGAGATGAAAACTAATAACCTAACTGGCAATATTAGCAAGGAAGCAGAACATTCCAGGAAAAACTTATGCTGTAATCTTTTGCAAATAATTAGGTCGAAAGAAATGTCAAAAGATAAGGACAACCTGACATGGCAAGACAACATGCCAAATGCTACAGAGCTTCGCGAAGCTGGAGTTGTATTTTCAAAAGTTGGAAATATTTATGCTTGCTTGGCGGAAGATAACCTTGGAGATAGCACAAGTTTATTTGACATTAGATTTGAGAATGGATTGATGACAATTCCTTGTTTTAAAGTCACCGATAATACAGAGACCCTCCTGAGAAATTTCATAGCTTACGAGCAACAGTCACCTGATATAGATCCTAAATATTTCAGTGAATTTGCAGTTTTCATGGATCATCTTATCGACTCAGAAAAAGATGTCACTCTGCTTCGCCTAAAAGGAATTATCGCGAACGACATAGGAGAGGACCAAGAAGTGGCTAACTTATTTAATAACATTGGGAAGGGGGTTGGTATTTCCTCAGACTTCCATTACAAAGAAGTATGTGGAAAAGTAGTGCAACATTGTGAACAACCACGGAACAGAATGAAGGCAAGTTTGAGGCGCAATTATTTTCATAGTCCGTGGGCAGGAGTTTCAACTGTGGCGGCCGTCATCCTCCTCTTACTCACAGTTACACAGACAGTTTTATCTTTCATAAGTGTTCTTAAGTAGTCGATTTCATTATGGCCTATGGTTGTTTGGTTTTGTTAATCTTTCCAGAATGGTTTTCCTCACTACTATTTGTGTTGTGCTTATTATTGTATCCCATCCAGTAATGGATTATAGATAGCATCTAAAGTTAGAGTCTGAAGAAGCCATCACTGACTACATTCACGTAGTCGTTGAAGACAACTTCAATTTCTGGTTCATGGGATTCTTAAATCATCAAAGTATTTAAATGTTTTTTGGAATTAATCTCTGAAACTAAACACCAACTATGAGGAATCCTCCAAGTTTGCAACTCATCATCAGGCGTACACATTAAATAGAGGTGGTAGTGAAAAATGAAGAACCAAACAAGATTTTCATCTGAATTATAAGAGCTTAGGTAGATGATAAGCAAGCTAGTAAATGTAAATGCAACTACATGACTGACATTCAAATTTCTTCAATAGTCAAGTGCCTGCAAGACTCTGCTTCCAATAATACATATCTTTAACTTAAAGTAGAAAATGCAATGAATATGTTAATCACGAAAAGCAATATATAGAACATACCTCAAATTTTTTGAAATTGAGGCGTAACTGATTGATTTATCCATTTGTTTCACTCTAAATGAAAGGACCATGCTCTTCCTCCATTCGCATCAACTATCTTTGAAGACCCACAATCATGCCTCTAAAATTTTCCAATTTTCCCCAATATTTCCTCATAGAGACATTCTCACAAACACTTCACCAGCACTGCCATGTGAACGAACCACCATCTTTCACAATCTCGTCTCCATCAATTCATAATACAAGAGCACTTCATCCCTTCAGACTTTCCATACAGAACCAATTCATAGTTCCAGTCGTCTCTCATCTCAACTACCATTGACCCAACTTCTTCTCTGTTTTTGTAGTTCATGATTTTTAAAGGGAAGAATGCAAGCAAAAAAAATGATAGGATTAAATAATAAGAAAGAATGAAGGAGGAAAAATTACGTGGATTTTCCGCGTGGAGCGCATGTTTTACATAGCACATCATTTACCTGGTTTTGTATGTATGGCGCATCGTGGAGTATCAGTTTCATTTCAAATAAGAATAGGGGGTGCATAAAGTTACGGTGTGTAGGGGTGTTCATGTTCGGTTTGGATTGGTTTTTCCTTAAAAAAAAACCAAACCAAGTAAGTCGGTTTTTCAAATATTAGAACCAAATCAAACCAATTAAGTCGGTTTTTCTCGCTTCGATTTATGTTGGTTTTTCGGTTTTTTCGGTTATTTGTCGGTTTTTTCTTAAATATAAGACATACACTACCAAACACATATTCCGGCAACCACATTTTCAATGTAACACTATCAAATCAATTGCCCTTTTGAGAAATCTATTATTTACCAAGATATATTGATGATAATCAAATTGTGATGAATAATTTAAGGACTCAATTAAAAATATGTTATTTTTAACACGAAATGGATTCTTACACTAAACAAAAGAAAACTACCAATCAAACTATAATGTAAAGGTAAAGACTATATTAAAAGTGCAAACTATTAACATTTTACCATAAATTTTTTGAAACTTTGTATAACAATATACATATATATAGGTGTAATAATAAATTTGAAATAGCTACACCTATAGTCGGTTTGGTTCGATTTTTTCTGATTAAAACCAAAACCAAACCAAATTTGATCAGTTTTTAAAATTCAAAACCAAAACCAAACCAAACCAAAAAGTATCGATTTTTTTGGTCGATTTGGTTTGGTTTTCGGTTTGGTTCGATTTTTCGAGTTTTTGTGAACACCCTTAACGGTGTGTATGTATAACAATTTATTTATTTTTCCTTTGAATAGGAGTAACACATGCAGTCTGTGCAAAAGCTAAATATACAACAATGTCCCTAAGATAGTGAGCTCTGGTTGCTTAATGTGTAGGTTGATCTTACCCTGACCTATGGAAGTAGAAGGACAAATTTCAATAGACCATCCACTAAAAAAATCACAAGTAGGATCAGAAGCGGAGCCCGAATTTGAAGTTAATGAGTTCGGAATTCTAGTTTTTTAAGTTATTGGGTTCTAAATTAAGAATTTGTACATATTAAATGAATTTCTTAAGACAAATACAGAGTTTGAAACAAAGTTACTAGGTTTAGCTGAACCCGTAATACGTACACTGGTTCCGCCCCTGAGTACAACAATAATAGAAAAATACAATAGCACAAAAGCCATGAAAAAAAGTAGTAATGCAGAAGCTATATATGGTCAAATAAATTGATTTGAGACGGCGAGTCATGAATGATGCGTCAAAAACATCATAGCGGAGGCGGAGCCAGCCTACTATGTTAGTTTGATCGAACTCAGCTTTTGCTTAAATGTTGTATTTATACTAAAAAATTCATTAAATATATAAATATTTTAATTGCGAAACAAATAACTAAGACGAACTATGAGTTTTGTGGCAAATTCAAAACCCATAAATTTTAAATTCTGACCTCGTCTCTGCTTATGAGTCAGGTTCTTATTAATCCTGCTTTTGGCGGAATTTACTCCATTTGTAAGAAACTTCGATTTACCATTAGTCTTTAGCATCAAGCTTATTAAAATAGATATATTTTAGGAATACTCTTTTCTGATTTTGGATGATTCAATGCAAGAAGGATGAGGTATTATAAGCCTTTTATAATTAATGGAATTATTGTTCTGTTGAACTAACTTGATATGAAATGAAAGAATAAATGGTGGCTTGAGATATACTCTCTTCGGTTCACAATAAGTGTCCAATTTACTTTTTCATTTTGGTTCAAAATAAGTGTCCAGTTATGTAATCAAGAAAGAATTCAATTTATTTTTACAAAATAACCCCTATGTACATATCCCTTAAAAGTTTTCTTACTCCTCACATTAAATATTTAATTAGGGGTAGTTTAGTCATAGTAGGTATTTTTGTATAGAATTTAGTATTTCCTTAATGGGCGTGCTAAAAGTAAATTGGACACTTATTGTGATCCGGAGGGAATAATAATTAACTGGTTAAAACTTTATTCCATGACAATTTCCTTACAGATAATGTCATTACACATTATTTTATATATAAAGCTTTAAATTATACTTTTTCTTACATTAATGTCATTACACATTATTCTATGATACCATAAGCTTAATTTATGCTATGATACTTTTCTGAGAATAACGGTTATTTCACCGTAGTAATATACTGGAACGGATGTAGTGTCCTAATGACGGGCTCAATTGAACTTTTAATTTTCGACGCAGAATAAAAATTTATATGTAAAAATTCGTTAAATTTGCAAAATTAGTAGACATAAACCATAACTTTAATAATATAATGAGTTTAATGCTAAAACCTTAAAAAACATAGAATTTAAATCCTGAATCCTCTCCTGGTAATATAGGTAGGCCTGTAATGAGACAAAGAAAAATCTATATATAGTAATAAGGTGTTTTCAGCTTGAAAACTAATTTCTTCTTTGCCTTCATAGACTTTTGTGTATTTCCATTTATTAATTTCAAGTACACTCCAACCTCTCCATTTTGATTTGGTAACAGCCAAACCATAGAGGTATCTTCTGCACCAAAACTTTTGAGAGTGCAGTAAATAGAAGTGTAAATATAGGAGTAGAAAATGCTGTAGCTATTTTCACTGATATCCAAAACGAAAGAACCATAGGAACATGACAAATCAGTTGCCACTTGAATTCTCTCCAGTGTACTACATTTGAAATAAGTTTAAAGCAACTGCCTTTATATCCTTCTCCCCCCTTGCACAATAAAAGTATTGCTGCAGAAAAAGATAGTACTTATTTTAATCCAGTATTTGAGGCAGATGTAGAATAAACATGAAATAAGTTGTCATTAAATGATACTAGAAATTAGCATATCAGAGCATTATCATGACCAGAAAGCAGAATGCATTATCACCTCAGTTGATTCAGAATCAGTGGCCTTTGCAGAACCTTGAGCAAGAACTGGTATCAAGCCCCTGTACACCAAACTATTATTCCTAGCCGGGGTCTCATCGCTAACGGACCAATCAAAAGAATCTGTGGTCAAGACAGGCACAACTACAGATAGAATAGGAACAGCAGGCCTATATAGCTACTAAAACTATAACAAAGTTGAAATGCCAATAAAGAAGCTACAATAACTAGCTTATAGTAATTAGCCTAATCAAAACCTAATAACAGCTTAAAATTAGCCTTAGCGAATTGAATTTAACATTTTAGTGGTTTCTTTAGCTGTCAAGGTCGCAGGTTCGAGACATGCATGAGTCACTACTAGAGGCGAAGCAAGGCTATTAGGTATGGATTCGGTCGAATCCAATCACTTTTGCTTAAAAACTATATTTGTATTAAAAAAATTGTTAAATATTAATTAAGAACCCATAAACTTTAAGGGGTCGTTTGGTACATAGGACAAGAATAATAATCCCATGATAAGTTTGGGATTATTGGATTAACTTTATCCCATGTTTGATTTGGGGTATTAGCTAAGCCCGGTTTACATTAGGGGTCTTTTGGTTGGAAAGAAGTTATCCCAAGATTAATTATCTCGGGATTAGTTATTCCACCTTTCCATTAGGATAAAAAAGCACTACAATTCCGGGATTAATTATACCACAATTTTCTCCCAACCAAACATGGGATAAACTCTTTTTATATTTAATCTCGGGATTAATTATTCCTTATCCCCGTACCAAACGAACCCTAAAATGGTGGGATTAATTATCCCACATAGAAGGTGGGATATGTTGAGATCCCATCATTGTACCAACCGACCCTTAAATCTTGTTTCCAGCTCTGGCCACTTCTTATTTATGTTGTTTGATGTGAATTAAATTTGTTGTCTACCCATCAAAGAGGCGGAGTAGGGTAAACCCCACCTGAAAGCCCTAACCATTTGTTTAAATCGACACTTTGGTGGCCAAATTTTCTTTGGCTCAACAATTTATAGCATACTGGTTCCTTCTGATTGAAAGCTACACTTGAAAGAACATTAGCTTTTCCTAATTAAATGCAGTTGCAAAATTAATTAAAGCCATTCATTTTAGCCTTCAGTGTTGAAATTCTTACTGGACTTTCTCACACGTGAACATAGAATTCAATGATCGAACCAAGTAATTGTTTTGTATTGGTTAGTGTATTTCTCTTTTATTTTTCCGACTTACAACGTACAATTACGGTTGAGGTGCGAAGAACTTATAATGGAGATATTTTAATCACTAGTCTCAAGGTACGCGCGATACGCGTGTATTCTATCTTAATGGGTACTAACTATTTTATTTTAAATATGTTTAAGTAATAGTCATACCTCTCTAACAACATCTGTATAGAATCAACCATTTACTATAAAAGCCAAGTTTTTCCGAACTAATTTTTGTGTTATGTTATAATTTATGTCCTTTATAACAACACCTCACTATAAAAGCCAAAAAATATCAGAACAAACGAGGCTGTTATAGAGAGGTTTGACTGTTAAATAAAAACATAAGTTTATGAAGATGATCATAAATATTGATTGTGTATAACTAACTCAATAAATAAAAAAGGCCTCATAAAATCCTCAATTATTAGTTCATAATTCAACTTAAATTTTGTTCCAGTTTCATAACTTTGTAACTTCAATTTCACAAGTTATCATGCTTCCTTTTCAGTTTTACCAAGAACAAGCCCTTGAAAGCATAAATAGTGCCGAATGATAGAACTTAAAACATATAATCATGCAACTAATAATTTATAACTTTCATCTGATCACAAAATCACATTAAAGAGCAATAAAAAAAATAAACACATCTAAAAGGATACGAAAACAAGCTTGTGAGAGAATTTACAATTGAAAGATGATTCATTCGTGACATATTTACTTCAAAGAATGACTTAGGATTAGAATTAAAAGTGTATACTTTGGTTTTAAGCGTCACAATCAGCGGAATTAATATTCAAATAATTTCAGTATTAGTTAACTCCATAATTCTAAATATTAGAAAAATAATAAATTTTGCTCAATATAAAATTTACTTTTAAAGCGGAAAATGTTCAATCAACATTTCATGTTGGAGGATATGCAAGGAGGGCATAATCTTTGGAAAAACGTAACAAAACTTTTAGTCATTTCTGTTGTATAATACTGAATCTACAATGTTCAGATATTTATTATATACTTTTAACACTTTTTCAAACATTCGTCAAATTAACCTAACTAATATTGTGTGACTATTTTACAATATATATATATATATATATATATATATATATAGAGAGAGAGAGAGAGAGAGAGAGATTTATTTGAATCGAAGAAAAATGAAAATAAAAAATTAATGTCAATTCATTTTGAATACATTTTGTCTTCTACTATTTCATTTTCATTTCTCAAGTTTGAATTTTAACCGTAATCGATTTTGCTCTATTTTCGATTTCTGTCATCACCAGTGATCTTTTTATGAAAATAAATTTATGTACTCTAAGATTTGTTTAAATTGAAAATAATTTTACTTTTATGATGAGTTTGAAAAATAATATAATTGGGATCTTTTTCAATTAATTAAATCAAATACTTAATTATTCGTTCTTAATATTTAAAAGAAATAATTAGATTTTATTTATTCAAATTTTTATGATTAGCTCATACCAAATTCAAATTTTTTGATTATAATTATATTTTTATTCAATTTTTTTTTTCAAATTGTAATCAATTGAATGGGGTGGAAAATCGTCCATGCTAGACGTGTTCCAAAACGAAAAAGGCAAGCAAAAGAGAAATCTTTGTAAATCTCAAAGAACTAAGAATCACTGTATATCAGAAATAAAATTTAAGATTTAAATGTCGTTTTAGAAACCACAATTAATTTTTGTAGTTAAGAAAGCCATGTATATTTAGCTAAATGTATCATTAATTGAAAATAAAAAAAATCCCATAACTTATCTTGTTCTAATAATTGATAAATTTTGTGTTTATTATTGATTTGTGCTCAATATTTCGCATAATAATAATAGTTCTTTTGAAACTCAAAATGTAATATCGAATAATATTATTAGTGTCATAGTCTTGTATATTTAAATTATCTTAATATTTAAAAACTCATAAAAATCAAACGTAAATAACTTATTAGAAAATGGATCACATCAATATTATTCAAGAATTGGTTTCGTTCAACATTTATTGATGAGGTATTAGCAGTTGTTTTTATCCTACTTACATCTTCAAGACTTGTAGAAGGATTTCAAATCACTTACGTCCTCTTTCTTCAATCTTTTTATTCTTTCTTGTATTTATTTTATTTATTATTTATACATAATTTAGGGTATGATTTATATAAAGTAAAATCTTAAGTTTTATTAATTTAAAATATCTAAAAATTAGAAAAATAATTAAATGAAGTATTTCTTATAATAACTAACATAAATTTGGAGGGACTTCATATTTTCCTTTTTGTTGATAAAGATCAAGTTTGAAATAGTAAAAAATATTAATGTTAGATTCTCTTATTTTACTCTAGGTAAACATGAATTCATTAATAGTATTTTATTGAATTTTTACAATTCAAATTATAGGCGCAATATCTCTTATTAATGAAAGGTATGGAAAAACAAACGTGCTAAAAATATGTTGGTGGTTTTACTTTCCTTTAACGGTCTTATTAAGATAAAATTTTAGTATCTGATTTTGAATCCTAAAACCTAGTTCAAATAAGGAAGTATTTGATATGCAAAATATAATTAATATTGAAATTCTAAATATTAGGAAAATAACTAAAATTACTATTTTATCCAATATATAATATGTTTTTAAAGGGTAAAAAAGGCGAACGACATTTTGCTAAGGGCCTTCGTGCTTTTAATATAGTATATATATAGATATAGATTATTTCCACTTTAAATCAAATTGCTAATGCTGCAGATCTTGTTAAGAAGGGAAAAGATATGTGAGTTTATAAGACTTAGAGCCCGTTTGGTCAAGCTGCAAAAATCTGCTTATTTTGAAAAGTACTTTTTTCTGAAGTACTTTTTTTTTAAGTACTTTTGAAAAAAAAAATTGTTTGTGTTTGGCCAAGTCATTTAAGAAGTACTTTTGCAACATTTGGTAAATAATTTGTGTTTGGCCAATCATTTCAAAAAGTGCTTTTGAGTGTCAAATTACCAAAAAGGATAGTACCAAGGTCGTATAATTCTTTCAAGTATAAAAATGAACTTAAATATTTATCGTAAGAGACTTCTATTTATTTTTTATTTTATTTAATTAAAATATAAAACATAAAGTAAACAAACATATTAAAGATTTAAATCAATTTTACATATATAGTTATACTAAATTATATGATATTATCCAGTATAATTACTTATTTTTATATGATGATTTGAATAATTAAAATAACATCATTCAGAATAAATTAGAAGTCTATCCACAAATTACTATATATTGATTATCCACATGAAATAATAAGTAAAGTCACTCACACATGATAATACTTCTCAACAGTTTCATCTCTACTTCTATCACACAACGCTTCCATATTAGTAGAAGACTTGGCTCGCATTTCTAAAGGAATATCAGAAGGCTGATCTCCTTCATCAATCTCTGCAGTAATGTCTTCATTAGCATAATAGTTGAATTCTTTATCGGTAAAAGAATGTTTTCGGATGAAATTATGTATAGCCATGGTAGTTGTAACTAGATGATTTTGAGTGTCAAACTTGAAAGATGGCATTGAGCGTAAAATAAAAATAATTTTAAATATATAAAAAAAATGTAAACGAAAATAGTTAAGTATGTTTAACTTCTAATTCAAAAAGTGTAACTAATTATAACAACACATAATGTATAATTTACTTTTTTTAAAAAAAATTTAAATTCAAAAAGAAACTAATTATTACCTAATATGTAGATAGATCATGCAATGCAATTGTAAATTTATTACCTATTTGCAGGTCATTTTCACAAATCAAATTTGAAAATTGTTTTTAAAGATTCGGGAACTAATAGCATATAATAGAAGAAATTATAAATAATTATTTGTAAGAAGAGAATTGATAATCCAAAGAAGATGCAGATAATTTGCTTTAGTGTGAAAAAAGAAGAAGATAATTTGGAAAGTTACGAGACATTACACAAAGAAAAGATAAAAAACAAGAAAAGTCAATAAAAAATTTGAAAAGTTACAATATGATTCATATATATGATATCTTTAATTTTAATGGGATGATAAAAACTAGAAACAAAAATGAAAAGAAAAAACTTAAATTAGTAAGGGATAATTTGGAAAATATAAATTTATGGTGAGGATAGTTTTGTCTTGAATAAATTAATTTCTACTTCTGCTTCTGCTTCTTGGAAGAAGCTAGAATTTTCTGCTTCTTCCCAAAACCAGAAAAACTGCTTCTGCTGCTGGCAAAAAGTACTTTTCTGTATTGGCCAAACAACTCAAATTTTTTATAAAGTAATTTTTTTGGGTGGAAAAAGTACTTTTGGCCTCCCAGAAGCTTGGCCAAACAGACTCTTAGGAAATTTAAGTTAATAAAATCCAAGTCTTTGCTATCTGAAAAAATGTTGTTAAGTAATAGCTTGCGCCAAAGGAACTGAGAGATGTCATGCCACGATCTTTAGTATTCCTGCTATTCCAAAGAGCGGGGTCTGATGTGGAGCTAACATGGCTGGCTACATATAAGTATAGCCAAATGAGATGGGACAACTGTTTAGGCCACAGCGCCCGGCAGGACTACCATGTATAGGATATTCGCCCTCGCTAGCCAACACGAACGGGCACATACTTAGTTTCATTTTTGGGTTAATGGATTGGATTCAGTCAGCCTCACAACATAATTAGAGTGAGGTTTTGGTCACTGAAACTCGCAGCTTCCGCTTGACTGGGCGGTGCTCTGACCGATTGAACTACCATACCAGAAAAATTAGGTGTAAAACCTAATACCAATTTAGATGGTGTTGAGATAGGCATTCAGAATGGAACAACTAATTTAAGAGCATGCTGAATTCAACAACAACAATATATCCAGTATAATTTCACAAGTGGGATCCAGGGAATGTTGAGTATACATAGACATTACCCCTACCTTGTGAAGATAAATAGGTTGTTTCCGATAGTAAGCTGTATTCAACTATTGCAAAAACAATACCAAAAAAGAAAAAAAGGTCTACATTGCATGAAATTCCGAAATGGTAAAGAAAGGGAAATCCAGATTCTTTCTTTCACTTTTGTAGAACAAACTAGTGAAAAGGGAATACAGAGAATTAATGTACAGGATCATGCTCATAGGCCAAAAAGAACTTCTGTTTTGACAGTTGCTTGGCTATGTTTTTTGGCAGGACATTTGAAAAGGAAGTAAACAAACAACAAAGTTGGTGTTTTACAGGTAGCAAGCAGGAAAACTAACACATAATTTGCTGATCTGCTGTACATTTATTACATAGCTCTGCTATGCAATGCTTAATTATTTCAATATAGCATCAGTTCTGCCAGCTACAATCAGCAAGACGAAGAATAAAAAACTATCAATGAACTTATGAAATGAAAGCAAACTAAGTCGTGCGCAATCCAAATACGAAGGAAGAATAGGCAAGTCCATGAAAAATATCAGAAAGTGCAAGTGATGTTCAACATATTGCAAGATAAATATTGAACAAAATGTTTTCCCAGAAAGACAAATCAAGAATGTTTATCAATTGACAAGCAGGTCATGTCAAATGGCACCTTCTAACTGTTTTATTATTGCTCAGCTGACTTCTTAATAACCAATACATGATACATTGAAAATTGCATATAAATTCCTAACATATCATCTCACATATCATGATGAATTCACACAGAGAAAAGATATAAAGGATTCATACAACCTCCACCATACTAGTCTAGTCTGCAATTGAGGCGTAGTTGATCGATTGATCGATCATCTGGGATTGCTACTCACCAATCGAGCACCAACCCGATCAAGCTTTTTGACCATAGCCAAAGCCTTCAACTTCCCTTCTTTCATAAACGCTTCCACCATTCTCTCACCAATCTCCCTCCCTCTCTCCTCCCCATCCGTCACTGCCACCAGAGTTGGTCCCGCCCCGCTAATCGTGCAACCAAACGCCCCGGCTTCCAACGCTGCCTTCTTCACTCCCTGCATCCCCGGTATCAACGGCCCTCTTTTAGGCTCCACTATCTTATCCGACGACAACGCCTTCCCCAAACCCCTCGAATCCCCTTGCAATATCGCCGCCACCAATGCCCCCGCCTGACTACTATTCCATATATGATGGGACATTGTCACCTCATTCGGCAATGCTGCTCTCATCTTCTTTGTTGGAGCTTCAAATTCAGGATTCACAAGCACAAAGAACAAATCTTTTTCAAGTGGAAACTTCAATTCGATCAATTCTAACGGATCATAGCTTCTTATTAACACAAAACCGCCCATTATAGCAGGTGCTATATTATCAGCATGATAACCAGAGACTTTTGTTTCAGATTCTAACCCAGCAAGAACAAGATCAGATACACTTAATTTCCCGCCAAAAAGCTCGTTCACGGCCACCGCTGCCGCCGCAGCACTGGCGGCGCTAGAACCGAGTCCACTACCCAAAGGCAGCCCTTTTTCAAGGGAAATCGAAAGACCTACGGACTGTATATTAAGCATTTTCATGACGGAGATAGCAGCTATACCTGCACAGTTCGATAAAGGGTCTTTGCTCAACTTTTCGCCGTCGCCGGAGATGTCGGAGATTGAAACTTCGCCAGGTTTGACTTTTGAGTCAACGCGGAGAGTGATGAAATCGCCGATCCCGTCGACGGCGCAGCCGAGGAAATCAAATCCCGGGCCCAGATTCGCCACTGTCGCCGGAGCAAATGACTTGACGGAGGCGAAAACGGGTTCGGGTTCAGGTATGGTGATATGGGTTGTTTGGGTTTTGGAAGGGACTGCTGAGAGATTGAATCCGGAAGAGAATCGGGTTTTGATGGGGTAAAGAGAGGGAGGATTATTAGGGATGGGATTGGAGGTGGTGAAGTTGAGTTTAATGGGAGATTGATAGCATATAGCAGCCATTGATGTGAGAGTTGATAGTTAAGGGGGCAGAACAAAACAAATGGAAAACAGGGTTTTAACTCTGTGGCAGACTCAAAGATTCTGAGTTTGTTGTACTATATGTAGGAACAAGGACACTTAAGATTAATATCATTAAAGTAATGATAATGAAAGAAAATATAAGATATATAAAGAGAACAAATTTCATATATTAAAATTAAAGTGTATATAGTTAATAAACAAAATTATTTATAACTATGAAAAAATAAATATCACGTCTTTTTTTTTTTGGTTAAACGGATGCATATTTAATTAACACCAAACTACCCGTTAGGGCGTACAAAAATATTGTTGTGGGTGGGTATGTGATACCCCCCTCTAGCATACTGTTACTATCACTATTACAAACCATTGTTTTCCTTTCAAACAAAGTTCCTGCGATGTCTGCCCAAAACACATGTTTGACAAACACCGGAGGAACTAATGTTACAAAAACATCTTCAAAAAAAAAAATTCTTGTTCCTTCCTTTGCTAGCATGTCAGCAACTTTGTTGGTCTCCCTGTAGCTGTGCTTCACCACCACGTCGCCTAGTCTTTGGATGATTGACCTGCATTCATGAATAATGGAGTCAAAATAGAGGTTTCCATTAGTTAGCATTCTAATTACCTTCGTCGAGTCAATGTTTATTTCCAAAGGTGTGAACTGTCTTTCTTCTGCAATTTGTAGTCCTTTAAGAAGAGCTAGTAGTTCTGCTTGGGTGTTGGTGGCGTATTGGATTGATCCCATGAAGCCCAACATCCAGTTTCCACTTGCATTTCTGAATACTCCCCCCAGACCTCCCTTACCCGGATTCCCTGTTGCAGCTCCATCAGTATTTAGTTTGAAGGAGTTGTTTTTTGGTGGCTCCCATTTTACCCAGATTTTCCTCATGTTTTTTTGCTCTTAATCCAACATCATTGTGGCATATTCAGTAGCCTTTGCTATTGCACATTTTGAGTCTGCCCTATCTTTTTTGTATTGAAGAGATTATTATTCCTTGTTAGCCAAATTTGCCAGAAACAAAAAGATATGAGCTCTTCCCAAGTAATGATGCTGTTGTATGCTTTTTTATTTAGGGTTGCCCAAGTGGTTGGCCAATCTGTGGTGTTGAAAGCATGGATAGAAGTATTGATTTCCTTATTGCTTTTGGAAATGATGTCTTGCCAGAAGGTGTGTGCAATGGGACATTCAAAGAAGACATGTGCTGAGGTTTCGTTTGCCTGGCTGCATTGGTGGCAACTGGGATTTGGTTGTACCCCCACATAATGGAGGTAGGCTCCAGTGGGGAGCCTTTCATGGAAAAGTAACCAGAAAAAGGATTGTATTTTTTTTTTTGGGCACTTTTAGCTTCCATATCCAAGTGAAATTATGAGTCATTGTTTCCTGACCTTGATCTAGAATTGAATAGGCTGATTTTGTGGAGTATAGACCATTTGGTGTTGCTCCCCATATCATTTTATCCTCATTTAGTGGATTGGGTGGGATGAAAGTATTGTGGATAAATTTTGGACATTTTGGGGGATGGTAATGGAGAGAGTAGAGAGGTCCCACACTCCATGGTGATGGACATTAGCAACTGTTTTGGACATATCTTCTCTTGTCAAAGGACCTTGAATTAGTGACCTTATGGCAGGGAGGTTATTTATCCAATGGTCGTTAAAAAAGTTCACTCTGTTTCCTGAGTGAACTGCCCACCTTTTTGCTTGCATGCATGTTTCCCATCCTTTCAGGATGCATTGCCATGTGTGGGACTTTGCCTTTTTGGGAGGGTTCCTCCAATTGCAGTGTTTTGCAATAAGAGTTTTTACCCAAAGGGATGTTGGGTTTTGGTATAGTCTCCAAGCAAGGCCTGAGTGCTGGGCTTTATTCTTTAATTCAGCTTTCTGAATTCCCAGTCCCCCCTTATCCTTGGGGTTTGTAACTGTGTCCCAAGATATCAGATGCATTTCTTTTTAGTAGTAGTGGTGCCCCAGATGAAGTTCCTCTGAACTTTATCAATTTCTTTGCTTGTTTTTGCTGGCAGTTTGATGTACTGCATGACATGGTTCGGAATTGAGTTTAGGGATGCTTTTGCCAGAGTAGTTCTTCCAGTCATATTAAGCATGCTTGTTTTCCACCCTGCCATTTTGAGTGAAGATTGTCAATAATGAACTGGAAATCACTATGAGTGGGTTTTTTATGGAAAATTGGGAATCCCAGGTACTTCCCAAAGTTTGTTGATGCTTTTATGGAGAGAGAGTTTGAAATGAGTTCCATTTAGTGATCATGAGGTTGGGGGTTATTACTGAAACAAATTTTGGATTTATTGAGATTGATTTTTTGCCCTGATCCTAAATTGAAAGAATTTAAGGTATTCATGATTGTGTTGCAACTTGGAAGATTAGCTTTTGCAAAGAGAGTTAAGTCATCAGCAAAGAAGAGATGATATCACGTCAAATAATATTGCAACTATGTATAAAAATAAAAAAAACGATGCCAAACATTTTGAAACTTGTCAATGGTAAGATGGTGTCCAATTAATTGTAAATATAAAATCTAAACAGTTAAATTAATTTGCATTCTTAAAAAATTACAAAATATGTATATACTATTACGATTACTGGAACAATTGTCAAATATTTTAGATATCGAAATGCTGAAAATGTGTTATATAATTTATACACTGAAGTTTTCAGTATATAAAATAAAACTAAAATATGTATTGTGAGAAGTAGTTGAAAGCCTGAAATTCCTCTTAAATTAATATTGGGTTAGATTTACTTTTACTATAAAATATGTATGTAGAAGATAAATTTGAAGAGATGCACGTAAATAGTAGGGGTGTCAATGGTTCGGTTCGGCCGGTTATTTTATAAAATTTGTACCATACCAATTTTGCGGTTATTCTATTATGTATAATCGAAATTAGACTTTTCGAAACCGCCCCAATCATGTCGGTTTCTCTTCGGTATCGATTCGGTAAATTTTCGATAATATTTTTAAATGTCATGTAAAAATCACTAGTAGAAGTAGAATGCAATAACATACGTACTTTTACAGGACTTAGCATAATTCTGTAAACATTTTTACAGCTTAAAAGGTGATGAATTAAGAAAATATGAAAGACGACTAGAGTATAGATCCATCAACTATTCTACATGAGCGTAAAAGAAACTAAACAAATACAAAAAAAATATAAATCACACGAGTGGAACGATATTAACCAAGTTAAGATTCAAGAATAAAGTCTATAAAAGATCAAAAATTCAAAAAGATAAATCTATAGCATACAAAAGGAAACATATTCAATATATTATAGTTTGCTACTCATAATCGCTACAATACATTGTGTCTTGCTGGTGAATATGCTAGAAATAATTTAGTTTCAATACGAGTAGCGTAATAGGTTTGGGAATTATGATTTTGAGTTTAATTACTTGTTGGTTTGTAAATGTTTCATAATTCCAAAACTTAAGAAAAAATTTAATGCTTTATTATTTTTAAAATTAATATATAAATATATTTTTTACATTATAAATTTATTCGGTACGGTTCGGTATTTTTTGGTTTATTTTCATAAAATAAAAAATCTACCCTAATTATCGGTATGGTTATAGATTTATATAAAAACCTGCAGTTTTATTAAAAGAAACCTAAAAATCGGTTCGATGGTACGGTACGGTACAGTTTAGTCGGTTTAGTCGGTTTTTAAATATCCATTAACACCCATAGTAAATAGGACGCCAAAATTAAAACCCTCCAGCATTCTTTGACTTTAGGAATCTTAAATTGAAAAAAGAAAAAAAATACCATATACGAAATGAAGGGCAGGGGCAAAGGCGTTCGAGTATGGGGTGGGTAACGTGATAACTCTTACCCCATTAGGCTACCAACTAAATTAATGATAATCACAAATCAAGAATTTTGTTATAAATAGAATTCTATTTATGGTAAATGTCTATATTTAGAGAGATTCTAGGAATTATTACTTGGTGGCTAAGTCACTTTTTCCCTATAAATAGAGGGTCTTATTCCATTGTAATTCATCCCAAAAATTCAATAAGAATTCCCTCTCTTTCTCTCTGCAATATTGTTCTTCTACTTTTATTGTTTCATAACACGTTATCAGCACGAGACTCTAACCAATTGAGTAGAAGCTTTGTGATTGAGCATAATGATTGTCAATTATTCCATGAACTTCCTTCATGATTAAATTCTGAATTTAAGGTATGTATTTTACCGTATTTTCTCTTTTATTCTATAATTTGATTTTAAATACAAGCAAAGACAATAAATTTTGATTATAACTCTAATGGAGTTAGTAAGAAATTATAATCATTCAAAGTGATAAAATTTCTATGTCTTGCCATGATCAAAGTTATGTATGATCGTGAGCACAAGAAGTGAAAACACGTCCCATTGAATTTGCTCCATTCTCATTCCCTTAAGAGATGTGATAGCAATATGTGATAAGTGTGAAAGAAGACAAAATTATTACCGTGAGGGTGTCAATTTATGTGGACACGACAATAGACGAAATTATAATCGTCATCATTGTGATAATGAGAATAATAAGGATTCTCAAAATAATCCTTCACTTTGTGAAAGTAATATTTGTCATTGATTAGACATGAGATTTTATAAAGCACATATAGATGATTATGGTCCATTCATGATGTGAATGTGACAACATCTCATTTATGAATACATATTCATTCTTGGAAGAATATGAACGTGCTAGTGGTACTGAATATACCACACTAACCTCTACAAAGAAGTTTGGGATGAAATAAGAATTTTTTTTTCATTATTATGGCATAAATGGTCATTGGTCACGTATTGGCATTGTGATTATTAAAAGACAACGTAATGCAAGAAACAGATCTTGCATATAATTTTGACCATAACCATAATGGTATAACTTTCTCTTTAAAAGAGATATTCACCATATGGATGTTGATGAATATGTGGTAGTACCAAATTAATTGAGAGCTCTGAAAGAGCAAATTATTACTATTTTGGAGAAATATAATTGATAACCAATAAGGTATTGTGTTGTAGTAAGTTTCAAAAAAACTTATTCAGTTTCCAAAGTATACGCGAAAGCGGTTGATTATACTGAGACAATAAATAAAGGAAAGATTTAATATCTTCTAAAGATACTACAACTTGTAGCTGGGTAATATGTATGTGAAAAGCTACCCGCTTTATTCTCCAGTTTGTACTACACAAATAAAAGAATACCACAATAAAGTGGATATTTATTAATATTAAAACTCATATCATAATAAACTTGGAGTTTATTGATAATTGCACACGTCATGGTGTAAATATGAAGTTTATCAATATTGATAATTTATTCAGTTGGCATAATTGGTTTAGCCATATCAATTTAAATATGATGTGCAAAATAATAGAGAATTCACATGGGTAAATATTAAAAGAACTAGAAAGTTCATTATGAATTCTCTTATATTGTTTGTTCTCTTTAATTAATAGATCAACCAAAATTGGGATTGAAACCCATGAATGCTGGAAATATCAAAGGTGAATATGGGCTCATTCACCTGCCATGTATACCACATAAGATGCATCTATGAGATGGTTACATGTGCGATTATTATTAACCCGCAACATGGTGTTTGCGAGGTAACTTGCTCAATAATTTGATTTAGAGCATAATTTACAGATTTTTTATTCAAGATAGTTCATCTTGATAAGTTGGTTTACATAACAGTTGGTTTAGAAAAATGATTTATTGAGTGCCTCCACTTAATAGCTAAACAATTGCTTATGAGAACAAAATTTTGTATATTAGTTTGATATACGTTATATACAAAAGTATATTATTTTCTCACCTCACAAGTGGTCCAGGGTCAGGACCCAAATAATTCCATCTTATTATTATTGATGTGTGGTGTATATTTTGATTAACACCATAACGCACAAAGATAGGTTCTCAAAGTTGAGGAAACAAGTTAGTTTTTTCTAACATGAGGGGGAGACATGATAACAATTGAGAAAAAGTTACGTGGAATGAATTATCATTTGTACATCTAGATCCTCGAATAAGATAGTATCAACTTGAAGTTCATAAAAAGATAATTCATTTGCAGTATATTAGTAAAGCATGCNAATTGTTTCTCCAGACTTAAGATCCTTATATATATATTTAGCGCTATCATAGTTGTCGTCGACGAACATTTTATATCGGTTTCAACATTTTTAATAAAGACATAAATTAAAGATCTCTTCATCTCCTGAGATTTTATGAAGTGTTATGTCAAGTGATCTTCTAGATCACTTGACATAACACTTCATAAAATCTCAGGAGATGAAGAGATCTTTAATTTATGTCTTTATTAAAAATGTTGAAACCGATATAAAATGTTCGTCGACGACAACTATGATAGCGCTAAATATATATATAAGGATCTTAAGTCTGGAGAAACAATTCGAATAGAATTGGTTTCATATGAAAGGCATGTAGTTTTGGACATGCACAAAAGTATAAAGTCAATAGGCGTGTACAATCACTTCCATGTATTTTATATGTCGGCATGACATGAAAACTCGATGTAAATCTAATTATGGCTTATTGACTATACTTATATGGTAATCCATGAACGATTTAAAATGCTGATAGCATATGCAATTCTTGGAGAATTTTTTGGTCACGAATGACCACATCCTAAGTGCAATTTGTGCACAAAGGTATCTTGCTATAACTATAAGCATGATAATGTGATAGCGAGGATTTTCAAGGTGCAACATATTCATTGGAGTTAATATGGCCAAATCTTTGCCGACGTCAACCTTCAAGAAGCTAGTGCACAAGATTGGGATGCGAAGGCTCAAGGATGTGAATTGATGCTCTCATCGGGGAGAGTTAATGCGCGTTGCACTCTTTTTCCCTTACAAGGTTTTGTCCTACCGGGTTTTCCTTGCAAGATTTTTAACGAGGCAACCAAAAGGCGTATTGTTAGATATGTGTACTCTTTTTCCTTCTCTATAATTTTTTTCCACTAGGTTTTATATTAGTTAAGGTTTTAACGAGGCATATTATCTGTTGAATAGACATTCAAGGGGGAGTGTTATAAATAGAATTCTATTGATGGTGAATGTCTATATTTAGAGAGATTCTAGGGATTATTACTTGGTGGCTGAGTCACTCTTTCCCTATAAATAGAGGGTTGTATTCCATTGTAATTCATTCAAAAAATTCAATAAGAATTCCCTCTCTCTCTTTCTTTGCAATATTGTTCTTCTACTTTTATTGTTTCATAACAAATTTATATTTGAAGAGACGGTCCAATAGTTCTAAATACAGTTAGACTTCTTTATAACATCGTCTTATTGCAATAGCCATTCACTATAAAAGTCAAGTTTTTCTCTAAACCGATTTTATGTTATGTTATAATATATGTCCTCTATAAGAACACTTCACTATAGAAGCCAAAAGATATAAGAACAAACGAGGCTGTTATAGAAAGGCTTGACTTTAGTTCAAATTTGACCATTAATTTTTTCAGCTATTATTTCTCATCTCTCTAAACCAATTAGTATTATAACAACTGAATATATCCACTTTCAAATATACCACTTGAAGACCATTGTTACTGTGATCCGCTACTGTGTTAAAACACAAAATCAAAAAACTGTTAGAAGAATAAAAGAAACGGGAAAACAGTAAAGAATAAGAAATATTCCGAGTCCACAATTTGCTTGTGCGTCCTTAAGGAATTTTAACCCCCTCACACGTTGCCAAGGTAATGGATTAAATCCTCCCAGGATGAAACGGAATAAACCTTCCTGCAACAGTGGCAATACAAACTGCAGGATACCAACGAACTCAAAAAATGGAGCAAAATCACACTTACAAATTTGAGAGAGAGAGACTGCGAATTAGCATGCAGTATTTTCAGAAAGAAGGAAGTTTTGTTATTTTTTCAGTGTGTTAAAAATGAAGCCATGCCTCAGAATTTATAGGCAATTATTGGAAGAGGTGTGATGTTTGTTCTGGAAAAGGTGTCTGTTCAGAAGTTTGCGTCTGCAGCAGTGTTCTGGCGCGGTCCTACCGTGGTCACGCCCGGACAGCGGCTAACTAACTGATATTTAATTAATTATTAAGTAATTAAATAAATAAATTTTGTCCAAAAATAATCTTATCGATCGATCATTTGACAAATCCAAATCCAAATCCAAATCCAAATCCAAATCCAAATCCAAATCCAAATCCAAATCCAAAGCCGAAGCCGAGCCGAGCGAGCGACGACGACGGCGCGAGGGTTCATTCTCTTCAACTATTTTTAAGAGCTTTAAGAAGTGATTCTATATATATACACACAAATGTAGTTGTCCCTCACCAATGAGGGACAAAGTTCAAGACAAAATCTCACTTCATTCAAATTTTCATTTCCCTCCATTTTATTTCCCACCATTTCTAATTCACACTCTTAGACTTTAAAGCCCAATGCTTAAAGTCTTTGAAGCCCAATGCTTTAACGTCCAACAATCCCCCACATGAATGGGAATGGCTGTAACAAGACTGATCATAGATGAAAGTTGTGTGATTTACAAGTAAGGATTAATTGCATCTGGATAAGTAGGTTTCCCTTTGAACTTTCTGGAGTGAACATATGTCGGATATACTCGGTCAATCGGTAGATTTGATATCTTTGAACCGTCGAATTTTAGTGTATACCTAGACAACCATATGTCACACAACCAATCCTTAACCGTCTTTTGGTTCTCATTGTTGTGTTCGTTTCAGCCATGAACACCGCCTGGTTTCATAAGTGCGTAGAGAATTGGCCTTACAAAATTCTCATTGAAGCGGCTTCCACTTCACACTTACATAGGTGATTCCTAAGCGTGTAATCCTTTAGATTGACACTATTTGATAAATACCACATCAAACTTAGGTAATCATTAAAGAACGTGTAAAGTTCTATCCTTGTTACTGAACATTGTCTTCATCACGAGAAGGGACCAAAGATTTTACTTTGACAATGTTGAACCGGTCAATCACAACTTTGTTTGAGCTCCTTGAACCTAGATCTCGGAACATCCAAAATTCTAGGTAGAGTTACCACCATGTTGACTTGTCCTCGGCCATAGTCCCATTCCCTTAGATGATTTCTCAACTCCCTCTCTAGTTAAGCCTTTTGTAAGCGGATCCGCCACATTATCCCTTGATCTTACATAATCAATAGTGATAATTCCACTAGAAAGTAGTTGTCTAACGGTGTTATGTCTTCGTCGTATATGACGAGACTTTCCGTTATATATAACGCTCCTTGCCCGTCCTATTGCAGCCTCAC
The DNA here is from genome assembly GCF_001879085.1 of Nicotiana attenuata. Classification (NCBI taxonomy): domain Eukaryota; kingdom Viridiplantae; phylum Streptophyta; class Magnoliopsida; order Solanales; family Solanaceae; genus Nicotiana; species Nicotiana attenuata. Next base: position 46,832,497 of record NC_031993.1, read on the forward strand.
TATCGCAATGTATGCAAATAGGAGCCAAAGGTTTTGGCCAGAATGGAATGTCTTCTAAGAAATTTCGAAGCCATTCAGCTTCTTCACCGGCTTTATCCAAAGCTATAAACTCTGATTCCATTGTAGAGCGAGCGATGCACGTTTGTTTGGAAGACTTCCAAGATACTGCTCCTCCACCAACAGTAAAAACATATCCACTTGTGGACTTTGTTTCTGTTGAGCCGGTTATCCAATTTGCATCACTATATCCTTCGATAACCGCAGAATATTTATTGTAGTGCAAAGCGTAGTCTTGAGTATATTCCAAATATCCCAGAACTCGTTTCATTGCCACCCAGTGATGTTTGTTTGGATTACTTGTGAATCGACTAAGTTTACTTATTGCACAAGCTATATCAGGTCGTGTACAGTTCATGATGTACATTAAGCTTCCCAACACACGAGCATACTCCAATTGAGACGTACTTTCACCTTTATTCTTTATAAGATGATAATTTAAGTCAATTGGAGTTCTTGCACTTCTAAATTCCAAGTGTTTGAATTTTTCAAGTACCATTTTCACGTAATGTGATTGAGACAAAGCTAGACCATGAGGAGTCCTCTGGATTTTAATTCCTAGAATTACATCGGCAACTCCTAAGTCTTTCATATCAAACTTACTAGCAAGCATACGCTTAGTAGCTTGAATGTCGGCAATGTCTTTGCTCATTATTAGCATATCATCAACATATAAGCAAACAATGACTATATGATTTGGAACGTTCTTAATGTAAACACATTTATCACATTCATTAATCTTAAAGCCATTTGACAACATTGTTTGGTCAAATTTCGCATGCCATTGCTTGGGTGCTTGTTTTAGTCCATAAAGGGACTTAACAAGTCGACACACCTTCTTTTCTTTTCCCGGAACCACAAACCCTTCAGGTTGGTTCATGTAAATTTCTTCCTCTAGATCACCATTTAAGAAGGCTGTTTTTACATCCATTTGATGGATTTGAAGACCATACAAGGCGGCTAACGCTATTAGCATCCGAATGGATGTAATTCTTGTTACCGGCGAGTATGTGTCAAAATAGTCAAGACCTTCTCGCTGTCTAAATCCTTTGACAACAAGTCTTGCCTTGTATTTGTCAATAGTACCATCGTCTTTCATTTTCTTCTTGAAAATCCATTTAGAACCCAATGTTTTGTTACCTGGAGGAAGATCAACCAATTCCCAGGTATGGTTGCTCAATATGGATTCTATTTCACTATTGACAGCTTCTTTCCAATATTGTGCTTCTGAGGAAGACATTGCTTCCTTGAAGGTACGAGGCTCATTTTCTAGCAGGAAAGTCAGAAAATCTGGACCGAATGAAGTAGATGTCCGTTGACGTTTACTTCTTCTCGGATTTTCCTCATTAGGCATACCATCTGTTATTTCCTCCCGAGGTCGTTTTGACTTTTGGTAGGTCACTTCACTTTCCTTTTTATACGGATAAATAGTTTCAAAGAATTCAGCATTATCTGATTCTATTATCGTATTAACGTGAATCTCAGGATTTTCTGACTTATGAACCAGAAAACGATATGCCTTGCTATTGGTTACATATCCAATAAATACACAATCAACCGTTTTTGGACCTATCTTAACCCTTTTAGGTTTAGGAACTTGTACCTTAGCTAAACACCCCCACACTTTGAAGTATTTCAAGCTGGGCTTCCTTCCTTTCCATTTTTCATAAGGAATGGACTGTGTTTTACTATGAGGTACACGGTTGATTATTCGGTTAGCTGTAAGTATAGCTTCCCCCCACAAGTTCTGTGGTAAACCAGAACTTATCAACAACGCATTCATCATCTCTTTCAACGTTCGATTCTTTCTCTCCGCAATTCCATTAGATTGTGGAGAGTAAGGGGCAGTTGTTTGGTGAATAATGCCATTTTCCAAACATATTTCTTCAAAAGGAGATTCATATTCGCCACCCCTATCACTTCTTATCATTTTGATCTTTTTGTTTAGTTGTGTTTCAACTTCACTCTTGTATTGCTTGAAAGCATCAATTGCCTCATCTTTACTATTAAGTAAATAAACATAGCAATATCTCGTGCTATCGTCAATAAAAGTAATAAAATACTTTTTCCCACGCGAGATGGTTTTTGACTTCATGTCACAAATATCTGTGTGAATTAAGTCTAAAGGACTTGAATTCCTTTCAACGGACTTATAAGGATGCTTAGCATACTTTGATTCCACACATATTTTGACATTTTGGAATTAATCCAATCAAATGTTGGAAATACTTCTAAATTTATCATTTTTCGCAATGTTTTGAAGTTGACGTAACCTAAGCATGAATGCCATAAAGTGTTTGACTCAAGTAAGTAAGAAGAAGCATTAACTTTATTGATAGGAACTGCTATTACATTTAGCTTAAAAAGGCCCTCATTCAGGTAACCTTTTCCTACATACATATCATTCTTACTTAGTACAACACTATTAGAAACAAAAATACATTTGAATCCATTCTTGACAAGAAGTGAGGTAGACACAAGATTCTTGCGAATTTCTGGAACATGGAGAACTTGGTTTAGAGTCACTATTTTTCCCGACGTCATCTTCAACGCAATCTTGCCAACTCCTTCAATTTTGGCTGTAGACGAATTTCCCATGAAAATTGTCTCGTCGGGTCCTGCGGGGGCATAAGAAGAAAATAACTCCTTGTTAGCACAAACATGGCGGGTGGCTCCAGAATCTATCCACCATTCTTTAGGATTTCCTACCAAGTTGCATTCAGACAACATGGCACACAAGTCCTCCATTTCTTCAGCATTTTCAACCATGTTAGCTTGATTCTTCTTCTTCTTATCATTCTTTGGTGCACGATAATCCACAGCCTTATGCCCAGATTTTCCACAGTTGTGGCAATTACCCTTGAACTTTTTCTTGCTTGGGTAATTCTTTGGTCCAGAAGCTTTCTTTCTCTTCTTATTTTGTGGCGCCTCCTCAACAATGTTACCTTATTATTGTCGAACTTCCACGTGACTTCTTTTCAGCATTTTTGTTGTCTTCTTCTATCCTCAAATGAACAATCAAGTCTTCTAGTGTCATTTCCTTCCGCTTGTGTTTAATATAGTTCTTAAAGTCCTTCCACACCGGAGGTAACTTCTCAATGAAAGCAGCGACTTGAAAGGCCTCATTTATGACCATACCTTCAGCAAGGAGGTCATGCACAATGACTTGTAATTCTTGGACTTGAGTTATGACCGACCTTATGTCAATCATCTTGAAATCCAAAAACCTTGCAGCCACGAACTTCTTAAGTCCGGCATCCTCAGTCTTGTACTTTTTCTCAAGCGCATTCCATAACGCTTTTGAAGTTTCCATGACACTATAGACATTGTACAAGCTATCTTCCAAACAACTCAAAATGTAGTTTTTGTACAAGAAATCAGAATGCTTCCATGCTTCAGTTACAACATATCGTTCATCATTCGGAGTGTGTTCTGCCAGGACCGGAGGATCCTCCTTGATGAATCGTTGCAAACTCAACGTAGTAAGATAGAAGAGCATCTTCATTTGCCAGTGTTTGAAGTCGATACCGAAAAACTTTTCGGGTTTTTCTGCTGGTGCCATAGCATGAGCAGGAGTTGAACGGCTTGACGAGGCAGCAACATTCGTAACAGTAGCACCCGTTCCCGCAACATTTCTATTAGTTTGGTTTTCATTCGTCATTTTTTCTGTAAAGTTGGAAACAAAACAGAACTTTGTTAAATCAGTGAAGTTTTGATATCTCCAAACTGAATACCAAACCAAACATACAACACGTAACAATGGTGAAGTTTTTGTATACTTCAAACCCGTACGTTTATTATTCCGGTAAAGTTTTGATATACTTTAAACCGGATAGAACAATTATTGGAGTAGAAAGCACGAAGGCTTTAGTCTCCAAACCAGTATACAAAATATAAATAATAGTTTAATATATATTTCAACACAGAAACGTTAGTATTAAAATCCCTTAAGCTTGTGATCCGCTACTGTGTTAAAACACAAAATCAAAAAACTGTTAGAAGAATAAAAGAAACTGGAAAGCAGTAAAGAATAAGAAATATTTCGAGTCCACAATTTGCTTGTGCGTCCTTAAGGAATTTTAACCTCCTCACACGTTGCCAAGGTAATGGATTAAATCCTCCTAGGATGAAACAGAATAAACCTTCCTGCAACAGTGGCAATACAAACTACAGGATACCAACGAACTCAAAAAACGGAGCAAAATCACACTTACAAATTTGAGAGAGAGAGACTGCGAATTAGAATGCAGTATTTTCAGAAAGAAGGAAGTTTTGTAATTTTTTCAGTGTGTTAAAAACGAAGCCATGCCTCAGAATTTATATGCAATTATTGGAAGAGGTGTGATGTTTGTTCTGGAAAAGGTGTCTGTTCAGAAGTTTGCGCGTCCTGCCGCGGTCCTACCGCGGTTACGCCAGGACCGCGCCCAGAGTGGCCTTCTGAATCTGCAACAGTGTTCTGGCGCGGTCCTACCGCGGTCACGCCCGGACAACGGCTAACTAACTGACATTTAATTAATTATTAAGTAATTAATTAAATAAATTTTGTCCAAAAATAATTCCTTTTAAGAGCTTTAAGAAGTGATTATATATATATACACACAAATGTAGTTGTCTCTCACCAATGAGGGACAAAGTTCAAGACAAAAGCTCACTTCATTCAAATTTTCATTTCCCTCCATTTTATTTCCCACAATTTCCAATTCACACTCTTAGATTTTAAAGCCCAATGCTTAAAGTCTTTGAAGCCCCATGCTTTAAAGTCCAACAGTTACTTCACCCATCACTTTTCACTCTCACGATACTTAAATAGAGTACATAAAAAATTTGCACAACAATCGTCCCATATAGACGATATCTTTCATCTTCTTACTTTTTTTTCCGATCATTATTTTAATATCATCGGCCCTCAATCACTATAATACTACCTTGACTACAACACTAGTGTTGCAAATGATTTAGGACTTGAAATGTATGTATTTCGTCTTAATATTAGGAGATCGACGTGGAACTCTAAGTTGCTATTAGTGATTTTAGAAGGACTAGTGATGAAGTTGTCTAGATGAAGTTGCGACAAATATCAAAATACAATTTGATAGGTGTGATTGATCGTAGTATAAGTTGTATGGGCTAAAATTGATAAACGACAAGTGGATGCTCGATGAGTTGCTACGTGGAAATAAAGACAGAGTGTTGAATAAGTTCCAAAGAAATTGGAACCGAGAACGAAGATTTGAAAGGAAGACATCGGTTGACAAAGACAGTATTCCATGAGCAGCCGTTACAAGAAAATCCTGTATTAATGTTCAACCGTTATGCAGCCATCAAAAGGTGTTTTATTCATATTAAAGAAGAGTTTGATTTGGGAATCTTGTATCCCTGAATAGAGCTATAAATAGGAGATTATATGTTCATTGTAGGGCATGAAAATAATATGTACACTAAAGCCAAAATCTGCGCTTATTTTATAAAATTACTTTCTCTCTTTTTGTTCTTGACATTGCTCTCATTATTTCTATCGGAGAAGTTGAGCCCATGGTCAGGCTTGTATTTTCTTCAACTTATTTTAATTAATTAATTTTTGTTCTTAGTTATTTTATGTTCTGGACCAAATTAATTTACGTGTCTATAAACCACGCTATAAATTTAATTGTACTGTTTAATGGGTAAACATGAGTTTTATTTAGGTTTATTTGAGGCTTAAGGGTGACTAATTTTAGGTTACCGAAAGAAACCAGATTGTTGCAGGTTTTGAATGTAGATCATTTTGCATAATTCAAGAGCAAATTTATATCAAATCTGACCTAACTATTAATGAAATGTGAATTTGAATTATTTTGCAAAGTTTAATAACAAATTTGGTCATTTTCTCTTTAACCTTATTATTCAATTACGAATACACCCTATTTTAATTTTAAAGACAAACCAAATTGACCCCAAACTGGGACTTAAACCTGAATATATAAATTATCTTGGTGGGGGTTAGTATGATTCCAGTAAACTCTAGGGGAAAAACATAAACTCCAAAAATCTATTTGTAGTCCCTCAACACACAAATTGATTAGCCGTTTGTTAGCAACACGAAAGCAAGCGAAGCAAACACAGTGGTAGCGAGAAGAATGGGAAGCCAACAAGCAGCACAAATTCCGACCAGTTTTGGGCATGAACTGAGGGCTTGTCTCCGTTGCCGCCTTGTCAAAACCTACGACCAGGTTCCCTTTTTCTATTTCTTCAATACCCATCAATTTGCTTTTTGTCTTTCAACTTTTTATTCATCAATTAACTATCTATCAATCTTGGGAGCTATGTGAATCATTTGATGTATAATTATAGTTAGATTATTTTACCACCAATTTTGTTGTGGGATGGATAGATTATTTCACCCTTAATTAGATGTCTAGGGTTCGAGCTTTGAGAATGAAAAATTTACATTTAAGGGACATTACTGGATGAGAATCTGGATTGGTCGGGCTCCAATGCAGGTAGTGGACACCGGCTGTGAAACAAAAAAGATGTTTCTTATGTTTTTGTATCTGGGTTTGGAATAGGCTATGATTTTCCCTCATAAAGTTGGAGTATTTAACTTTTTTAAGGAAAAAAAAATGAATAAATTAGTTTTTTGGTGGATATACTTTTAGTGAGGTGCACCAAGGGTGTGGCCTGACCCTCAATGAAGTGAGGAGAACATGAGGTCTCGTGTTCAAATCGGCAAAAAACACTAGGTGATTTCTTCCCATCTACCTAAGTCTTGGGGGGCAGAGTTACCCGGTACCTGTGCTGGTGAGAGATAATAGGTACCTGGTGGAATAGTCGAGGTGCGTGCAAGATGGCCCGAGCACCACCGTCATAAAAAAAAAATGAAAAAGAAAACTTTAGTGGCGTTTATGTTTTTTGATGGGTGATTATTTGGTAAATTGCAGTTTAGGGAATCAGGATGTGAGAACTGTCCCTTTTTCAAGATGGATGAAGATTATGAACGTGTAGGGGACTGCACTACTTCTAATTTTACTGGGTATGGTGAATTTTTGGTTTCTTATTTATGAAAATTTATCCATTTCTTTTTTCTTTGTTATGTTTTATGGGCCTAGTTAGTTTTTTAGTTATTAACTTTGGAGCTACAATTTAACAGTTTGATCTCCGTCATGGATCCAACTAGGAGCTGGGCAGCCCGGTGGCTTCGAATTGGTATCTACAACCACTCTTACATTATGAGATTTGTTCACTTATTTGGTATATTTTGCATGCTTGAGATTGTGTATGTAAGTGCTTTATAATTGTTTTTTGGGTATAAGCAAGAGTGCTTCATAGTATTTAGTAGTGATATACTTTTTCCCTTCTTCACAAAATATGACATGAGCAGAAGTTGTTATCCTAGGTGGAAAAAGAGAGGTTCTCATGCCTACAAATTATAATTGTTTACTGCTATTTCATGATGCTAACAGTGATGGCCTGTTACTCTGCTGGTCTATTTTTACTTAGATCAATAGGTTCATCTCAGTTTGTTGCATTTTGTGTTTGTCAGAAAAAAATATTGGATCAGGGAAGTGCTTATTCAGATGTCTTCTTGCTCATAACCTCTTTCTATTTGGCCCATAAGTGAGTACATTGGGGCCTAATACCACCATAATGTTCCTTTGTTTCTTTCCAATTGATTTAGAGTTCATTGTTTAGTGACATATTTCCTAGTATATC